>NC_139802.1:33892734-34492734 GCF_963457635.1 Microchirus variegatus
CCCATTCAACCCTGGGTCCAGCATATCTGAGGAGTCATTTATTATCAACACACACAGCAACAATCTCTACTGCCGTTTCTCCTCTCTCACACACACACATACACACACGCACTCCTGTAACTGAAAACCGAGCGTCACCACACCAGCGCGTTGTTCAGACTGTGCCCCACCTGCCCTCGCCTTCACGCTCACACCACAAGATCTGATATGAGGAAAGAATAAATAAATGTCCTAGACTTCCTGGTCCAACATTGTTACTCGTGTGAGTCAGATGTACTGAGCTTTTAAATAATGAAACAAAAAATAAAGCATGACATGACTAAAAAGGAAATCTTGAAAAAAAAAACTGTTTAACTGTGGGTAAGTTAATATGCAAATTCACTCTGCACTTCAGACTGACAGTCTTAACTTATACTGTAAAAACAAAACAGAAACACAGTTCTAATAAATAAACCACAGAAAAAAGTCAGACATTTCTTTTCTCTTTATATAAAAAAGAAATAACAGGTGAGCATATTTTACAGACATTTATTCTTCCATACACGAACAACAGTTCCCTCTATTTTAAAACTTTTCCAACTCAAGTCTACGTTCCAAATAATAACTTAGCCATCATTTGTTTTTTTTCTGCACAAGTGGAACACTTTATTTCATGAGCTGCTTTTGTGCACTTTCAACAGAGAAATCATTAAACAATGTACCAATTGAGATGGAAGCACCAGGCCTTTTAATCCTCGCAGAACAAACATGGCAGTTGTTGGCCAACAGAATAAACACTGCACTCTTACTTCCTCAAGTTTCATTCTTCAGAATTTGACAGGACCGCACAGCGAACTCGTTAATGGGATGGTTTTTGTTTTAATGGAATTATCATCAGGGCTCGTGTTTAAGGTGGTTTTGCTTTTTTTATGAGCTGGATGGAAATTTAATATAACCGTGAAACAGCAAAAAATATATTTTAAAAAGGCTCTAATTTGGTGTTTAAACTATAACCTTTAAAATATTCAAGCTTCCGGGTTTGTAAACGTTTTTTGTCTCCGAAATAAATTAATCATTAGTGTAAGGAGGGTACTGTAAATATATAAACATTAAATAATATAAAAAAAAAAAACTTTTTTTCCCTTCTTTACACTTTGTGTACTAATCCCAAAGTCTCATAATCCCACAAAATAATGACATTTCTCACAAGACAGAACAAAAATCCCTCTGTAGCTCATGAAGCATTAAAGCATCGCATAATCAATTTCCTATGAGTAGAAAATTAAAGCTGTAGTGCGTAAGTTTTAAATATAAATGAATGCATGCTACATTACATGATGCGAAATAAGCTCCACATAAATCTCAATTCTATGTTTGACAGGATTCTCCTCAAAAGGGCGCCAGAGAAGTTACGCACTACAGCTTTAATGCACCTGTGGAAAGACAGTAGAATTTAATAGGTGGAGTTTTTGCTTAAATAACTCCGGCGACATACCAATCGACATTAAAAAAAAAGAAAGAAATAGATGCATGCACACTCCTGCAAAAAGTCACATAATATGTAATGTTTCCAAAAAATAACAAATGAGAAAAATAAAGTAAAGCTTCAGTGGTGACAAATCTGTCCGGGTGTTGTCGTCGGCAGTAAGATTCAGCATTCTGGAAATGCCTGATGGAAGTAACGGTGCAGTTTGTTTCCACTTTTCCTCGTTGCTTTAACGTCTCCACAAAAACGATCCTAGTTGGAACCTAACTTGGAGAGAAAAAAAAACTGAATATGGTAAGTGTTATAGAAGGAACACGGGGGTGATGTCGCCTCTTAGTTGACCGCATTCCAGTTGAAATGTGATACAAATATGACAATGGTATCTGATGTCAGGGATTGTGAGGTTGCTCCTACTCTCCAAGCTCCAATTTGAGAGGCGTTCCAGTTGAAACTACCGACTGGGAACGCAGGCATTCCGACGTTGGACTACAACTGGAACGCACCATCACATTTCACCATAGTCGCATCACTTTATATGACTTATGAGAAGCACCTCTAAACATAATATCTGGATATAAAGCTGCACACGGGTAAATACTATCTCATAATATCCACTGTCGATAAATTAATTTCAGATAAAACTGGTTTAAACCGTGTTAAGGAAACAATGAAATAGGCTATATATATGGTCAAAGTTTGTTATAACATAGATAAATAGGCTTAAAATTGTATGTATTAAATGTATTATCTTAATGAATATATAATATTTTGTATATTTTACAAATGTACTCAAAACAATGAATATGATCGTCAATACAACAGCCTTTAAAACCAGGAAATTCAAAGACGTTATTTTACGATATGACCATATCTTCTCCACACAGACTTAAATTAAAGTAACAATATGCGACACAAAGGACGTACACACACACACTGACCTGAGATGTACTTGGCACCGATCAACATGAACATGCTGCCAATGATGTAAAAGCCCAGCGGGACGCTGCTGAAGATGCTCGTTTCACCTTTGGGTCGTTACAGATGCCAGAATGAGTCAAAAATGCACAAAAAAGTCACAACCACAAAATTCAAAATGGCTGACTTCCTGTTGGGTTAAAGATATGGCTTCAAGAGACCTTTTGGCTCATATGAACATAGTTTTTTGGGGGTGAGGGTCCAGATTTTCAAAACCAACCTGGATAAAATTGAAAGGCAAAGTCATTCTGACTTTTTTCTAGCAGTCTGAACAAGGCTTTAGTTGTCCCGGAAACTCGATTGATTTGCTGCTACAACACATTTGACATTTTGGTCAATGAAAGCAATGAAACTTAAAGAAAAAGCAAAAATAAGCATATGCAATTGTTGTTTCCTACCGTTTCCATTAGAAACAGGCTCTGTCGTCTCCCAGTTCATGGATTTCTGCACCGCCTTCTTCCACCGTGCGTACCTCAGCTCACTCTCTGCAGAACCACAAACAGAACCATTTAATTTTTTTTTTTAATTTAACTTGTTTATTTTACCATCTTTCCTGCTCTCGACCTCGCCGTACCATCGGGGTTGATCTGAGGCTCGAACTTCTCCGACGTGACTTCGCTCAGGTCCTCCGGGCTCAGGCTCCACACGCTGACGCCCTCCGCGGCTCCCGCTGCCATCGCCGCGCCGAGCGCTGTGGTCTCTGGCATGGACGGCTTCACTGCAAAACCACAAGATCTGGTAACATTTAGCTTTTAGAACCTTTATGCAACTATAATATTAATATAAACAACAATAATTAGAAAACTGCCCTAAGATTTATATTCCTTAACAGTCAGGGACAAAAATTTTATTCTTACCAATGCCAGGAGAAAGAAGCAACAGGAATGCTCCACTCAACTAGTCTTTTGTTGACATGTAAAACCGCATGATATCATGTGATACCTTCACATCAGATAAATGGGAGTAGGGTTTTGTGACTTGCTGGTTAAAAAAAAACAGTTTAACCACCTGTTTTGTTTATTATATTAAAACGGAGGCCGCGTCTGGTCTCTGGATTCCCTCAACAGTCGACACACTTGTTTTTTCACTTCGTCTTCTGTATGGCTGAGGGATTTAGGGAAAAATGTCTAATTGTACATTTCTGCAATAATATAAACTGATATTCCCTTTAAAAATTCATTGATTAAACCTTTTGTGAGACACTAAGATTTCCAGCTTCACACATGACTGGAAATGACATAAAAACACATTTATCCCACAGAACACTCAGAGAAACGTGCTAAGAGCATAAACCTCACCGACGGGGATGCAGAGGATGTCGGCCTGCAGCTGCATCAGCAGCCTGTTGGATGTCATCCCTCCGTCCACCTGGAGCTGAGTTAAAGGAATGCCGCTGTCTTGATTCATGGCGTCCAGTATCTGCATCCAAATAAACAGCACCGATTATAATACGCATACTGTAGCTGCATTCATTTAAAAAATAACAACAAAAGAAATGCATAGGCCTTACCTCGCGTGTCTGAAAACAGACGGCTTCCAGTGCGGCAAACGCAACATGACTCTTATTCGTGAACTGAGTTAAACCGCATATGATCCTGTGACACAGGAAGATTAAGAATCAGATTTATTTTTAGCTTCTTATCCACACCACAGAGTAGCTCCGGGTCTTACCCTCGTGCACTGGGCTCCCAGTACGGAGCATAAAGCCCCGAAAATGCCGGAACAAAGTAGCAGCCATAGGATGTACCGACTGATGCAGCCAACTTTTCTGCAGAGGGACAAAAAAAAAGAGGACCTTATTATCAATTATACTGCCCAATAGCTGCACAATAGCTACCCATACAGCTTTATTTTGCCAATATCAAACTTAAAGGCAAATTGGGCGCACCAAGCTCATCAGAAGATCCGATGATCCCGAGATTGTCCTGCAGCCAACGAACCACGGCTCCAGCGATGGCCACAGAGCCCTAACAGGACGTAGCATAGATACAAAAAAGATCACCTGAATTGAAAGATCCTCACACCCTCTAGTGGCTGTCAGCTGCTATGGCACCAACAAAAGGGAAAACAACTTTTGTGACAGAAATACCAGCTTATCTTCAATACTGTACCTCAAGAGCATAAACCGCGGGTTTGTCTCGACCGAGTTTGTACGCCACAGTGGTCAGGAGGCCGTGGTCTGACATTACAGGCTGCCATAAAGAGAAACGCCACAGTTCAGACGTCGCTTAATTGTGTTCAAAATGAAAATCTTCAGTCAAGTACCTTTGCTCCGGTGTTTAGCAGGAGGAAGCAGCCAGTACCGTACCTGAAACAGACAAGAGAGTCAAGGCTTTAATGGAGGAAAAAGAAAGGAGATTAATTAACTACAACGTCATCACAACTGCTCTTACGTGTTTTTGGCTTGACCGTCCTGAAAACACATCTGTCCGACGAGCGCCGCCGACTGATCCCCAAGACACTGGTATTACACAAAATGCATCGTATGAACATCTGCATGAAATTTAAAATAAAAATAAAAATATATATATATATATATTTTTTTTTAAACTTACTCCTGAAATGGGAATACCTGACAGAGCTCCGGATTTCTGTCAAAAGAAAATACTTAGTTTTATAAGTGGATTCACATCAAAATCACAATTTTTCTGGTTTGAAACAGCAATAAATAAAAAAAATAAAAAAATAAAATAGAATTTCTGTCGGGATTTGCATGAGTGAGAAATTATATAACGACTATATTCAAGTTAGGGTTGAACAAATTTTGGTAAAACATCAACTTGAAGGCAATTCTTTTGGACATTTGGACAATTTGTGATATAAATGTTTCAGTCAAGCTTTACCACATGAGACACCATCAAAAAATATGTAAAATATGTAAATTCATTGTTTCAAAAAAAACATTGGTTTGTCCATAAACCAAAATGATTTATTTTATTTTTTTTACATGGAGCAAAGAAATCGTAAGATATTCACATATTAGAAGATGAGAAATTAGAGAACTAGTTTTAATTATTAAAATAAATACTCAAACTGATTATGACAGTTGCCGATTCATTTAGCAATTGATTAAAAATCCATGAATTGTTGCAGCTCTAATGTGAATTGTTTCTAACATGCTATTTCAACTGCATTTGTTCAGCCCCAAAACAACTAACGGCAATAATGTCACAAATTATATGGCAATCCATATTCAAAACACTAACATGAAGCCAAATAACAAAATAGTACCAATTTTATTCTACTAATCGAGCGAGGGGAGTAAAAAAACAAAAAGAATAGAATGCAAGTTAAAATGTCTTCACTCTTATGTGCGTGTGCTTTGGTGATTAAAGGCAGAGGATAAAAGTTGTGTCTGTGCCAAGAGTGAAGAGATTTAGTGATGAGACGCTGCAGAAGAGGAGGGAACCTGCGGAGCCGCATGCCACAACAGAAGCAATGGGGGGGGCATTGTATACAGTGATACACAGCAATATTTTGCATGGCGATATATCGATTTTGAGACACGAAGTATACATTTTTAAATGCTGTTACAAACAAACATTGAAGTTATGATTGATTAGTATAAAAAATACTTAAATATTGTTATAATATCTTAATGTGGTGTCTCTCGTATTCCCACCCCTATTTATCCGTTTCATCTGAAATCAAACTGAGGTACTGAAACGTTATTTTCTGAACAGGAACACATTTGAAAATGGCAGAAAGTTAGTTTTTTAGAGAATTCAGATTCTTTGAAATGTGGCTGTATGAGGTTTTTTTACAGCATTCGTGCACTTGCACTAACTAAAAACATGGCTGCCAACAGGCACAGAAGGACACACAGATTTCAGCAATTCAACAAAAGACGCAACAAATAAAATCTACACCCACGTAAGACTACAATATCTTAATATATCTGCTGTTTCGAGCCTTTAGACGGCCTTTTCTGGCTGGAAACTGAAGTTCATAACCTGCTCATGCTACTGCACCAAAGTCCATCCCCAAAAAATAATTGCAAATTTGTTATTTAGTGGCTTTTCAGCTTTTTAGCCAGCTAAAAATTAGGACTTTCACTATGGACTTTGGTGCTGGAGATTAAGTGACTTACAAACTTCAGTTTTCCAGTCAAAAAAAGACTGTCAAAAAGAGAGATAAGGTATGGCATATGTCCATAAGATATTACGGACATATGCAGGCATAACATGTGTTTTCCCTTCCAGCCCTGCTGGCAGCCATGTTTTCAGTTGTTGTCACCCCATTGATTGAACAGCCTAAACACCAAGTATGTTCATTTTTAAAGTCAGCTTTTCATTTGAATTTCATTGATGTGGCTGGAATGTATTAAAACATCCCAGCTGCCTAAATATTTACATGGAGCTTGGAAAATGCACTGAGTGATGGAGTGTTCACTTTGGCCACAGAGGAGAAGGATGGTTTTAACGATGCGTGATGAGGTGACATAAAGATGACGAGTGTTACTTACCCGGCTAGAACATATTTTCTACCAGTGAGAGAAGAGAGACAATGGCACACACAAAGAAAAGATGCCTAAAAGAGTTTCTCAGTCAACCTTAACACACTTAAATCAGTCTGACGTCATACTTGAATGAGACTCACAACAAGACATGGCAGTGACATCATATTAAAAGTTAATATAAACAGTTATTGTTAAATTATTAAGAAAAACTTGACATGCAAGATACGGACAGCTCCATATGTACTCACCATGAGGCCATATATTTCTGAAGAACTCCTCACGCTGGGCAAAATCTCCATGGGAATACCAAAATAGCTGACAGGACAGACAAAAAAGAGCTGTGAAACTAAGCCAAGTGTCAGGTCACACATTAGTTGTTGAAGTGTAGTTCAAATCCTTTGTTGGGGCTAACCTCAGAGAGAGAAAAAAAAAGCCAAAAAAAAACAAGACAGCAGTTCCAGCTCACAAGCTACAAACAGCAATTTTCTCTATGGACTTTGGTGCGAGACAGTAAGCATATTACAACACATTGTTAAGATATCACGGACTTACGAAGGTGTACATTTTATTAGTTTGAATTACAGACTACGGTAAAACATACCTGCAAAGTTCTGGGTCCCAGTTCATAGTGTGTATGTTAAACAACATGGTTCTGCTAGCATTGGTTACATCCGTACAGTGGACTCCTCCAGACTTCCCACCTGTCAAACACTGTTGCACAGAAAACACAAAAAACATAAAGCACGGCATTCCACTGGCGCCTGTCAGTTCCACTGTCGAGGCTGTGGTCTTTTACTCAGACTCTCACCCAGATGAGCCAGGAGTCGATGGTGCCGAACATGGCGCGGTGAGACACGATGGCTTCGTGGACCTTGTCCACGTTGTCCATCAGCCAGCGGAGTTTCACGGCACTGAAGTAAGTGCTTATGGGGAGCCCGGTTTTATGCTGCAAAAGGACAATAAAATGTTTTTATTCATTTTGTGAAGAATTCACATAAACTCCACCATCCAGGTGTTGTTAATCCATCTGCATTAGTGGCCATTTTTCTATTGCAGAATTTTTATTTTCATTTAAAGCTATTTAAATCTACTCTTTAGAGAGCCTGAAAATGCTCTTTTTTTGTAGAAAACCCCTGTACTTTTACTATCATTAATGAATTGTATGTGACTCCATGGCTGCAGGATCCAGATCCAGCTGTGAGGTTATTATTAGTTGCAATAGTATTATCATTATTGTTATACTCAAATTAAAATTGATGTTGAGAGCCTTGAGATAATGTATGCTGTAATTTGGCCCAATACAAATACAATCTGGTTTGAATTGATATATTTATGTATGCGTTTTATTTATAGCAACGTATAAAATAATTGTAACTTTTATCGTTTCCCCTATATCGCGCAGCCCTCAAAAACTCAATCCCACCTTCAAATGGTTCTTATTCCTTCCGGGCGTCTTGCTAATGAGGCGTTCGACTGTTGATTGAGTCCGCAGATCCAGCCACACTGAACAACAAAACAAAACTGCAGTTATATCACACTGACCACAACAAGTCAAATTGCCCAAAAAAAACGATGATTAAACCATGTCAGATTTGGACAAATAACAACACAGAACTTCACCGATTGCATTGTAGAGGGGCTCCCCGGTCTCTTTGTCCCAAACAAGCGTGGTCTCTCTTTGGTTGGTCACTCCGATAGCTGAACAAATATATAAGCAATAATATCATTTCCAAAGTTGTTCAAAGATCAGGGGGGTCACGCAACTACAAAGGGGTTGAAATTAAAAAGTAAGCCCAGATTGAGGCCCAGACGAGGTCAAATAATATAAAATTCAGAAGAAATCAAGCATAAAGAAACAAATCAGAGATGAAATTTGAAATTAAAGATGTGTCATGTTAATTGATTTACCCATGGTAAGCCAACACAGGACCACTGTTTCAAAGTTATATACACATAAGTTGGAGTACTCAAAAAAAGAACAAATGTAGAAGAGCGGTAAATATTGTGTGGTAGATAATTCATAAATTATTGTCCATTGAAATCAGCAGTATAGTAATGCAATATCCATCTGTCTTACCTGATTTCCTCTGCTATTTCCAGGCCTAATTTGCTGTACTCAATCATTTTTACAAGACGCATAAAGCTAAAAGAGAGGGAGCAAAATACAAATGAGGGCTGAGACCCTGATAGCACCTGTCTGGTTCTGGCTCTGAATTTTCAAAGTTAATTTGTTTAAATGGTGAGATAGGTCTGATACATATAGTTAGTAAGCCTCATAGTGTATTAGGTCCAGATGCCTGGGTATCTAGGAAAGGAACCTTGAAAGGCACCTAGTTTATGACTGGTTACATTGAACACCAGGTCCTGTTATAAGAATTTTCTCTCACAACCTGTGCTTTAGATCATTGACACCTCTGTGGACTAAAATGAGTAATGTGTAAGTGGTTAAAAAACAAAATAAAATAAAATGTGTGCAAACCTTTGATGTTTGAGATGTCTATGTTGAGCTGGGTGAGTTTTTCACACGTGCGCTCCATGCATTCGTACACCGACTGCAGGATTTCTTTGGGGTCCTCCTCCACCCATCTGAAAAATAACACAGCAAATAAGGTCTTGACACAATCTCACTGATATCGCATGCTGCGTTCCGATTGTTTTTGTTTTCCACATACCCTTCTTTGGGGAAGCTCTGTTTGATTTCCACCTGGTGATGACTGAGGAGCTCTGCTGTTTTTGAGTTAAACACCTTCACAGGGAGACAACAAAAACACACACAAAAAAGTTTTGTTTGTTTGTTTTTTTTTTTTTTAAAAACTGATTTTATGAATTCTGCCCGTCATGTTATTGGTGCTCTATTACCCATTAATCTTCAAAAATAGACCTCAACATGTGAGTTAAAGGCTGTTGCATTGATAATCATTATATTGAATAGATTTGTGAAATACTCGTTAGTTTTAACAATAATAACCTTGGTCCAAACAACATTCAATCGTTATCGTAAAACACAAATATAAAGCAACTAGTAAAAGAAATATGCTAATTAAATTCCAGACATTTCGTTTATGTGTTTTTGGTCAAGCAAACATCTGAATTTGTGTCATATATTTCATATTTGTGCACCCTCGATTAGGTGTAACTAATAAAGTGGCCAGACTGATAATATTGGAATTTTACGGTGGCCCTGAAGTGCAAATCACCAACACAAATAGGAAAACAGAACAACATTAACTGTTATTGTGATTTGCACTTCAGGGCCACCGTAGAGTATGGCTAGCAGTGCCAACATGTTTAGAAGTTAGCCTCCGATTCGCCAGCCTCCGATTCGGCACTTAAGGGGAAATAAACGTGATGCGCAGTGCGACTGTTTGCACACTGGTTGTCTGTTTTTTGTGACACTTCTTGATGTGAAAACATTTTAGACATGTTAGGTAAGACAGTAACCTTGCATGACATCCACTGTTGTATTTGTGAAGCTTTTATTTTATTTGTGAAAATTCTAAAGGGGAGATTTCACCGTTTTTGTTTTATACTCAGACCTCATTAGAACAGGTCCTGATCCAAAACCACTGCACCTAGACTTCTCAAATCTGGACTAGATTATCCTACAGACCCTGAAGATTCATAAAAACACACTCTCTGATTTGTGAAGCCTTTATTCTATTTGTGAAAATGCAATAAAGGCACATTTCAACGTTTTTTCAGCATATAGACCACTTTGGACCAGGTCCTGATCCAAAACCACTGTACCTAGACTTCTCAAATCTGGACTAGATTAATCTACAGACTCTGAAGATTCATAAAAACACACTCTCTGATTTGTGAAACCTGTATTCTATTTGTGAAAATGCAATAAAGGCTCATTTCAACGTTTTTTCTGCATATAGACCACTTTGGTCTAATGCTACCCTCTCGTGGTGCAATAACTTTTGACAGCAGAGTGTACAGTAAATGAAAGGCATTGCATTCCAGTCAATTAGTTTGGGTGTGAATGCACAGTCGGTCTGGAGATAGTTTGTTCGGCGACGGACAATGACGTCACAAGCAAGAGACAATGTTTATGTCACTCTTGAAACATGCAAAGCATTTTTACATTTGTTTTATTGACACGTGTCACGTTGTTCGTCGCCGTTTAAATCCGCCCTAACCGACTTGAAATGGAAGTTACTGGACTCAATGTTGTACTGCATGTCCACGAAATGTAGCACAGTACAACCAATACATTATTTAAACATTAAATTGTGAGCACATGCTAAGGGCAAAGCCATTTATGTGTCGTTGGCTAATAAAAGTAGAAGTGTTTTAGTTGTCGTGTGCATTCCGTGTCCCTGACTATTGTAACACACTGCTGGCTCGCACTTACCAGAAAACGCGTGGAGCTCGTTCCCTGGTCAATGGCAGCCACCAGAGGTCCCAGCTTTACCCGGTGTGAGAGTGCGGCCATGGCGCTGTTCATGTGCAGTCAGGGTCGCAGCTACACCGGGCTGCAGAGAAAACCTAGAACCGGCAGCTCAAACCGCCGGGCTCAACCTCAGTCGGGCGGAGGGGTCAGTGTTAGTTGGGTTCTTCTTCTCTTGTTCCGGTAGAGCATAGAGCGTTGCTGCCATCAAGTGGTGTGATAACGTAATTGCTTCTTTTGACCTACCAAACAAATTATTGGTGGATATTATAATTATTATTATTTAAACTCACTATAACTCAAGTAAAATGGAAGTAAGGTGAATAAAAATGATAATAATACGAAAACTCCAATTTACATCCTACATGCCATATCGTGGCGTATGGATGCAAAAAAGAGCAGTGTAAAGGAGAGATACGTTATATCTAGGTATTTAGTCCCCATTTTATTTTTATTTCATATCTAAAATGTATGTTTCTCAAATATTAACCTGTTGACGTAAACACATGCGCTTCTTTTTATATTTTTTTTAAGTGTAGGACAATCGCTTGTTCGGCGCCGGTAAATGACGTCATCAGCCAGGGACACTGTTGTCATTCGTGAAATGTGCGAAACTGTTGTTTCTTTTCAGCCACTAAAACCCAAAGGAAATGTAAGTACGGCGATTCTTTTGAACATGTTTGCATCCACAAGACGTAGCACACACGGTTTTAGACATTTAGTCTCGCCAGCTGTTAATGCTAAAGCTAATTTAACTCATAATTTAGCATGTTTTTGTTGGGTAACTATACGCGTTTGTGCACTTTCAGGGCCGACTATTGGAAGTCACAGCCGAGGAAGTTCTGTCAGTACTGCAAGTGCTGGATTGCGGACAATAAACCTGTGAGTAGACCGAAGCTTAATGTACATGATGATAAGGGCAGTGTCTGATGCTAATTAATCTGCTCGTGCTTGGGTTTTTCTCTACAGAGCAGAGATTTCCATGAAAGAGGGAAGAATCACAAAGAAAATGTGGCTGCCAAAATTACAGAGGTATTCACGTGTTCTCTGCTGACCTTGTTGACTGATTGTAAACTAAGTGTAAACAATTACCCTTAAAATCAATGGGAAAAATGACATATTGAGCTAATGTGTTTTAATGATGGAAAAGTGTCTGTTTGTTAAAATAATAATGTTCTTGACAAGTTATCTTATTTTATTTTTTGTGCAAAAGTGATATACAGATGGCTAACATCAGACTAATGTTCTGACACTGGAGTCATTGACTATGTCTTGCCAGTTTCTAAACACTAACAGCTAAGAAAAACCTGCCAGTCTTGGCATCATGCTCAGGACTGTGAGGAGAGATAAGGTCCAGGCATAACACCGTGACTTGAAGGCTCTCTTCTGATTGGCTAACGGCAGCTGTCACTCATGCCATCATATCTTTCTTTTTTTTCTTTACAGATTAAGAAGAAGAGCATTGAAAAGGCAAAGCAGGAGGAGCGCATGTCTAAAGATTTTGCAGCGATGGAGGACGCTGCGATGAAAGCGTATCAGGAGGATCTGAAGAGGATGGAAAGGGAGGCAGCAGGTAACTGTTTTTATATTTTAATGAAGTAATATGAGCTATATAGGATGCACTTTTGGTTCAGTTTGAATTGTTTTTGTTCTAGGATTGGATTCACCACCACGAACCACGACAACCGCAAGGCCAGAACCTCAGGTTAGACCCCAACCTCAGGTTAGACCCCAACCTCAGGTTAGACCCCAGCACAAAAAACAGCAAAAGAAACCGGAGAAAGGGAGAAAGAAACCCACAAAGCAAAAGGAAGCGCAGATATGGGTTGAAGGACAGTCAGATGATGGACACACCTACTATTACAACACAGTCACTGGAGGTAAAGAAACTGCCGCTTTTCAGTACACAATGATTGAAACGGTTCTTTTCGCCAACATTTTCCCTATTGTCTGTTTTTATTTTAGAATCTAAATGGGAAAACCCAGGAGATTTCCAGGGATCAAGTTCAGACTCAACACAACCTGGACTCACAGAGGTTACTAATAATAAAAATTGTATTGTAAACTGTATTGTACTATTACATCTTGTTCAAAACACACTTATATTTCCTGTTTGTCATTAGAGCTCTTCAAGCTGTCCTTGGATGGAAGCCGTCAGCCCTGATGGTTATACATATTACTATAACACAGAGACTGGAGGTAGAATATGTTTTTCTTTGTATAGTTATAATTTATTTCTTTCCAATGGGCTTTCTGTGTGACATTCACATGCTTTGTCGTTCCCACCTCGCAGAGTCCAGCTGGGAGAAACCAGTGGACTTTGTTACACAAGAAGCTTCTGGGTCTGGATCCAGCAAAGAAGTCGAGAGTCAGGAAGAGCCTTCAACCCCGCAGCCTGAACCCCTTTCAGGAGAAGAAGAGAGTTCCAATGGAGCCCAGGCATCCAAGGAGGCTGAGGTTCCAGAAGCAGCCACTGAGCAGCCCAAAGTCCCAAAGATAAGCTTCAGGGTGAGAGGATCAAGTAGTAAAAAGACGTCTAAATCCTCTTGGTTAAAAGATGAACTTAATCTGATATTTTCCCAATGTGGTTTTGTTTATTAAGAAAAGGAAAGCAGAGGCAGAGCCTTCAGAAAAGGAGGGAGAAGATGAAGCAAGCGATGCTAAAGAAATGAAAAAAGTGGAAGAGATCCAAACAACACCACCCGAGCCTGAGAAGAAAAAGGAGGAAGCAGCACCACAAGTGGAGAGACGTGCCAGAAGGCCGAAAGCTCCAAATCCTTACGGGTCCTGGGAAAAGATTCAGCAAGAGGTTGATCCATAGTAAGAGAAGGATCCTGGTCCACAATTATCTGATCTCCTCACTGATTTCACTAGCTACTGAAAACAACTCTTCAACTTGTTCTATTTTCCTTTCCTCTCCAGTGCCAAAGTGGATCTGCAGTTGCCCCAGGTGGAGGGAACCACAGCCATCGCTGCCGTAGTCCCACCACCGGAGCCCAAACCCAAGTTCAAAGAGCGCATCATCACCTCGCTTGGAGACGAAGGTGGACCCGCTTCATTCAGGAAAGCCAAGACACACAACGGCAAATCCAGGAGCCTCCGACAGAGAGACGACGACGACTGAGCCCAATACAATACAATTCAAAACTACTCCTTCTAGGAACTTGTTGCAGCATTTTTGTTTGTTTTTTATTAACATTTTTAGGACAAATTAGACTAATAAGAAATGTGAAGACAAAATATTCTATGATGCAATTTTTCTTTTTTAACTCGAAAAAATTGTCCACTGTCGCATACTTTTCTCTGTGTGACATTTTGATAATGTTTCTCAGTGGTATTTATCTCTTGAATAAAGGATTGTACATACTCCACAAGAACAGAGACATTTGTTCTCTCTCCCAGGGCTGTGAGAAAAGAATGACGTCATTATTTTTTTCTCGAACTAACTACTAACTCTCCACCTAGAGAAAAAGAACACGTTTCTCTGTTCTTTAGGATCATGTGCAGGCCTTTACAATATTGTAGGCCTCCTGGTGTGATTTAAAATATTCATGTGAAAATATCTCTTCCTGTAGTCTGGTAAGTGTTGATGCACCCATAAAGAGCAATTCAATTCAAGAGTGTTTTATATATTTTTTTAACAATTGTTAAAAATGAAAGTTATCAAATGAATAAGATGGAAAGTGGAATTTCAATAAACAATGACTGGATATTATAAAAATGTAAAACTAAATATTTTGACAAATCAGGATCAGGATTCATTTTACAAATACAGCCACCAATTAGGATATATGTTTTTAAATGATTTTTAAATGTACACTAAGAGGCAAGATGAACAGAATAATTACTGAGGGTTGCTGGTCAGCTGGCACACATACGCAGGGAGTGACATGCTTTTAGTATAAAGCTGATATGTGGTTGAACCGCACCCTGATCTGCAAAGAACATACAGCAAACAACAAACAGTTTACTGAACTAACCTACTACTAATCAGGTTAACAGAGAATAAAAACCTTTGCATATGCATTTTTATACAATCTTTTCCTCATGCCTTGTCAGCACCAGTATGTCCTCATAGAGGTTGGTTTCTGACGTAAATGGAAACGCAGCATAAGACTCGAGTTAGGCCGTCTTCGTCAGCGATTTCCTAACTTTTTCAAAGACGGCAAACTTGAACATAACATAACGTAATATATCATTTAAAGCCATATCTGTAACACCTACTGTAATATGTGTTTCAATTTCAAGAGATGTTTAGTTAATTAGTCATTTAATTTTAGTCATCCCAATTACAACATATACACATAAATGTTAACTAAAAGGTTGGGAAATTTCCGCAATTTTGTTTGGGGACCCAAAAAAATGAAGAGCAAAGACACAAATTACAAGATGTAATAATGTATTACAAATGTATTACCTTAGTAATATCACAAAATAAATGTTCAGGTCTGTAGGGACGTGTTGTCCACCAGACAGGAAGTTGTGGTTGTGTGTCAGACTGCAGATGGTCCTGAATCTGGTTGTGTTGGATTCCTGCAGGCGCTGCTGTTCTGCACCAGCTCCAGAACAGCCTCCATCTCTGTGTGCTCCTGTAGGTCAGAGATCAGGTCGTTGAGAGCTTCGCCTCCTTTCATGAACTCCTACACATGGATGACAACATGTGACAGGGTTGGAGATAAAAAAAAAAAAAAAAAACTTCAGGGCTTGAAAACACCAGGCGACTGTGGACAGCAGTCATATTCAGGCCTGAATTTGTACATTTCAAAAACCTTAATATCCAACCTTAATATCTCTGGTAACATATCCAGTCCGGTGGTCTGTGACGCGGTCCTGGCTGAAGTTGTAGGTGCGAATCCTTTCTGACTGAGAGCGTGTGCCCACCTGTTAGGAACATGAGAATGAAGTGACAAGACATGGCAAATATATAACATTTACTCTCCAGACTAAAATGTTCACCCACCTGTTGCTTCCGTGCGGTGTGTCTCTCCTTAGTCTCTTTACCCGTCATGCTCTGGTATAGCCTGGCCCTCAGCACACGCATGGCGGTGTCTCTGTTCTTCAGCTGAGAGCGAGTCTGCTGACACTCAGCTGTTATACCTGTTTGGAAGGACAGCTAACATGAAAACGGAAAGCGACAGGGCCTGAAAGCAGGGATCATTCTACCCAAAAGGTCTTGAGTGGCTTTTACCTGTGGGAAGATGAACAATCCTTACTGCACTGTCTGTCGTGTTGACACTCTGACCTCCAGCGCCTCGAGACCTGAACGTGTCGATGCGAAGATCCTTTGCATCGATTTGAACATCGAACTACGTACACAAAAAGAGCACATACTTAAATAAAGATGAATAAGCAGGTGGTAACGAACAAGACAAGAAAAAAAAAAAGTGTATTACCTCCACTGGTTGTGATAGGATGATGACAGTCATGGTTCCTGTGTGGATACGCTGCATCCTGGAGGAGAGGCCCACCTCAGGGATCCTCTGCACCCGATGTGTTCCTCCTTCATGCTTGAGGTGTCTGTACACGTTGTCCCCAGCTATTCTCACTGCTGCGTGGTGTAAGCCACCTGAGACACACACTCCGCTGTCATTTCTTTTTCTTTGGACATGCTGCTTTGTTGTTGGGTGCATTAACGGGTGTGTTAATCCATTTAAAAAAATGTCCAGTGTGTAAGAATTAAATTACCGCACACAGCAGGTGTGTAGTTGTAAACGTCAAAGTCCCAATTTTTTAAATAGGCAAAACCCTGGTACATGTCGAACATTTCTTTGGTAAATTGCTGACAGATGTCACCTGAAACCACAGACAGAACACATTGTCAATGCATGTTTGTATGTGCCAATCTGAATTTCAGTCAAATACACAGTAAAAATCATTCCCAAACCTCCTGTGGTTCGTCCTGATACAACCTCCAGCAGGACACTGCTGGTGTCAAGACTGTCAGTGGGCACAAGAGCCCTGATGAGCTGCAGAAAAAAAAGGTGCTCTATGATACATCCATTATACAGTAACTACACTATAGTTGTGAATGCCTTTGCGCTGTTACTTCTTTTCTCAATGTTAAAATCTTGCTGGAGAGTTGTGCTCCCTCCTCTTTCAACAGTTCTGTCAGTTGTTCATCTTCAACCTTGGTACCATCCGAGGCTGCAATCACAGCGGGGGGAAATTATGTGCGCAAGATAACATCAGCATTGAATTATGCAAAAAAATACGAGAACCTACCAGATAATTGTTAATTATTATCATTTTTATCCTAGTATGGCAGCCTAGCACACTTTACCTTGTTAAATCCCCCCTCATAATGAATCACCCCTATGACAAATACTTTGCGAGCAGAGAAATTAAAAGAAAATTGGTAAGGCAATTGGTCTTCGATTTAAATTCCATTTACATTTGGTTTATGCATGGCCCAATACCACTTTTTCTGTATGTTATAATACCAAATCTTTCCCTGAATAGAGATTCATGCTGAAAATAAATATAAATTAATTTAAGACATTATTTGCAGCTTACTTACTACTTACGCCACAATTGACAAGACGTGTATTTCCTTGGTTAGATAAATACTGACCATTCAGCAGTGAACAGACTTCTTGGTGGTCTTTCATGGCTTCTTTAATACTCAAAAATCCATCTGCCAGAGGCAACAGCTCTGTGTGTTTCTTCATCATCGCCTTTCTGTCTGCCTCGCTGAGGTGAGGCAGCTCTAACTTGTCGCTGAGGTCGGTGTATTCCTCCATGACCTGCTGAATGTGCCTCTGCACACTCTCGTGTTTATATAAATCCCCCACATCACTGTGACACAGACGTGTGGATGCTAATGTTGCACAGTGTGACACCTCTGTGGTGTTAGCCAACAGGCTGTGTCCTGCCAGTGTCCTCCAACCTCCTCCTCCTCTTCTTCCTCTACTGCTGTGACACACGCGGCTGCACAGTGAACAGTGCCGAAACCAGCGAGTTACGAGCATTTTCAGCACACTTTCTAGATAAAAAACAACAATTACACGGTTTCTTTGGGTATCCTAATTGCAACTGGAGCGGCAGTGATGGAACCCGGAAGTGTTTTTCGAAACGAGGTCAAGGCGCACGAAATGCATTATGGGAGCTGAAGTTTGGTTGCGTTTATAGTTTGGCCCATTTATAATTGAACACAAACGTTACAAGATAAAGAAGAAATTGTCTTTTTTTTCAAAATAAATTAGTAGATATAATTGTTTTTAGTCTTATTTCCTAGCTTTTCGTTGGCTATTTAATCTAACTGGAGTTAAAATGTCAAACGTTGAACCCAGAAAAGAAGGTAAGATAATGCTAACTAATTCAACACAACCGGTGACGAAGTCAATAAACAGACCAAAGAGCGTGTAAAAAGTGATAGTGTAACAACTCTAGCAATGATATACACTTTGTTACCTTATTACATTACAATGTACACTGAGTACATTTTGTGAATATATTTGATGCTAACATAAACATTAGCAAGCCATACTCTATCTATGTATATAGTATGTTTAAGCATTGTAAGTAAAAGTGTGCTGTATATTCACAGTCAGCTTGTTTAAGACCTGACTACTACTTCTTCTACTACTATTATTCTTATTATTATAATTAACAACAACAATAATAACTCTCTTTAGGACCACAGGAGTGTCTCAGCTTCTCTTTAACCAAGACAGTGGAGGATGTCAGTCATCACAGCTTCGTCCAGACTGAGGCCCTGAAAGAGAAGCAGAAGAAACTTAGCTTCCTGCAGGTTCAACTTTGACCTTAAATCCCAACAGCTGCTTACCAATATAATAGCAAATCTATGTATGTAAAACCCCCTTCTTCTTCAGGCCACTCTCTGTGATGTTGAGACAAAGGCTGAGATGGCAGAGCAAGAGCTAAGATGTAAAGTGAGGGAGACCCTGGTGCTGGAGAGCGACGTGGAGCATCTGGAGAGACGCACGAGTGTCCTGCATGAGCGTTGTGCCTCCATCTGCAAAGAAAACGCAGAACTGCATATTCTTATATTCGAGGAGGAGGAGAACGCTCGCTTGGCGCTGGCAGGGTTCAACACCTACCGAAACAAAATGGAGGGTCACAGGGCAGCTGTCATGCACGCGGCGAGCCAAACTGAGGCCCATAAAGAGCTGGAGGAGAAGCGATCACTGGTTAGGATGTTGATTCAGAAGAAAGAGGAGCTGAAGGAAGACCTGGAGAACTCAAATGGGAAAACAGCACATGTGGCAAAGGTGGAAACATTATTGTATAAATACAATTTCCATGTCATTTAGTTTTGGTTTGTAGCATCATTTAGATGACTATGCTGACATCACACCTTATTCCTTATTTAATTTTTTTTTACTTTGCTTCACTGCAGAGAGAAAATGAATCTCTGAAGGAGGCGATCTCTGTGATGAGGAGGGTCCTCGCTGAGAAGACAGAACGATTACAAAAAGAGTTTCAGACTCATGCCCAGATGAAGAAAGACATAGAGGTAATTGAAACACATTGATTGATAAAACTCCGTAGTGACATTTTTTACACGCATATAAACGTTTCACATCAGAATTTGAAAATAATGTGACTGAATTTTCTTTTACGTTGTTTTCTCTGCCTCAGATCCAGAACCGGCGCTATGATGCCATCGTTAAACGCCTCCACTGTCAACTGAGCAGAGCCCAGGCTGCCCACAGGTTAAAAATACACTTGTGAACCACATCAGTGATCACTCCGTCAGATTTTATACAGCAATATTACACTTATTCACAGACACAGATGCAGCAAAACATCTCTACCAGCCAGAAAATTCTAATTTGTTACTGCAGAGTGGTTTATGAATGATAATAAACCCATAATGTTCCAAAGTATTGTGTTATTTGTTGTACTTTGTTATCTAAAAAGTGATTCAACTACTGTATGTTTGCTTTAATTTAGGCAAATGTCTGAAGACATCTACCACATGCAGATACAGCTCGCTGAGCTCAAGAGGCAGCATCAGTCGTCAGGGGAATCAGCAGTCAGTGGCCATGCAAGTGATTTATAATACTCTTTTCATTTACTTTAGGTCAAGCGTTGTGTTGCTATTACTACATCTGAACAGCAGGGGGCAGCAGTGTTCACTATTTTTTTTAAATCTGTTTGACTTGATCACAAAACCCTCAGACTCCAATAGCCTGTTAGTTTATTAATACAGTGTTTGATTCCATATAGTGATGGTAGATATTATATATGCATGTTTTACGTTTTAGAGGCAGTTCTGATCAGTGGCAACATAAACATTGACGTTTAATTCAGGTCCAATGTGTCTCCACAACAGTGACCGTCCGCAGAGCAAAAGCAAACTGTCCAAACTGTCGGTCTGTGTGGTGGTGTTGTGGAACATGATGTTCCAAATGTCCGCTTCACTGGGTCGCTTGATGCTCTGCAGAGTGACAGTCCCACTGCCGGCGAACAAGGGCGTGACTGTGCTACTTCTGCTGCAGCTCCCAACTAATTTAACGATGATTACACATTTTTTTTATTCATGTTTTCTTTGTATTATTAGGTCAGTGTTTAACAACCAAGAAAAGTCATGGAATTGCATTTTTAAGGCATGGAAAATAACAAATATGAGCATGATAGTGTTCTAGATCGGTTGTTTTCTTCCTTATTATGTAGGATTTAGAATTACTCAAAAGATTAAAACGGTTTTTCAAACACTCAACAATCCCAGAACCTCTTTTTCAAGGGTGTCCTGGCTGACACTCGACAGTTACACATTTACAAATTTAAAACACAAACGGAAAACAAATAAAATAATCCAGATTTAATTTACAAGTCCATATTGCAGAGTCAGCCTCAATAATTCATTCAACATATTCCATGCAAAAGGTGCAGAATGGACAAAAGCCCTTCTGCACGGATTCAATGGCCTGAACAAGAGTTGATCTACAGCGGTAAATAACTGTGTCATATCTTCCTCGTCGATTGGGGATTGATTCAATCCCACTCTGCTGTCATATGGTGGTTTATTTGGCACTGACACATTAGTGTACTAGATTTTGCCCTTAACAGTCACTTGAAAACACACTTGACTGCTGCAACAGAGAACTATGGGAGAAGGATTTTAAGGATTTGCAATCTGGTGGGAATGTAAAACATAAAACTTTAATTTGACTTTTACAGCATTAGAAGTATCTGTTGTAGTTCTTCTAAAACCGGCTCGCCGTGCTCCAAGAAGCATCTTCAGCCCAAGGCACAATACCCGAGGTTGTTTATTTCTCCGTGCAACACTTTCATCTTTAATGATTTTTGGAGGAAGGTTACAAGGGATATAAACACAATTAAAACGACGCAACATATAGCCCAACTATGCTTAATAGTGGCAGCAACAATTGTAAATAGGTTAATATTTTTACAGTATTTTCAGATTCTGGAGAGCACATGATGAAAAGACATGGTCTTAAAGAGCTTTTGTGTGTTATTTAAAAATGTAGAAAACGTTGGACAGACGAAACAAGTTATTTGAATATGTAGGGAAGTATAACAATTTTTGGATATTTTTCGGCAAATAATTCAACAATTAAATTTTAAACTGTCTCTTAATTGAAAGTATCGCTGCCCAATACATGTCTCTTTCACAACAACCAGATTGCTCTGATAATAAGGGAAATGTGATATTTAAAGTGTGTAAAGCTACACATATCCAAATTAAATGCCCACTAGACGTAGGAAAGGTTCAGATATGAAAGTATGAGTGAATGGCAAAACAGTTGTTTAAAGCAAAGCAGCTTTGTGATCAAGACTAAAAAAGCATTATATTATAAAAACAAACCTTTACCATATACAGCACGTCATGCACCCAGCCCACAGCCTGACTCCCACCAGCTGGTGTTTCTGTTTCTATATGTGTGTCAGTGTGTGTGTGTGTGTGTGTGTGTGTTTCTACAGTCAGCTGAGCCACTGTGTGAATTTTTTCCTGCGTGACATCAGTCCAAAAAAAGGTGGGTTGAGTTTGGAAATCTAAAATAAGCATCCCCTCTCTCTCTCTCATAAATACTAATTTTGATCTTACAGCACTAAATAAATACAAACCGTCGACATGTAGATGCACAACCTTTCGGACCCACTTTACCGCTTATCCATACGGTTGTAATAGAGAATCTCGATCACAGAAACACGTAGAGATCAGTCACAAAACCATACATTTAATTGTTGCCTTTTATTGTTGATTCTATGAAGCGATCCGCTGTTGTGTTTACCTCGAGGCTACTGCTTATGCAACCCATGAGCATGTTTTATTTTACTCCTGGAGGCTTCCGTGCATTTACCTTACCTTTATTTGTTCGGCTAATTACGGTATCTGTAAAGCTATGCACACAGGCTCAACAGCCCAGGTTCAAGGTGTGTGTCTGTCTGTGCAGGTAAAAGAAGTGTGTAGCCTGTGTGTGTGGTTAAGCAAATTAAAAAGAGGTGAGGAGTGAGTCTCCCTCAGGCAGTTTGGTTGAAAGCATATGTGAAACCACTGCGTCTCAGCCGGCCTCTAATTGCTCCCACTGCTCCTTGTTAGACTAAACAGTAAGTCAACAAAAACCTGCTGAGTTTTAAAACAACGGCAGACGTCCCTGCGTCATTTTCACTAACAAAAAGCGACGGATCGGCAGGTGATTCAGAGCGCGTGATTCATTCTTTCTCCTCTTTTTAGGTGAAAACACGTCCACGGGGCTGAGTCACGAGACTGTTTAAGGTTTCTGCTCTGCCGATAGTCAGAGCTGCTGTGAACCTTTTTTCCTTGCCATGCATTGCAAACAGAAACCTAGTCAAGGAGCCGGGCGTTTTTTGAGGGTGTGGCCAGTCGTTAGCCCGAGGAATGCTTCGATTTGCGGGGCCATTAGAGAACTGGAGAGCGTGACTCGGCCGATCCGTCTCAGTAAACACCAGGAAGTAGCGCATGCCAAAAATAGATCTAATAAAGGAAACCTTTAACCCACAAACAAGCACGCCCATTACACCAGGGCCTCACCCTGCCATGATGTACCTGAGCAACAAACTGTACACAAACACACACGCACAACAATATCCTTTAAACCTTTCTTTGTCGTGCGAGCAGCCAACACAATATAACCCACGCAGTGGCAGAAGTTGTGACATGTAATGATTAATTTCTACTGCACGCACACAAACATATATATGCTGTATATCGGGTTCCGTGTTCATCTGGAGGCGCGCTGAGTCAGCCGCTCACCCACCCACCAAGCACTGAGTCATCTTTGTAAATCCCTCTCCACCAACTGTGGGATGAAGGGAAACTGGACTGTACTTGTAGGACGACGAAGAGATGCAACGATTATGACAATCTTATTTACAAGTCCAAATCTGCCTTTTAAAAGCTTATCGAATTAAAGGTTAGAATTATTGTATTATTGTTTTAAAACATAATTTTGTACTCGCAAGCCAGATCCACACAGCTCCAGACAAGTCAGCCATTTAAATGCTAACAATGTAAAAAAAAAAAATGAAGCAGATGAAATGCTAAATTCTAAATTCAGCAGCAATTGGGGGTAGTAGTATAATAGGGTGTAGTAGTATGAGGAGCGGAAGTCGGAGTAGTAGTATAGTTGTATTAGTAGCAGCAGTGATAGTTGTAGTATAGTAGGATGAAGAGTGTAGTAGTATAGCAGTAATAGTAGGAGTATAGTAGTACAAGAAGAACAGTAGTAGTAGTAGTAGTAGTATTATAGTAGTAGTAGCAGTTAGTAGGTGTGACAAGTGGTCACACAGCTGTAGTAGTAGTAGGAGGAGCAGTAGTAGTAGGTGGAGTAGTATAGTAGTAGTATAGCAGTAGTAAGAGTACTAGTGGGGAGAACAGTAGTAGTAGTAGTAGTAGTAGGTGGAGTAGTATAGTAGGGTGTAGTAGTATAGCAGTAGGAGGAGGAGTATAGTAGTAGTAGGAGCAGTAGTAGTAGGTGTAGTATAGTAGTAGGAGAAAAGTAGGATTAGGAGTAGTATAGTAGGGTGTAGTAATATAGTGGTAGTAGGGTAGTAGGAGTAGGGGCAGTAGTCTTAGTAGTAGGAGGAAGAGTAGTAATAGTATGATAGTAATAGCAGGAGCAGTGATGTAGTAGTAGGAGTGTAGTGTGTAGTCGTATAGCAGGAGGAGGAGTAGTAATAGTAGGTGGATGAGTAGTAGGAGTAACTTGCACGTATTCTTTTTCTAGTTAAATTCATCCATTTAATTGCTAAGTCTTTTGTGTTATAGACTTAGATCGAAGACCATGTCATTCATTTGTTTAAGGACATGTATTAATATTAGCCTGGTTGTAAACAGTACCCTTTTATACCCAGCACAGTAAACAGATAAACGGTGTCATGGAGGACGCATGCCATGCATACGCTGCAGCACAAAGAGAGACAGAGACAGGGAGGTTGTGTCAGAAAGTAGAGCAGCAGGAGGGAGCAGCAGGGAGTCCCCGGTCGGCCCGTTACGTCAGCGGGACAAGTGTTCGTGCGGGCGAGCGAGAAGAAAGAGGCAGCTCTTTCGGTTTCCTAATTGCAGACAGAAGATCAGGGCAATACATTATAAATGAAAGTGAAACGGAAGCAGAAATAAATCCAGTCTCTGCAATGTCCTGTTCCCTCTTCATTTCCCCTCACACAGGCAAAACAAAAAAAAAACAGCTGTGGTTTTATCACTCTGCATTGATTTTTTATTTCTCACATGGGGATTAGACATCGCCAGTGAAAAACAAGAACTTCCTCCTCTTCACTCAGCCAAAGAGCAACAGATATAAATCTTACACAGCCTCATATAATAATTATTATTTACACAGTGCTTCACCAACAAAAACCGACAAAAACAAACAAAACATTTTTTAAAAAGCACCTACGCTAAGTTAATTGTAGTTATTATTTTTCACTAAAAAAGTTCTCATCACCGCCTCCTTCCCTGAACTGCCACTGTATACGCACTCAGTCAGGTCTGATAGTATTGCGTCATAGAGCCGATAACTATGAAGACCAAACAGAAGCAGAATACAGTAATAACAAAATGTTTCGCACAGCAGCTTTAAATTTCACAACCCAATAATTGAAATACAATTTTCAGCATCAGAATTTATAATCTATATTATCTGCTTTTACGACAGTATTTGTAAAAGCATTCCATGTCCCTCTCCTGACACATGTCATATTTGTTATTCACTTTTATGTTCTATCCTATGTTATTTTGCACCTATTCTGCTATAGGCACACTGATGTGGACATAATGTACAGTTCTGTGCACTCCTGGATGTGAACAGATTTCACATGTGCCCGTCTGCCAGTGTTGAACACATGCTCTGTACGTAGACACTGTTCTAGGACACCCTGTACAGTACATTTTTTAAAAAAAAGCCTGGAGCGTGCAAATATACGTACAGACATGCATAGCATACACACAAACATATGGACATACACACATACAAACACACACACATTGCAGTGCAGTGGTAAGTGGTCGTGTATTTATTTAGCTGCTTTACTCTGCAGTTTCACCATTCACCCACTCACACTTTGATACAGTTCGTTTTCTAGCACTTAATCTTTCATATCCATTCATACACTGACATACAAACACACACATACAAACACACATACATACATACACACACACACACACACACACACACACACACACACACACACATACATCAATACTCATACACACATACATAACCACACACACACACATGCATACATATTCATACACACACATGCATGCATACATACATACACATATATACACATACATACATATATTCATACTCATACACACACATCCACATTCATACACACACATACATATGTACATATACACACACATACTTAGTTGTGCTATACATTTGCATGGTAGTTCAAAGCTGTTTTGGTTATTGCCATGGTTACAAATAATTTAGTCGAACCACAATTTTCCAGCTCACAAACAGAACTGACAGACCATAGTGAAATGTACAGTTGTTTACAGTAGTCTGTCAGTGTCAGTTGTTGTTGTTGTTGCTGTTTACCAGTGTCATCTGGCAGCAGCTGTGTCCAGCCGAGGGTCACATGTTTTTAATTGGCTCAAACAAACGAAGGCAAAAATGAAATGTTCCCTAATGCAGGACTGATAGACAGCTTACTGTCAGTCACATGCACCACATGTCTGTCTGCAGTGGACGGTGATTCCTGCACTCTCTTGAGTTTTTCTTCCCACTGATGTAGGCTTCACGTGTCACTATCTGCTCCACGGAGACTCACTGAAAATGGAGCATGTCCAATATTTTTAGAGGACGTTTTAAAGTTGCAGTGTATACATTTTGATGACGTTATTTTTTTCCTGCTTCTGTTTACTATTCAACATTATTGGTATGCTGCATCCTTAACATGGAAACAAGTTTGGTCAAGTAATACTATCAGACCTGACTGAGAGAGCATTCATGTGTGTGTATACAGCAGCAGAGCAGGGGTAGGTGGGGACAACAAATGTTTATCCCATCAAACTGCTGAACGAAGTCACTTCTGACTTCTTCTGCTCATGTGTGTTTTTTTTAGGGTTTCTTTAACAGCCAAATGGAACCAGATTAATCATAATCGTCTAATATAAGGTGATTTTTAATAAGTTAAGTATGATTGGCAGGTGTTATAATGATATAATGCCACGCCCATATCCTGCAGCTTTACTAAAAAAAAGTTTGTGACACTGAATTTCAGGGAAGCACTACAGATGATGTGTCCTAATATTTAGATTAGAATGTTTTCCTTTAAAGGTGCCATATGCAAGAATGTGACCAAAAACGGTTACTACACTCAAATTCAAAATACCGAGGTCGTTTAGGTTTCGTTTTCTGACGTAACTGGCACCCGTGGTTGCTGGGCAGCTGAGACTCTACTGACTGCAATGATTGGTAGACAGCGATAGGTGGCGCCACATGCCAAAACATGATTTCAAAACGTAAACATGATTTGCAGTCTGCAAAATATTTTTTTTAATGCAAATATTTTGGCTGTACTGTTGTTGTTGGTAAGTTCAGTTTGTTATATGAATATTATTCCTGAGTCTCTGTGACATATTAGGAGGATTTTATGGCCAGTTGCTTTAGATTTATTACATAATACACCTTTAATTAATAAAATAGGAAATGCAGCAACCAAGATGATCACCAAATTAGAAAATAGATTAGTAAATGTAACATAGTATAGTAGCATAACGGAGTATGACTAACTTACCTTCAAAAATCAATAGTTTCAGTCACATATAAAGAAACGGGTCCTGTGCCTGATATATGTAGATGTGAAGTGTAGAGAACCTTCTAAGGATATCCAACATTTTGTTCCATGTATTAAAACTCAAGGTTGTGTGACATACATGAGATTATGGAAGCAAGAATTAGACTACATGCAGAAGAAAAGGGGTAGGTTTGCAAGTTTCTTTTCCGCTCTCAAAAATAGGAAGCAAACAGGAAACAGTGCAGTGATAGAGGCTGACCTCAGACGTGCGTGTTTACATTTGCCTGTGTGTAGGACTGAACACGGCTGAATGGGGGTCAAGGACGTGTGCAGAGGAAACACAGAAATAGAGTGGCAGAGGCAGTGAAAATAAAAGACAGAACATTAGAGTGATGACCTCCTTCTGCAACTCGTGTCCATTCAGTTGAACTTAAACCATAGCTACAAGAAAATAAAAGCACTTGGGAATTGAATTATTGAATGTGTGTCTGACTCTGCTACACTAGGTGGCGATATGCCGTCATTCATTTTGTTATGCTGCGTTCCATTTACATCGGAACCCTGAAGTCAGAACTGGAAAAGTCGGAAAAACAACATGGATGCTAACGTATCTTGGGCTAGGCACTGTTAGCAATATACTCTATATATATATAAGTTCTTCCTGGTATTTTTGCGCACACAAACAACATAGCTACATGTCTACAGTTCAAAATGAAACAAAAAAATCCCAGTACCTGCTACGAATGGTGCGCAACATTAGCATTAGCCATTTGACCTATTACATCACAGAACAAAGCAACTTTAGCTGGTGGACGCCATTCTGTCTTTGTCTTTGTGACTTCTTTCAGACTTGTGCAGCCAAACGATGGTGGAGTGGGACACTACAGGAGCCCTGACACGGGAGTATACCAATGTCCGAGTGCAGGGGCTTAAAAAGGGGTAACAACCAAATAGTTGCAAAGGAGGCAAAGTTGTGTCCGTGAACGCAGCCGAGAGAAAAGATGATCCCAAAGCAAATATGCTTTTCGGGAAAGTCAGGCTTTGTTTAACTTTGCTGCTTCTGCTGCTGCTGCACACTGAGCACACCCACTCTCTCTACAAACAAAAAAGTAGGATTTGTGAGTTTCTGCAAAGGGCTTGGCACTCTCCTGTCCGGTGGACAGGCAGATGTCAGCCAGATGAGTCCCTTGGCTGCTGATGTACCCGTTTAAACCAGTATCTAGGCTGAGTCGGGCACAGGTTTTTGCATTTTTCACCACAACTCTTCCTCGGTTTCTGTCAGAGGCCTCAGGCTGTTTGCCATTTGGTGCACACTTACTCAAACAAACACACACCGCAGGAATAAATTTGCATAAAGGAAAATTCTGTATTCCTGACTTGAAAAGAAACACATTTTGACATCATCACTGAGGCCTGGGGTCAAGCTTTTTGTTTTTCTATATGCTACGGTTTTAGGTCACATTTCTGTGTGACGCAAGGTCGCGACTTCTCCTTCCTCCTGTCTGAGTATGATGTGTCCATGAGGAGACAGAGGAAGGACATGCTCTCTGATTGCTGCTGACAAGCACATTGTCCAGAGAACAGACCGTCTTTGCACTTTAAATCAGTTGATGTCAGTCTGTACAGGGACAGAAATCAAATACTACTGATGCTATAAATAATGTGAAGCCATCTGTCGAGTTTTTTTTAACTGTTCAACGCTGCAAAAGTTTGAGTCATTCTCAAAAATAATGGTTCTTGGAGGGCAAGCACAGCAGAAAAAAACCCCGCAGAAACCGCAGACGAACAAAAAAAACCTCCATGTGCTATTCATCAGTCCCGTCTCGTGACTTTGTGCTGTTGGTCTGAGAGTGCGTTATGCCTGAACACATCATCACCTTCTGCACTTTATGCTGAGCTAAGTATTAAGTTTATTCCCTTGAAATAACAATAAACAAACACTTTATTTTGATAGTTCATTGTTGACTCTCTGCAAGTATCACATCAACAGATAATCAGCTGACTCTTTACAATTAACCAACAGCCAGTATCCTTAACCCTATAAAAATCTGATGAGTGTGTCACTTGAAAGTTAACCGTATGATATATTCTTTGTTGATTATCAGTTGACACTGTGTTTACATCAAGTAAACACATCCAATCATATATTAGTGGACAATTAGTTGCTTATCAGTGTCACAGTCAACAGAATATTAGTTGGTGGAAACTACACTTGCATCTGTACATGTGGCCCGTTTACACCTGGTGTCAACGTGCATCCACATCAAGATCCTATAGCTATCTGATCACAGTCAATATTTTCATACTAGGATTGCACTTGAGATATTGCATATGTTGGTATATTTATGGCACACACTCTTAGAAATTAAAGTGCTAAGTAGAACCATATAAGGTTCTTCGGCTTGTCCGCATAAGAGAACCCTTTTTGGTTCCAGGTAGAAGCTTTTTATAAAGGTTCCACCTGGAACCCTTTTAAAACCCTTTATTCAGGAAAGGGGTTTTAAATGGTTCTCCGGATCAAAATGGTTCTTACTGGAACCATTAGTGTTACCAAGAACCCTTGAAAAACTTTCTCACCAGTCACACGTTATTCCCTTCACGTCTCATACGTAAGTCCTTCAAGCGTCCTTCTGAACCAAAGTGGTACACTCTGTGCCACAAACAACCTGATTAGGACCAAAGCTCTTTAAGCGAACGCGGAGTTTGTCGGGGGGCCCTTTTGTTGTTGTCGTCGTCTCCCCTGCTGTGTCAGCTCAACGGTGGTGTAATGACTGTCTGTCTGCACGGAGAAGACACTGCACACACACACACACTTTGACACGCAGACACACACTCCCAGTGTCAGTCAAAACAAACACAGACACAAAGTGACTGCACCTTTACGACTCTGTCTGTCTGTCTCTTCTGTCTTTACTTATGCAAATAAGACTCTGACTGCTTTGAGGTAAATGGTTACTTTTTTTTATTACAAATCCTCTCCAGATGCAAGCACAACTCCTGCTTTTCAGCATGATCCTATTAAAAAGAAAAAACTGGTAAATCCAGACTGACATTCGAGAAGTCATCCTTTTTTTTTGACAACACATTAGAGGTGAGAGTAGGTGCAGAGAATAAAAAGTGGAGGGTTAAGAGGAGGTCGTAATCCCCTCCATAATCCCCTTCACCACCCAGCGGGGGAGCAGGCTATGGGCTGCCCTCTCATTGTGCATGCATCTGTGGTTTGTTTTCAAGTTTTTGGAGAGTTCTTGTCCAGTGGTGAAGACGCTAACCCTAAGCCACACATTTATTTGCAGAAATTGAACATACTCCTTTAAGTAAAGTCTATATCAGTGGGGGTTTTTTGGGTCACCCCCATAACAAATTCGCAGATGTTTAACCAACCTTTTTGTTAAAACGTGTATATGTTTTAAATAACATGTATACAATTAAGTTTTAATTGATGACTAAACATCTCTTGGAAGTGATATGTTTACCAATTCAAAAATAATATTAGGTGTCACAGATATGGCTCTAAATTTGCTCTCAGGTCTATGTCGTGTGGGTTAGAAGATGCTGTCGGTCCAAAGTCCATTTTTGATGACATTCTATACCTTATATATATATATATATAATTTTGCCTCTTAACATAGCGGTACTTACATCAAGACGCCATGACGTTTACCACAAAGAGGTCTGTAACAATCCTGCCATGAGTGACTGAAGAACCAGGAAATAAGTAGAGGAGCTTGATGATTTGGAATTGGGAGCAGGTGTGCTCCTGCCACAGGTGAACTGATTACTGATTACATGCAGGCCTTTACCATTTTACTATTCTATTATGTCACAATTTTATGTGTTACACCTTCAATGTTGTTGTGCCTTTAAATCTGTAAAGCACTTGGGTCGACCTTTTTTTTTAAGAAATAAAGTTGACTTGACGCACAGAGTCAAAAGCCCAATTCGGACAGGATTCGTTTTACATGGGGAGGTGGGGTTAAAGTGATTATTACCAGTGATTTAGTGCCGTCCAAAATGTGCCATGTCCTTACCTGACAATGTCTTTGAAAAAGGTAAAAGGGTCTGTAAAAATGTAATACTCTTCCTGTCCAAATATGTGCATAAATATTCTATCATATCTTGTTTACACATAGTTTTATGTGGATTTTCAAGCATGGAGGCAAACCTTGGGTGATTTCGGTTTTCACAGTTGTGGTAATGCATGATCAGGAATGTAAAGGCTAATAAATAAAAAAAACGTGCAACCTCATTAGACACAACACAAATCAAATACGCCTTGTAAAGAGATTCCAGCGTGGTTGACAGTCACAAAACAGCTAGCGACGCTAATCGTAGCGTCGCTAGCTTACCTTTGGAAACAGGTTCGCCAAGTTAACCGCAAAACAGTAGCATGCTAATGCTAAATAAATATGTGCTCACGTATTGGTGACCGTATTGGACACCGACTTCGTTGTTTCAGTATAACACCATGTTCTGTGTTGAACCGTGTGAAATGCGCTAGAGGCTATGTGGCTAATAAAATGCCAGTAAAATCAACCAGTAAGCAAGTCCCTGGTCCAGTTTCACGTTTAGTTGGCACCATTTTGCTGTGGAAGCAGCGTAGTACGCACATGACAAGAGGAGGTGACGGCATAGCATAATCTTGTCGTGCCAGACTGAAGGACCTCTTGGCCTCAGCGTGATTCCAACACCTCCCTTCAGCTGCTTCCCCAAAACAAACACACCTGACCCACATTTTAGCCTCTCCGCTCAATCGGCCGGTCGTCCAATTACAAAGCGAGGCTGCCGTAGTGGAGCCACTAATTTCCACGACAGAATGTCCACACACACGTGTTTACCCCTCAAGCATCGAGTGACTCACACCTCGTCTGTATACTTTGGGTGTAATTGGAGGTTCTGGATCAGGGAAATGGAAGATGCTTTTGTGATGAAACCATGATTTCAGAGGGTGATTTTGGGGTGGATTTTGACACCCAGACTTTGGATGTCTCACTGGCAGTGGAGCCTTGCAGTCTGGACATTCTGGGGTTTAACCAGCAGGACACCTGCTACAACAGCACAGAGGGTGGTCCTCATGAGGGGGGTGGAAAGAGAGTATTTCAGGGTCATTTTTTTTTGGGGGGGGGGCGGTAGTCGGCCCAAGGCCATGGTAATTAAGGGCCCCCCAGTCGTGTATGGATGGATAAATCAGGTAGTCATATTTAAATGTAACATCCCATTAACAATACACTTACTTACACTACTTAGCAGCCAATGATCCTGTACTCAGTGAAGGATTGAGAACAAACACAAGTTCAAAGTCTAGAAGAGATCTGTTATTATTTCTCCAATCACTTAATAGAGAACAAATAAATGGTGTTACCATGTGTGACTTTGACAAGTCCAGGCAAATTAACACCAAACACAATGACGTCCAATATGCAGCAGCACACCACATATTGTGTGTACTTCTCAGTGTTTTAAAAATAGAAAAACACGACATTGAATTATTTTTTTTAGTGTACTTTTAAATTAAATTAAAATGTCAATAAAATGTGAAAGAAAACAATTTCACTATCTAAATATACTGCACCACAGGGCCCAAATATGTCCATGATGGACACACAACGTAAATAACACCTTCCGTGCGTCCAAACACAGGCAGCAGCACAAATATAGACGACGTTAATCCACGTGTGATCCCTCTGCCTCAGAACATCCTGTACCGGTGACGGACCACGTTGAAGAAAACACCTTTTGAGTCAATGAAAGTGCCATCTGGACACGAGGCGTCTGATCCCTGTTAGCCTCTCTGAGGCTGCAATCCCAGGATCAGACTGACCTGAGACCTAGACACACACACACAGACACATTTACTGTATATATAGATCACATCAAAGACCACACAGTTAATTAGAGTTTGCTGCAGGACACTGAAGGTTGGAGTAGGAAAAAAAAAAAAAGCCTCACGCTGTTGCTGCACTGACTTCAATTCATGAACAATGCTAGGTTTGATTTGATGTGCGCATACAACAATAACATACAAAAAGAATCTTGTTACATAATATTATTTATAAATTTTACTTATATAATTTTACTCACATGCTCACATTATTATACTTGTGTTTGTTTATTTCCCATTTTAACATAAAATCCTATCAAACATGTATGTAGGTTTTGTATAGAAAAGGTGCTTGTTATTTATATACATAAAAACCTATAAAATACTACTACTCTACTCTATTTATCACATAAAAGATTTTCTTTATACTTCTATCCATGCATATATGGGAAAAAAACATAAAGATATAGGTAAATATATAGGTAAATAAATAAAGCAGCAACACACAGTTATAATTAATTTATGTCGCTAATTAAGGGAAACCTCAAAGTAAAGTTCTATTTCTGTCAAAAAAAATTAAAGAAATAATATTATACTGACAACAAATTACATAAATAAATAGATATATTATTATATTGTCATTTCATTCATTTTTCATTTTCCTTTTGGCCCTGTCTTTCTATATATATACATATATATGTATATATATGTATATGTATATATATGTATATGTATATATATATATATATATATATATATATATATACATAGATATACATGTATATGTATGTGTATATACACATTTATATACATATGTATAAACACACACACACACATATATATAAATATATATATATACATATATTAAATGGTCAGCACAGTGTCACATTGCCCTACATACATCGCTGTGCATCCTCGCCAAGAGCGTGCAGACCCATGTGAGGCAGCTAGAAGGGGGCGGGGCCAGCATGGTAAAGCTTGAAGGGGCTCGGTGATCTCTGACCAATGAGCTCCGCTCTGCTCTTTGCATACATGTATGTATGATGAGGTGAGAGGGTGAGGGGTCAACTCAGGGTCACAACAACAGCACGCTGTTCATTCACTGCGATGTATTTAGAGAGCAGCTGTGTTTACACTGGTGTTGTGAAGAGTTGATGGTTAACCTGTAGATTATTGCATTATTTACCATATCCATACACACAATCATTGTGTAGTTATTATACAGGGTATTACAGTGTGAGGGGAAATGTGATGTGTTATTATTTTAATTATTAATATTTGAAGATTAAAGTCGGTATCTGGATGAAAAAAACTGAATTCTGAAATAAAAGCCATAATTCTGAGTTTTTGAGTTTGTTTAGACTGGGGGTAATTCTGAGATTAAAAACAGTATTTTGAGGGGAAAAGAGAGAATTCTGGTATTTTAAATTGGAATTTTAAGAAAATATGAATAATTTTGAGATGAAAGAGATTGTTTTTTTCTTGTTTTTTTTAGATTAAAGTCCATATCTGGAGGCGATTAGAGCCATAGTTCTGAGATTGAAATCAAAGTTTATGTGTTTGTTTGTTTTTTAGATTGAGGGTAATTCTGGGGGAAAATAAGAAAGTTAGAGTTTAGAATTTGTTCTGATAAGGGACAATTCTGAGAGCTTGAAGTTAGAATTTAAAGGAAAACCAGTCCAGATTTAGACGCGTGTGTAGAAAGAAAACCAGTCTTTTTTTCCTTTTCTTTACATTTTTCACTTTTATTTGAGGTGCAACTGTCTAGTGCAAATCTGAACGTCACATTTGTGATGGGCTGAGGAACATGCACAAAACATGGACATTTTCTATTTTCCTCGTCTTTCTTTTTTTCTCATTATTGTGCACGACTAGCAACTCAAAACACTTAGCTGTACAAAAGACATAAAAAGGAAATTAATAATGGTAAGGAAACGGAAAAAAACACAAAATGAAAACAGTCCCGATTACGTGAGCGAGTGAGTTTGAAGTCAGCGACGGCGGAGGAGAGTTCATGTACAGTACGAGGCTGTGTGTCACCTGCGGGAGAGACAGCATCTGTAGTGACGAGGTAAGACGTCCTCTTCTGGTCTCGCCCTGAGTAATGACATCACAGGTAGTACAAAAACCTGGCAAAAAACCATAGATATATATATATCTATATATACATATATTTTTTTATATACAAATAACTAAAAAAAGCTCTCATATATGTATCTATGGTTAAAAACCAGGCACTTGGCAGAGTATGAACATTGACTTTTTTTTTTTTTCATTATTTACAAAGTTCACTACCTAGAAACAGTCATGTCCTACTTATTACTCTCTCCGTTATTTCGTCGTCGTCACTGGGACATTTTACACATCAATAAACAGAAAACAAACAACAACAAAAAGAAAACCCCTCTGTGTTAAAAACATAAGACTCCCTGCATAAATGTTTAATGCTGCGTTCAAAAAGGGGGCGGTGACAGGAAACTGGGACAAGATAAGAAACGATAAGACACAGGATATATTATATTTTCTTTTTTTTCCTCAGTTAACTCCTCCTCCTCCTCAGCTCAGGATGACGCGAGGGGTGAGAAGCAGAAAAAGAAAAAAACGTCGTTTGACTCCCATTCCAGATGGGACGTCGTACATTTTTAAATTTTTGTCCTCTGTCAAAAAAAGTGCAAACAAACAAAAAAAAAAACAGACACAAAACTGTGCAGAAAGACAGCGCTGGGTTGAGGCGGAAGGGGGTGGGGCAACACGACAAGTCACACTGTGAAGGATCTGGGCCTTCCTGATTGGCCCACACCTTTGTTAGCTCCTCCTCCGTCAATATCTTTTGGCGACATCACCACGACAACGACCAGCAAGACATCGATTGTCTGAAGCAGGTAATAAAAGTCAGAGACAAAGCAGATGCACGAACACAACTCCGGCGTCTTTCAGTTAAACAATATTTGCAACATGTGAAAGTTGTTGATGTTGTTTTTTTGTCTCGTGGTTACGCTGAAGTGTCCTCACGACGGCGGCATAGTCGGTCAATTCACAGTTAAGCGTCGTCTTTCGTCCTCGCCAGGGGGTTCCCGATGTATTACGCGGATGAGCTGGGAATCTGTGTGGAGGGGAGGACTTGTGTGGATCCAGCAGGGAGCAGGACAGGAGGCTGGCCGGCGCCGGTCGGGGAGTCGCCGGTCTGGACCTGTGCCTGGAACTGGGCCATCTGCTCGGGGCTGGCGAGGTTCTTCAGGAGGTTGTTCTCCTGCTCCAGCTGGGTGTTGCGCTCGATCAGCTCCTTGATCTGCTCCTTCAGCACCTCCACCTCCTCGCGCACTGCGTACATCAGGTGACTCTTCACCAGGTCCTGAAGACAAAATGATGATGATGGTTATTAGCTAAATTATTCAACAGCTTCTTTCCAGCTTCAAGGATCTATGGGCAGACTTCATGTGTGTTTGCAGAGGTATTGAAGTTTACAAGGTTTCTTGAATGCACCTGGAAGATGCTTCTTTAAATTCAACATGCTGTAAATCCCACAAAAGTGATAGAATTTACCAGGGTTTTGAATGCATATCATTAACTGCTTCCTCTTAGCTCAAAATTGAGCTCAAGTCAAGTCACAAGTCTTTGAGCTCCAGTCAAGGTCTCGTCTTTGAGCTCCAGTCAAGGTCTCAAGTCTTTGAGCTCAAGTCAATGTCTTAAGTCTTTGAGCTCAAGTCAAGGTTTCAAGTCTTTGAGCTCAAGTCAAGATCTCAAGTCTTTGAGCTCAAGTCAAGGTCTCAAGTCTTAGAGCTCAAGTCAATGTCTCAAGTCTTTGAGCTCAAGTGAAGTCTCAAGTCTTTGAGCTCAAGTCAAGGTCTCAAGTCTTTGAGCTCAAGTGAAGACCCAAGTCTTTGAGCTCAAGTCAATGTCTCAAGTCTTAGAGCTCAAGTCAATGTCTCAAGTCTTTGAGCTCAAGTGAAGTCTCAAGTCTTTGAGCTCAAGTCAAGGTCTCAAGTCTTTGTTTGTCCCAAACACTGCATTGTTAAATTGCAGTTCTGTGATCCATACAGTACAGGATATAAATGCATCAGCTGTCGGAAGAAACGCATAATAAACCTTTCAACTTCCTAACTGGATTGTGCAAAACATGGCAGCGGGGAACTCGCTGTCGCCATGGTCAAAGTCTTTTGAGTTTGAATCGCAAGTCGAGTTTAAAGTCTCTGTTTGTGCGACTTGAGTGCGACTCAAGTCAGTCTCTCAGACATCTCAAGCGCTCATGCACAGGAGTTTGAATATTAGCATTGTATTTTTACCCATCCCTAGTGTGTCCATGTAGTCGTGGAGTAATGGGTTTGTTTTATGCCAAAATTATTCTGTTTGAATGATTTGGAGCAAAAGAAATCAGAAAATATTCACATTTAAGACACTGAAAATTCTGAAAAACATGATCAAAATAGTTGAAGATTATATTTTAGTAATCAATTAACAGGAGACTGTGAGCATAAAGAACCTGCTTTTATCGTGAGAATGCTGAACGAGCATCATTAATCACTTCACAGAAGCACGTCGGTGTTCCCAGTGTGGGTGAGGAGGGAAAATGAGTACACAACCACACACATAAAAACACTGTTAAGGAGAAAGACAAGCAGCTTTGTGATAACGCTGAAAGAAGCGGAGGATTTGCATTTAATAATCTGAGCATCATCCCTTTCGCTACAGTCCCGCCCCCTCCTTCCTCACTCCTCCTCCTCGTCCTCCTCCCTGCCCCAGGAACAAAATGTTCCTGCACCGGAGTGGGAGGAGCCAATCACGGGCCGAGTTATTTATACCGAGCAAAAGGGGAGGCCGCTGCTTGCCTAGCAACACAGGGACATGGCTGGAGAGAGGGCGAGGGAGTTTACATGTATATGAGAGGGAGGGAGGGAGGGATGGCGTGTGAAGCTTAGCCTGGCCCACATCGAGTTTCCAACAGGCCTGAGGTCATCGTTCCAAATCGTGACAGAGCAGGAAGCTGTTGCCCCTAATTCACACACCAGCAGGTGCATGTGGCCACCGACTGAGATCAAAACAGCAGATTAAAACGGACTGAAAACAAGCATTTTTAATGCTAATTTCCCGCTTTGTGGGACTAATAGAGGATGTTATTGTCATGTTTATACAAACATAGATTCTTTCAATTTAAAAAAGTGTTTGTTTTTATTTGTCCATGCAATGCACATTTAGTTGCACCTTTGCATGGAATGTGCTATATAATTACTATAGAAGCAAAATTGCTTCCAATATCACCTAGAAAGGAAAGGAAGCATCCATCCATTCATTCATTCATTCATTCATTCTAAGGCTGCAACTATTTATTCGATTATTAACGGATTACAAAACGAACCATCCACTATTTTGATCGATTGATCTTTACAGTGTTTTTCTTTAAAAAAAAAAAACCATGTCAGCTTCATAAATGAGAATATTTTCTTTGCTCCATCTAACAAAGAAATGACTCAAACGGAATAACAATTTGAGAACAGTCATAATTTCCAGGTTTGAGAAACATTTTCTGCTCCAAATTTCTCACCTTAAATTAAACATTTTTTATTAAATATGTTCTTATAAGGATAAAACAAAATAACGTTAAGTGTGCATGTTTATAACATGTATATAACGCATGTTTTAATGTGTAAAGAAAACACAATGCAAGGAGGTAAAAAAATGATTGCTTACCATTGCTTGTTCGATTTTGTTGTCAATGGCCACCACACTTGCACCCGAAGAGCTGAAGGACGAGAAGAGGAGAGGGGGAAGATTAAGAAAAGAAGAGAAATGGGATCTATTGGTTGTTTCTTTCTTTTTGATGCAACATCTGCTGAATACCGCAGTGTGTGTGCGTGTGAGTGAGTGTGTGCGGGGGAACGCTACCAGAGGAGGCAAACAAAGCGTCTGTGATGTCTAGAAATAAAATAAATAAATAAATAATCCTAACATCTGCCAACCAAGAAAAAGGAAACGCAATAATAATAAAAAAAAACAGCTGACATTTACCTACTGTCGACCCGCACTGATGCACTCTCCTTCCCGAGCACAGAGGACAGAAACGATATGGAGAAATTCCTCAGTTGACAAACGCCAAGGTCCATCGCCACCGTGTAACAATGGGAATTCATGCTCGGCTAGTGCATTTAAAAGCCCGCTGCAAGAGGCGCCCGGTCGGCGGCACACACTGGTAGTCCAGCGGTAGAGAAGCGGAAGAAACGTCGCATTCTCGACGCCTGGATGCCTCTGTCTGCGCCTCTGCTGCTGCTGCTGATCGCGGCACACAAAGACGACACTGAGCTGCGGCTTCAGCCCTCTGCATAATGTAATGCCGGATAAACGGCGCCTGATTGGCTGAGCCTGGCGCTCATTAGCATAATGTGCGCTGGAGACAAAAGCAGCAAAAACAACAACACGGGAACTAAAATAAAAAATATATCCAACTTATAAAAAAAAAAAAAGAACATTGAACGCATTACGTTAAGCTCCAACTGTCTGTTTGCTCTGAAAATAAAAAATACAAATATAGACTTCAGTCATCCCTGCAAAAGCTCTAATGTGGTACAATGTCGCCACCTATCGGCCCTTACATTCACAACCAGTGGTGGCCACAATGCAAATACGAAAACATACTTGGTGTAATTGGAGTTTACAACATAATCAATTGTCCCCCAGTTGACCCTGTGCACATGCTGACCTCAGCACTGTGAGGGGACGTAAAGAACTGTGACAACAGGTCAAATCACTAATGCTTAACAGAAGTAAATGAAGAAAATGTAAACATCTGCTCTGAGGGACTGGAGTGTGAGAAAACACCTTTGTATTGTTAAATAAATGTCATTTGATTTCAGTAAATCAAATCAATCGCAGTAAGCTTCAACATGTTTAAATTAGCAATTTACAAAAATATTTTTGAATGATTTTAGGCTTTAAATACACTTATTACATAGTCAAAGGTGATATAGTTGCACTGCTACCTTACATTAGCCACACCCCGTGAATATTAATGTGTGAAATGAGTGAAATATGTTTCTTCATTCTTGTCTATAATGTACCCAATGTACTTTAGTTTTATAGCCAATATTTGTTATATTATTACTTATCAATGTATGGATAGTGATGTGATTTTGGTGGGTGTGGACTGATGTGGTTGCTATGGAAACCAACACAGCCACACACAAAGAGAAGCAACTACATGAAGAGTAAACAGTCGCGGCCAAGATTCCAAAAAAACAAAGAACAACCTTAAATAGTATGAGCTTAATGACCCCATACAACACCTTCCATTCACTTTGAATGGAAGTGAGGAAATGCACGTACGTAAGAGCGCCTTCCAGACACCTGTCCCTGCTTTAAGCACCTTAGCTGCGCTATATCTGTCTCTGACTGGAGCAATCACAAGTACAAGTATCAAGGACAAGAAGTAGACTGAGTGTCAGAGCTGTGATGTGGAGATTTAAGTTGTCTTAGTTGTGTTTTCCACTTCCTTCAGCTTCTGTGGATGTGGCCACAGACATCGGGAACCAAAGGAGGTGGAGTGACTTGAGAGAAATGGAAAATAATAGCTTAAAATAAATGTTTAGAAAGATGTTTTCATCCTAAAGGAGAAGTATCACACTGCTGATGCAAAAAAACGACTATCTAATAAATGAGGAACATGGTGTTCATTTGGCAGTCAAAATGGGAAATTCTGAAAATTCAACTGAAAGTGGAAAAAACTATTCTATCTCTGTCTCAAAGTTGGGGGAAAACATGTTCAAAGCAAATGGCATGAGCCAAACACGCGTTTACAGAAGCAGGAACATTGTGTCCTCGAATACGTCGACGAGCAGCTGAGCGAGCGGGAATCGAACACTCCGAGGTGACGTAGACGTGTTGCACCGGAGAGGCTCTCACTTTATCAACACAACCTCACACATCTCAGACATAATAAAGCAAATTGGGAGGCACCTTTGTTTAACTTCTGCTGCTGCTGTTGAAGTCGACCTGGCACCCTCCACACCAACATGCCCCCCCCCCCCCACGAGCCCATGACAACACTACGGGCATTGTTACCTCTTCAGATGCTTCTCCAGCTCCCAGAAGAGCAGCTTCAGGGCCATGGTCTCACTCCCCTGCCGTCCTCCAGCCCCGACCAGCCCCTTCGCTCTCATTGATGCCCACTCTTAACCAAAAACCCCTCCTCAAAAAGAAACACACACACAACCACTGCACCCTACTGTGTCCTCCTGACCTGTGGCCTTTGGCCCGACCCTCTGCTCCTCGGCTGTGGAGCTTCACATAGAGGAAGTCTGCCCAAAAATCAGACCAGGATGGAGCTGCGAGTAGGACAGGGATGGGAGAGGGAGTGCATGCGTGGACCGTGCGTTACGTCTTCCCGATTGACCCTATACTAAGCCCGAAACATATACAATCTCAGACGATTGGGCTATAGGGCGGCGGATGTGTGATGTCACTGCATAAGGAGTCATGTCCCCTCCCCTTCTGTTGTTACGTAAACTGTCACTGGAGATTAAGGTGATCCATCCAATAGGATGAGCTACTTTTGACCACACACCCCCGTTAGCATGCTCACGGCCTGATAAGCCACGTTTAATTTTAATGTTTTTTGTGTTTGTTCCGTCCTATTGTGTGTGATGGTGACCGCACCATGCGGCCCATGGTTCTCAAACTGTGATGCATGTACCACCAGTTGGTATGTGATCGGAGTGGAAATGAGGAATTTAGACTGGAGTGCGTGGAAAATAAGTTTGAGAACCGCTGCCCTCGACGCCTTGAATAAAACACCCAAAACATCCACCTCCCCACCCTCACGTTTTCTCGCCATGCAGAGAATCTAACTCGCGGAGAATGAATATTGCGGCGAGGCATGCCTCGGAGCTGAGCTTGTCACTGCTCATGACACACATGAACACACACGAATCCTCGCTGGATCACGCCTCACATGCATCTCCATGCTGGAGAAAGAAGAAGAAGAAGAAGAAAAAAACAAGCTCCCACGTAGACAGAAAGCACACAGAAGTTAAAACAAAAAAACACCCACACTACAATGAAGACATGACATACAGTGATGAACACAAAATGGCGGCAGGCGGGAAAGCATCTGCAAGTGGGATTCACTTCTGTGCACACAGTGACATTATTAACCTCGTTAGGGTTAAGGTCACGTCTTCTATTCTTCACCCTCAGACGCGAGTCGCTAAACCCCCGAGAACGTCTCCACTACGTCGAGAAAGCACAAGAGCTGAAGCGCCGTCGAGTTTACATAACGCACGTTTGGGCGCACGAGTCTATATCTGTACATTATGTACCAGAGGTCTGGGAGGTGGGCGGGCGGTGGGGGGGTCACAGTGTGCGCATGTTCACTTCAGAACAAAAGACTCAGAAGTGGTCTGAAGGAAAACGTTCGCTGAAGGTGCGGCGGACCCGCCTCGGCCAATGGTGAGCGAGCTTTATGTCACAGATGGGATGCTCTCATTCATTATGTATCCACGTCTGTGTAAATCTTGTTTGTGACACGAGGGGCTGACCCATATATGACTTAACCCCGATCCTAAAGCTTAATGTATACAGTATATGTACATGTACAAAAATACAGTAAACATTGAAGTCAATTTGAAGTTATAACTTGTTATAAGTTATAGGTAAAGTATATTAATATGGATAAAACAATTCCGTATGCTACCAATAACAACATACTGGTCAATGACGGTTTTCATTTCGAGGTAGAGGCCCAATGCATTGTTCAATTATTAATTAATCGGCTAATTACTACAAATGACGCACTTCTGCTCTCAGAAAATGTTGCCAAATCACAAAAAACTTAACTTAAAACACTATAAAAACATCAAAACCAATTTATCGATTCCATTATAGTAACTGAATTAGTCTTTGAATAGTGACCACCAACTTAACCTCTAAAATTGAAGTACATTTTATATCAGAAAATTACTTCTGATACTCAAGTACAGTAAATAGAGTACATTTTTTCATGATTAAAACAAGATTTCTGATTGTTTTAGCTTCTTAAATGTGAATATGTTCTTCGATTCTTTGCTCCACATAACAAAGAATCATTTTGGTTTGTGGACAAGGCATTCGACAACATGGTCATTTCCAGGTTTGACAAACACTGATCAACGTTTTTTAACGACCAAACAATTAATCGAGAAAATGAACGACAGATGAATCGATTACGAAAATAATCGTTAGTCGCGGCTCTATTTTTACTCAAGTAGTATTGTAAAAGGTGACTTACCAAAGTCATTTTCTGGTAAGATACTTGTACTTTTACTCGTATATCCCTTCTAGCTACAACACTGCCAATAACTGTAAAACTTCATTATATAGATTTAACACAACACGGTTCTCGGTTTGAACGTTGCAGCTGCTGTGTGTATCTCAAAGCTCCAGTGGCTCGATGTTCCAGAACAGTTCAAATAAATCAATAGCGCTAACAGGAATATAAATGCTTTTCTGGTGTATTATTTGCTGTACAGTTAGGGACTCCTCCTCACCTCCTGCTGTTGCCCTTTAGCTCCCTTTATCCACACTCTCACTCGCACAAAAGCATCCAGCTGAGTGCAAGTAATGTTTCCGCCTCGCTTTATTGTGCGGTTTTTCCAGTGAAAGCAGAGCTGGGCTCGCTCGAGCAGCAGTGTGAGGTCCTGAAAAGGATCCAGAACTCGGGCCACAACTGCAGATTATGTGGAAATATAAAACAATGGGACATTACAAAGCAATTGGTTGTGTGACTTGGAACATACCCGCATCCATTTAAGTCAAACTACACAACTGGAAGCAATCAGCTCTTTTTTTTTTTTTTTTTTTTTAAGAAGAAGCAAAAGTAAACACTTGCTGAATTTTATTTTATCCCTCCACAAATAATGTTTATTTGATCCGAGATCTTTGCCATTTTTCCTCTCAGTTTGCTCGCTGCCCTCAAACAACACGGAGACAGAGCTCTCAATGCGTCTGTGCATCATCTCCTTTGTGTGGCTGCTGCTGCAGGACTGGCAGGATCCGGTTTGGGAGCCTTTTAAACACTGGCATTTAAGCAAAGCCAGATCTAACACAGCCACACAAACACTTCACTTAAGCAGTGGAAGTGCCTTTTTTACTTTCCAAATTTAGAGAGAGAGAGATAAAAAAAAATAAAAGATACGAGGATCCAACACTTCTTCTGTTTTTAAGCTATAATTTTCAAGTGTAGCAACATGGCAATTAAGCATATCCTCCTATCTTCTGAGGATAATCTAAACCTCAATCATGGACAAAACAATGAGCAGGTGAAACATCACAGAGCTGCTTCTATAGCGCGTAAGAGCATCAGCCTCCGCAAAGCATACATTACATAACCACTTCATCTAGTCTGAGCCATATGGACCATGAGAGAGGGAGAGGGCAGCTCAACATCAACAGTGCACACATGCTTCCTTCTGATGGATGAGGAATTACGGTAGCTTTCAAAAGGCGGACATCTTTTATAAGGATAAAAATAGAGAATAATATGAACAGATGCTGCCTGAACTTCTGTCAGGATCAGTTAATGTGGAGCAGAATTTTTTTTTTATCACTAACCTAGAAAAAAAATGCAATTTCCAAAAGCAATTAGTTAAAAACAAACTGCACAGAGAAATTATATTTAGGCTACGTTTAGCAGCATGTGACATCAGATGTATGCACACTCGTGTACTTGAAGATTATTATTTTTGATTGAAAAATTCAAGTTTATTTCAAATTAAATTAATTCACTGTTCTCGTCACCACAACTTCAAGAGACGAAGCACACTGGGCGAGTAAAGCACAACACCTTCAAACAGAAGTGCTGTGTGGCAAAAACAGATAAAAAAATAACAAGAAATGCCCACAAGAAGTTTCACGTACTTTCAGTCGGGGTTCACAATTGCATTTTTAGCTAGTTATGAACGTTGGACACAGTCTGGGCAAATAAATGCTACAGTAAAAAAAGACAGATTAACAATGCGTAACTAACTGAGGAGCTGCGGGCATTTGCCGAGACTACCATGGAATATTTACATCAATCGCAAGGGAGTGAGCACCAACTCCAGTTAGTACCTTGTATTATCCGAACACATGTTTTGATGGTGGGAGGCAACCACCAGAACACCCAGAGAAAACCCACAAGCCCACACAAACACAAAGAACATGCAAACCCAACACACAAAACGTCCTGGAGCAGACTGGGGGTTCAAACCTGGGACCGCAGCATCGTATATGAACAACATTCACAGAACAACCAATATCGCTTGATTTCGAGACAAAACTGCATGGAATTTGTCCACAAAGAATAGGGGAGATCGAAAGACTACAAGAAATATGCCTAAAATAAACACACAAATCATCTCCTTCTGCTTCATGACTCACAAACTGGCAACAGGCATCTTCATGCAACTATTTGTGGCTGCAAAAGCGCCGTCGTCACACGGAAATCATTCGTCTGTGTGACACGGGGTCTAACTCTAATCCAAGCCGCAAAATAAATATATATACACAGTCAGATATTACACAAGCTTAAAACATGGAAACATCACACTGCAGTAGTGAGCCCCCCCCCCCCAGGCACTTGAAGCTGGACTGTCTTTGTACAGTTCTCACACTACTCAGGTTTGGTATCAGTCACGTCTCGTTTTCCATTACTATCATACCTCGTCAACGTGGGTGGGGTCGTCGGAAACGCTGTGACGGTGTTTTACAGAACACACACATTAGCGATGAGCTAAGCAGTTATTTTCGGGGGGAACTGAATCATTACAAATCGGTTAATTAAAAAAAAGATTTGTAATAATAATATTGGAGATAAACGCATGTTTTCAGGATTTTCACATCTCTTCAGCATATCTACACTTTGGCATTGTTTGGTTTCATTCCTGTGTCGGACATAGCGCTCATGACTCTTCCAGCGATCGCCAGACCAGGTGCCAAAAAAGCACCGGATACAAGGTACTATCCCTAATGGAAAAGCGCCATAAGTTTCTCGAAACAGCGAGTCTTCTCAGCAGCTGTTGAGAAAATTAGCTGGAGGCTCTGTGCAGCTTCATGTGGGAATGTGAATGTGTGTTCCCACAGTGGGGAAGAGTCCAGACTCCGACGCTAAACGATAAGAGCTGGCTTTTTACGCGGAATTCTTACCATTCCCCCCTTCACGAGAAGTGTCGCTGTTGGAGAGTTTAAATATTGTTCCTTGGAGTCACGTTACGGCGTGTGAGTTGAAAGGAAAGATCTTTTCGTGGCAGATAACAGATACATATTTTATCTTCAACTCTAACTCTAAGATGATTCATATTTTACTTCATAAAACAAAAATATGAAGAGATTTGGGTCCTTGAGGACTGAGTCAGTCTAAACCTGTGACCACTCCTCGGAGAAAACAAACAAAAGAGACCTTCAGCAAAGCATCAGATTACTTTCATTTTAACCACCCAGGAATAAGCATAATACAACAATGGAGACAACTAACAGGAAACCTTGTTTGCACCCTCTCCTCTGTTTACCCAACATCCCTATAGAATTCCGTGTTTTTTTTTTTTATGTGCTTCTTATATGGCACAGAAAGCACAAAATCTGGTTTAAAGTTTCAGGTACATGATGTGAAAAGATCATCATGTTCCTTTCCGGGGCATCAAAAACGCTAAAAACTCACAAGGTGAATGTGAGGGAAGCCAGAGGGGGCGACAGCATGTCGAAGGGAAACAAAATTGACAGTAAACGTGTCAGAAGAGCGATTACGGCAGAAGCAGTTAAAACCAGAAGATCTGCCTCTCCCCTCGTCTTCACTTATTCTTTTTTTCCCCCCACCCTCGCTAGTGTAAAAGCCTGAAGGGGAAACGCAGATATGCACTATTAAAAACCCCCCCTACCATTTCACAGCACACACATGCTAATAAACCACACTCACAGATGAGCTTGTAAACACCGATCGACTGAGGATAACAGGCGACATGCACAGACACATATTAATTACATCCTCCTCTGGCTTGAGACACTCGCTTCAAGAATGCGCAGCTCCCCGTAGAAGCACAAGGCGGATGAACGTGACACAAGTTTGTCCCCCCCCCCCCCCCCCCCACGCAAAAAAACAAAAAACACCCCACCCTGACTGCCTAAATCTGGCTGTGTCAAGATCCACACACACACACATCACAAAGATGCAGTTTAGGAATGGAGGAAAAGCCAGATCACTCCTTTTATCTTAAATAAATGATATCCCTGACAATTAAACCAATAAATAAATGAATCCACATGTGATTATGTGTAAATAATAAACGTCAGACCACTGACGTGCAGCAATATAGGGCTGCGACTAAAAAGAGTTTGGTATTTATATCAGCAATTATATATTTTTCACAAATGATTCAGTGGAATCAAAGAGCCTCTTTATGAAAATTGATTTAGACTAATATGGGTGTTAAAACACAGATTAATCATACAAAATTAACAGCTGACAAGTCGTTTATGAGTCGAAAGAAAAGAAAAAAAATCCTCACAGATTGAGATAGATTATAGACAGAATATAATACTAATTATATTTGCTAGCAATATTTTTATAATAGTAATATGAGACATTTGATTAAAATGATTACATTAAATGTATTACATTCAACATTAAATTACATATTTACTTACTTTTAGATATCAGTTTTTTCCTTTTGCATCATTAATGTTTTAATACTTTTACTTTGAAATTCTGCGAGACACCACATTAATATCTTACTTGCTGATGTAAAATGTGCTGAATCTTTTCATTCATCCCTTTGTAATTCAGACAGATTAAGAGGGAAAACTGATTACATCACCTCCTATAGAGCCAGTAACCTCTCTGATATCATATACAAACAACACTGACAGCAGTGTTTAAGCACAGAGCAGATGCAAAGCCATTCATATGTTCTAGTATCACTAATCGTGTGCTGGACGGACATTTCCACTTGTGCTGAGAGGCACATTTTAGGGTCAGCGATTCTCAAAGCATGTTGTGATTATATAAACAACTGTTAAAGCATGTGATACGTGAACCAAGACTGCCACCTTGTGGAGAAACAGGAGTCTGACACCCAAAGAAGAGAAAGAGTCTGTTAAAACATCCGTCGAGTGAGGCATTCATTTTACAGTCACCTTTGATTAACTGCTGTTGACAAACAGGAGGCAACACCCAAGATATTAGAAGCAACTCATTCCAAACTATGACACATCGACTATAGTGAGTGCAAAACAGGTTATCTTTTCTAAATGCAGAAGTTTAGAAATGATGTGAACGGACAGAATGATACACGTGTGAGTAAAAATCTGTTCCGTCTCCTACGCTCTAGGACATTTGTACTGTACAATAGTGTGTTCAAATAAGCTATGGTTCTCAGCAGTGAGGTATGACATCGTATCCATGTGTTCTCTCATCACTGCCAGAGCAAACATGCGGGACTGCTGTGTAAATGTGTGCATGTGCTGTATTAAAAATGCCTGGGTGTGTAGCCGCAGAGTTTCCAGTTGAACAGCATCGCGGCGGTCAGGCAACGGGTGTGGAAGACACGAGGGAAACAGGGAGGGCCAACGGTTTCGCGCACATACATGAACAAACACATGTGCGGGGTTCAGAACAAAGAATCTTGGATTACAACACACACAAACACAGAGGGAGCGAGCGTTTTCTCTGCACCACCTTTACTCCACTATATCATTTACACTGAAAACATGCAAGGGTTTGTTGGCCGAGTCAACTATTGATCTTGTTTTTTGTAATTAAAACAAGTTTTCTCGAACATTAAAACCAAGTAATGTTTTGGAAAAAACAAGACATTTGAGAACATCAATATTTCAAGGTTTGGGAAAGAACAGATTCATTGATTTTTTAAGATAATCGTGAGTTGCGTCCCTGAAAATATCCAACTGCAAATTTTCAATAAAACAATATTTGCATGGTTATTCATTCAAAACAAGATTGTCAAACTCTAACGCAAGGACGGGAATTTAAAGATATAAATTGTTGCTAACGTGGTATTTACACCGAAATTGTAAACCCCTTTAGCTCTCTACACTCTTAGAAATAAGGGTTTTAAAAGGGTTCTCCTATGAGGACAAGCCGAAGAACCTCATATGGTTCTACTTAGTACTTTTATTTCTAAGAGTGTATCGATCAAAATATATGTATTGCTATTTTTTTTCTTCTTTTAAATGTCATAGAACACAGAACGTGTTCACAAGTGGATTTCTTATAATCTGATATGACCAGTGAACAACCTATATCTTATATAAGAATATAATAAAAGTGCAACAACTTTCCTTTGGCCAGTGAAATCAGAGCTCTGTCTTACTGTAGCAGCTGCGAGATTCATCTACCTGTAAGAACCTCCATTTTGGAGACCAGCATAGCTACAGTGACAGGCAGCTTATTATCACTAAAACTAATTTATGACCGACACAGAGTGAAGAACCACATTAAAGCAGACTTTTCATTCTCATACCAACACTAAAAACCCACAAAGCCACGAAGGGATCGACAGGATCAAATCTTAGTTTGGAAGAAAGAGCTTAAAAATGTAAAGTATTAACAACAAACTCTTGTGAAAACCAAAATAAAAGAAGCTCTAACCTGTGACTAATAACTTACTGAAGTCATAACACAACTGTTGTAAGATTTGTAAAACAAACACGCTTCAAAACAGTATTAAATGACTTGTTTTTAAGCTGAACAGACACATACACGTCTATAACAGTGTGTACTGGCCAGACAGTACAGTACAGGCACTCATATTATTTCTATAATCGATTCATCCGGTGTCATTTAATCATTTGAGATGCTGATAAATCAGATTTTAATTATTAAAGAAAAACACTCAAATCGACAAATTCATCATCGCTATCTTACATCGTCTTTTGAGTTCCTGTCAATATAAGTGGTCTTGACTGATTGATTATAGTGATGATCATTACTCATCACTGTGACAGCTCGGTATGTCTGAACTCAACTCAAGTGCTTTGATACGGCAGCAAAACATGCAGGGGTTATAAATAATACAATGGCATTGCACTTCTACGTTTTATGGTTCCAAAGGATATCAGACGTATTAATTGAACTACAAAGTGCACCATTACTGTAGTGTACTATGATTCTTTTGAATCTACTTGGCTGTGAAATTCATATAACCGCTTCAGCAAATGAGCACACACAGCTCACATTTTAATTTCAAGTAATAAATACCTTTTTTACTTGTTTACATTGTTATTGAACAGTTTCTTATAAGGCTACAAACAGCATATTGGTTCTCCACAGCCTGTGAGCAAGGTCATATCACTCCATAGTGCCGTTTAGTGCCGTTAGAAACAGGCAAAGCTCGTGTGGCACGTGTGAAATATACTGCAAAAGTATGTTTTTTCAAAGTCATGCGAGTATCGAGCCATTACGTAAGCACCGGCAGGGCTGAAATTTCACCCAGGGAAGCACAAGGACTCGACAAAAGCACCAGGGGAATATCACCGTCCTCTGTCCTCTGCGGATCCTCTCGCTGTGGCATACAGTAAGTTACGGCAAGCAGGTGAATGGAAACGACCGAGTGCCGACACACCCTAGCATCGGCGCTTTTACGACATACCCGAACAGTCATGCACACGTGGATTGAAGCGTTTAAATCATCCTGACATGTGTTACATTAGAGGAGCTTCTAGTCTAGGTAGAACTTGATGTACAATATCATGGACAATTAGATTTGATATTATTAACGGTCTCAGGTGACCTAATTGTAAATGGACAGGTGCTTTGAAGTAAGCTTATGCGAGTACAACCTGTTTGTCACTATTGATACAGGTGATGTAACTGGAGAGCCTGTGGGGGTACTGGCTGTTCACCAGTCCGTGCACTCTGTTCTTTCTCAAGCCCACTATGAAATACTGTACATCAGTGCAAACGATGATTACACAAGACTGGGAACTGTTAGCGTGTCTGCAGGGAGAGGACGTGGCTATTTTAAGGGTGGGAGGACAAGGCAGGGCTATTGTCCGAGAGAAAGGGGAAGAGGAGAGGACTTTGGACAACTGACAGGCGTGCAGACAGAGTGGGTGAGAAAAAGGAGACGTATATGAAAAAAATATTAAAAGAGAAGTAAGGCAGGGACAGTGATAGTCACACAGCAGCCATGGTTTGACGACCGTTACTATAAACAAAGATTCACCACAAGAGAACAGACAGAAACACACTCAACGAGGGCAGCATGAAGATGCCATGTAACACACAGGCAGTGCCATGATCGGGTGCCAGGGAACGCTATCAAAAGCCACCACTGTCTGCAGCCGAGTATGACTAAGGCACCAACTATAATCTAGCTGTTACAGCATTCCGTCATGTTTTTTTTTGTATCCCAACAGCTGAAAATGCACACACGAGTTGACTATTTACTGCCTGCAGCTACAGAAAAACTATTTTTCTTCATTTTAGTTCTGATTTACAGAATGCATTTGTCATTTTGTCTGGAATAAAGCTGGCATTTGTAGCCAACTGCAACAGATTGTGATATATATATATATATATGTATATATATACATATACATATACATATACATATGTATATGTATATGTATATGTATATGTATATGTATATATATATACACATATATATATATATATATGTGTATATATATATATATACACATATATATATACATGTTTATTTTGTAATTTTTTTTAAACACAATATACGTTACAAATAATGACATTGCCTAAAAATAAATATGGTCAAAATTTTCCATGACACAAGTACTTAAAACTAAATAAGTGAGTTTTGAGAATACAGAATATTTAGTGCATTTCACTAATTTATTCAAGATAATAAGTATTAAGATTATGAATGCAACAGATGTGGCCCTGCGATGGACTGGCAAACTGTCCAGGGTGTACACCGCCTATCGCCCTATGTCAGCTGAGATAGGCACAGCACCCCCCGTGACCCTCCGGTGGAGGATAAAGCGGTAGATAATGCATGGATGGATGAATGCAACAGCCTTTAAAACCAGGAAAACTCATAAAAGATACCTCATCACGATATGACAATATACAAAATCTAAGACCATATCTTGTCTCATGTGTACGATATGGATATAATATCCACATATTGTCATTTTTGTTTGTCACATTTAAGCAACTCATCTCCACAATGGAACATATTTTCTCTCTAGAGCTTTTTTCAGAGTACCAACAACTGCCGCAACCACTTATGCAGCAAAACTACCAAAGCCATAGGACTGAGAAACTGCCGACATACAGTAAACTTGCACTTTCCTGGGGTCAAGTGTTGTTGAAATCCACAGCTACAGTGTCTAACAAGAGAATTTAAACCGTACAGGGACGTAGTGGACGTGTGATGGGTGGGGGTCGAACCGGGTCAGTGCATCTGCCGAGTCACCAGCTTCCTCTGTGACTCAGCTCTACTGCTTCTATTCCAGTCACTGGCATTTGTGCAATGTCAATTTTCAGTGAGCTGTTTATCTCCTACTGTCCTCTGACGGTTTATTGCAGGTGACAAATGATCACACACGTGTAAATGAACATAAACATTTAACTCAACCAGAACCAGACAATGTAATGCATGCTTGGTTTCTTTGTCATGTGATATGCAAACATGTATGTATTTTTCCCATTTCGTCTTCAAAATCAACATTATGCATTGGAGCATCACAATATGGTCAAAATAAATCATATTTTAACAGATTGTGACACAACTGATCATTTTTTGCATCTTAACTGTCAGTTACACTACTCTTACCTGTCGTCCTCTCCTTCAGCATGCTGACTCCTGAGGCCTGCAGCGGCAGCAGCCATGAAGGCGCTGGCCTCAGCTGACATCCCCATGTGGGCCAGTGTCCCAGCAGCACCGCTGACCTCGGATGCTCCCGCTCCGCCTGCTGCCCCTGTCAGCCTGGGCAGAGCCAGCAGGCCTTGGTGCTGGAGCAAAAGCTTCTGGGCGTCCTCCAGCTGGGAAGATTTAGAGGAGACCTGGGCGAGGGTCGTGCCTGGTGTGAGAAGGGGCTGGAGATCAGCTTTCAGTGCTGTCAGAGGCATGTAGGTGGCCCCATGGCTGGGCACTACTGGAACTGTGGCCGTGGAGAGTGGGTGGGATAGGGGCTGAGATTGGAGGGTCTGTGGTTGTCCTACAGCAAAGCTTGCTGGAGCTGCAGAAGTAGGCTGACCTTGATGGGACAGCTGCTGAGTAATGCTGACCGACGGCTGTGCCATGACCCTTGGCACTGGTACTATGGAGATTCCTGTAGTGAGATGTAGTGGAGGATGCTGGACCTGAGTCTGGAAAGGAGCAGTGGGCTGGATGAAGTCTGGTTGACGGACACTTCCCGGGTTTATGACCCCAGCATGGGGATCCACAGCATATGGAAACTGATGGGATATTCCAGGTAGAGACTGACTTCCGCCTGCCTGTGGTGTTGCTGTAGGGAGAGTGACAGGGGCCACTGGTTTTGGCATGTGAGCTCCACTGACAACCTCCTGCGGTGAAACATAAGTCAGTCCCTGTGGTGGGCTCTGTATGGATTGTGGACTTTTAAAGTCCAGTGTCAGTTGCTGATAAGGCTGTAGTGTGTGTGGTGGCTGCACAGCAGGTACACTTGGACTAATCCCAGTAGAACCTGCCTCAGTCTCCGCTGCCAAATCTGCACCTTTCAGTGCATCAGACGTAGCTGGAGGAGGAATCTCCTTCTCATAAAACTCTGTACATGTCCATCTACCTTTCCGGAAGGGCTCAGAGTTTGTGTCTAGTTTGACCACCCTAAAACGAGAGCCAGTAGCTGCATGGGTTTGGGGTTGTTGGGCTTGAATGGACGGGCCTGTTCCTCCTCCACCAGAAGCTACTTGCCCACTCAGACTAGTGTTGTCAAAACCTGCAGACCCTGGGGGAGGAACTGCAGCCCCAGCAATAAGAGTAGCATTAGAAACATTCAGACTACCCTGTGGATTTGCATCAGTGGCTCCCACACCAACAATATGGGCTGAGGGTTGAGTTGTCCCACCTGCAGGTTTTGTATTATCCAACAATGGTGTCCTTTGGGACCTGCTAGCCCCACTTTTGGAGGCCAGAGCTGGACTGGAGCTCGCCAAGGGAGCAATGGGAAGTGCTGATTCACCTCCCAAACTGTCAGAGTGATGATGGTGGGTCTGGCTGTGTTGCTGGGGATAATAATGATGCATGGTCCCATTTACCATAGACGTGTGCTGAGAAGCCTGAGGGGTGGAATGAGGGTGAAGGGGCTCGTTGGGCGACACAATCCCGGGTGTGTCGACCCCGTGAAGACTGTTCAGTGTGTCATCAGAGGAGCTTCTTTCAGGCACACCTGTGTCTGTCGCCCTGGACATGGAAACATCCAGCATATCAGAGGAGGAGAGGTCTTCAGTATGTGACTCATCCAGGTCATCGTAGCTCTCAGTGTCATCTGCTAAACTGTTGTTGCTGCTCACGTTGATTTGAGCTGAAGTGACACTTGTTATTTGGAAGCCACTCTTCTTCTTCACCTGGGCGCCAGACACTTGGGACTGGGGCTCGTGGTGGAGTGCTGGAGACGAGGATCCAGTCTGAGTTTGGCTATCGTCAGCCGTGTGGGCTCCAGTGCCACCAGCTGCGGACGAGGCCGACGCACCGCTGCTTCCCCTCCTGTAGTGGAAAGCAGTTTTCCGACCCCCGGCTCCAGGCGAGTCACCGGAAAAGTCCTGGTTATGCATCTTTGCGGGTTTTTCCTGTTTTATATAAAAAACCAAGGAGTTACTGGTTGCAGTTCGCGCTACCTAGTAGCTAACACAGATGCTAGCTAGCTGGGTCAGCCGCAGTACCGCGATACTACCGAGCCATACGTGAGAAGACAGATGATTTATATCCTTTACATACCAAGCTAAATGTTCAGCGGTGTAATTACGCAACAACGCGGACTTAATAACAATGTCCTCCTCTTCAGATCAAATATTAATCCTCTTTCAAAAATATACACACCACTGTTTTCTGTGGAGAAAATAAAGTTAGAATGAGGATTTCGGCTAGCTGCTGCTTTGCTTGAAGGTGTATTGGGTCGCCAGTAGCAATTAGCCACGTTCTTCTAACTTGATATTCCGTCCACTGCTTAAAACACAAGTCCCATGAATCGTAGTGTTTTAAGTTCACACAAACCCCTCTCTAGCCTGGGTGAGATCAAGCAGTTTTCCAGGTGGATGTGGAAGCTCCGTAGCTGGCCGGTGAATGTCGCAGGAAAGCAGTCATCGCATCCATTCCTCTCACGGACGTCGCGTCTCCTTCCCCCGAAAACAAAAAAAAACAACGGGTGATATACTCCCTCTGTTGTCAATAGTCAGTTGTCTCTGAATAATACCCGTGTTTGCAGCGGTAAAAACTGCTCGATAAGTCCATCCCGGGGCGTCTCAACGAGTCCGTGTCTGCTGTATCATTGCCGGTGAGCAGCAGCACAGCAGCTAACGGGCTGTCAGTCTCTGGAGGGGAGGAGGAGGAATGCAAACATAACGACTGCGCATGCGCATCTGCTCGCCCCAGTGCAACGTTCACTGTTCAATCGGAATTTACACAGACTACATACGTATTAAAAGCACAGTGGCTTTTGTCTTTTTATTTTTACTATTACTGTATTTTATTCAGTTTCGCTCGAATGATTTTGACATTTTGAAAATCGAAGTGCAACAAAATGTAACTGTTAAATGAGGTATTTATCAGGTAAACCGAATGTTTGTGTTCAGGGAAGTTCGTTTTACAATATTAACATGAAGGCAGCACACGGCTCTGGGGTTGTGTTTATTTTTTTCTGTTCGGACTCCACTGTTTGGGAAGTGCTACTATTCACAACAAAACAGTAGCATTGACCCTTAAATCAAACAAATGTATTAATGAGATATATTGTTTTTTCCGCACAGAAATAATATTGATAAATTAAGTCCTGGTGCAAAGATACATTACTTTATTTGCTATTTTTTTAATGGAATTTAACCAAAGACCACTTATTCCCTTTTTCTCTTTTTTTCTGTCTTTGCCTTCTGGCGACGGATTATCTAGTTTAACATGTAACACCAGGACAGCCGGTATGTACTGTTGAAAGTACAGTCATGTCAAGTAAAGTCAATGTCAGAGAGTGGAGACACACCTGTCGGAGCACTTCTTAGATGTCAGCATCATGGCTATTCATAAACACATCACATGCACCTGCAGGGGGAGGGCGAGTTGTGGGAAAGTTCCACTCTGAAGTCTGATTCCAAAGGTTGCGTAATTTTTCAACCACATAAAGTAAACAGAGTGACGTAAGCCATGCTGTTTGTAAACGATCAACCTGAACGTTAAGTCAAGTCCGTCTCTGGACATCCTCAGCGTGATAAAGAGTGTAGACTGTGTTTACAAAGGAACAATGCAGCAGGGTCACAGTACACCAGCCTCTGCTTGAACGAAATTGTGAAAAATGGCATAGAGCCTTGAGGATTTGATCATAAGTTACATAACAACACAATCATAACACAGTAAATGCAACAAATTACCACGAACAATAAGTAACCCATTTGTATGTCTTTCCAGAAAGTCTTTCAGACGCAACATAGACATTGAGGAAAATCATGTTTTTTTATGGTTTATTTAAAAACAATTTAAATATTTGCCTTTTACAGAAAATAACACACAGGTTTTACATATTAAAAAGTTATTTCTGCAGGCAAATCTAATAATCTGGGGCACGTCACAGTTTTGACATTATTTACACTTTCTCTTAGCAACATCGACCACATCAACATTGACAGAGGCCTTGTTATGGAAACAGAAACATGACATTTAAGACCCACATTAATGAAACTGGAGAAACACTAACACACTTTTTCCAATTCTTAAAGCGATAGTTCACCTGGGATCTGTTTAGAGATGGCTTTAAACTTGAATTCAACCTATAGTATCTATAAGTATGCTGTCTGATTACTTCTACAAGCCTTACATACAAACTATATTATCCATATTAACTAGCAAATAGCTGTGTGTAATATTATATAAATTAATAAATAATGTGAATTGTGTAAATACAAAATCAAATAGCAGATACGGAGAAAAAAAAAGTGTTGCATTGGCCGGGAATCGAACCCGGGCCTCCCGCGTGGCAGGCGAGAATTCTACCACTGAACCACCAATGCTTGTATAGCACTTAATGACCAATGAGATTCGTCGTTACACTTTATGTATCGCCTTCTATGATTGGACGGTTCCCCAATTGCTAGGACTACCAAGAACTTTACCGAATGTAAATAAATAAATGAATGAATGAAGAATCACCTGGCTTTCCGTGCTCAAATCGACCGCTCCTAAACGGCCCTAAAACGTTTCCCATTCATTCTCTATGGTAGTGCTAAACCACTACGGATGTAATGCGCATCCCGGCCACTCGCACCTTTGGCGCTGTAAGCACTCCGTCTCTCTAAATCGTTTCCCATGCATTCTATATGGTAGTGCTTAACCACTACGGATGTAATGCGCCTCCCGGCCACTCGCGAACTTTGGCACTGTAACCGCTTCAACTCCGTCTCTCAATGATGCCGCTCCTAAATGTGAAGTGCGCCCATATTCGCTCATTTACGTAAATTCCTTACGTCAATTCCAATTAAATGGCCCAAACCAAGCAGTCATATTTCCGGTTCTCTACATAATAGTCCTATCGAAAGGGATCACACATACTGAAAAGAAAATGTTAAAAGTATGTCAAAACAACTATGTCATATTATATAATAGTGATTATATGTAAAAAAAATAATTATTTAAACATTAGTAAAATGTATAGTAGCGCTATACTGTAAACAGTGGAGCTGTAGTCATTTATCTTTTATATTGTCTGTCTTGAACATGCCTTTTTAATCATAAATCATAAACTACTTACCTATAGTCATAGGTATAGCCTATAGTCATTTTCACCAAGTAAGTGTTGCAAAATCACTTGTGTGTAGATATGTGTATATATTTATATAGATAAACATAATAGAATAAGAATTTTGGTTCGATTTATAAAGTATATTATTTCTAATGTTATTGATACATGATTACACCTAATAGTCTGTATATGTTTTTATTGCTTGTATTCATGTTTTTCTTCATGTTTTTCAATACAAAGAAATCTATTTTGAGAAAAACAAGTGTCGTATTTGAATTTTAAGTGATTGTGGAGATTGCAAAAATAGAATTATAGTTATATATTTTTTTTTTAAATGCATATACATCAGCTAATAGTAAAAGATAAATGGTTTGCCTTTGGGCTAAGATTGAAAGCTAACAAAAGTAGCCTAATTTTAACATTCTTATGATTTAGGAAGAGATAATGACAATTAAATATTTGTTTTAACATCTATGTCATCAATTAATTATAATTTTAGCATTTGAAATGTAAGGGAAATATCTTCTTTATTATCATTAGCAAACTTTTCACTCATTGAATAAAAGGGGCAACTTTAATAATTTAATTTAATCTCAATCATTTAATGAGATAAAGTGTTTATTTACTAAACTATTAACATGAAATACAGTCAACAACAATAACACTGTAATGATCCAGTAGATAGTCAATATAACACCAATTAAATAATAGATACAGTTCTGCGGGTGATGGTGGTTGATAAAATGAGTGAGTGGTTATGAATTAATCAATGAATTCATTTCTGAGAGGAGACTTTTGAATTAAAATAAAATTAAGGACCAGGGACCGAGCAGAGGACCTTTGACCTATTACATAAAGCTGCTTTGTCTGATTCAATCAAAGAAATTAAACATAAAACTGCTTAAACTTGAAGAAAAATGAATGCCTGAGAAATTATACAAACATATAAAGGGAAGGATGTGCAGAGAAGACACAAAAGATAAAGTAAACAAGATCAAGTTTGGCTCACACCCTCATTTCCACCACGTTGACCTGCTGACCTCTGACAGGAGCTGCTGGTGTATCAAAACCAAACCAAAACAAACTCAATGTACCAAGAACACCATTTCCTCTCCTGACATAATGATGTGCATTAGTGCAATCATTAGTGTTCACTTTATTTTAATGGTATGTGCTGACATCTACTGGGAGATGTGGGCCATAACAACCCAACAAGGTGGATGAGATTTTAAAAGCCAGTGATCACTGTCAGTATTTTGACTTAACAGTGTCTCAACAGTCACACTGGCACTCCATCAGTGTCTGTCTCTGAGAGAGCAGCATAAAATGCACATTTTAGACTCACTTTTAATTGATTAACATGTTTGTCACTATCACTGACCTGTGTTTTTACAACAGGACTTCCAGAGTAGAAAAATTAGTATTGGTATTAATACTAATAATATTTACTGTGTTTCTTATCATTAACGTCATTAACCCACTCATTAAAAGCAGGACCTAAGTGGAACTGTAGACTTCACTTCCAATGATGCTTCCTGGGCCGCAAAGTTCAAGTCAAACCCAGGTGGAATTCTCCAGAAGCATCATCTGTTGCCTAGCAACCACAGTTCTGCTGCTCTCCAGCAGACTCTCTCTCTCTCCCAGTTGTTTTGTTGTTAATGATCACATAATTACTGGTTTCCACACGTCTAACCTTCTGCCCCATAACAGGTGATACTGAATTTCCTCCATTCAAACAGCCTAAATAAAGTACTGTCCCTAAACTTTTCCATAATTAATGAATGCCTAACCTTAACCTAATCATAATTCAAATAGTAGCCCTAAACTTAACCAGTTCCTCAGAAATACTATTGTCACTTCAGGTTCATACTCAGTGATATGCTGGCTGCCAGTGAGCATCTGTGTTTTGTGAAATCTTTGTGAAATCTGCTGACCCACTTTACAGGTGCATTACCACAAGCTACTGGAGTGGAGATCAATAGTTAAGACAGAATAAAATGATTTAAAATAAATCAAGAGAGACCAGAAGACTTGTCATACTGCCAAGATATTGTGGCATGAGCTTTTACCACACCTCTGAAGAATGGCAGTTACTGGAGCCATGCAGAATTTAATCAATATTTGAACTGGCAGTTATTCACAATACGGGTCATCAAGTAAAGGTCATTCACTTGCATATTTCAGTGTACTAAAGGCATTAGAGCAAACAAAATGGTGAATTATTTTGCAATCTGAAATAGTTAATTGATTGCTTCGTGTACAAACAATTTACCATTCAATTATTCTCAGGGAAATACAAAAAACAGTCCCAGGAAGACTATTATCTTATAGGCGTTCTTTGCTGAGGAAAAATAGTCATGTACGAGTCAATAAATCCTTCAATACTGTTTTGTTGACATAACCAGTACCATTAACATAACAACATCTGCATTATACTGTATGAGCTGTCAGTTCATACCATGACTCATTCCATTGTGGCCTTTTCATTGTCAGTGCTAAAGAAAACAAGTCCACACAGACCTGCTGCATAGCTGCCGTTTACATCTCACTCACATCAGGGAACACTGAGCAGTCCACCACTGTTGTGCTCTTGTGTAATTACTCTGCTACTAATTGGTGGTTCTTCAGAGAGACGCATTGAGCTGGGTGATGATTGTAAAGATCCTTCTGCACCTACACACATGTGGGCAACCTACGTACAGAGAGAGCTACGTCATTTGTGTGCTCGTGTGTGTTGGTATTGTTGCCTCTGTAGGCATAACTGACCTTGTCAACACCATGGTGACCAAAACCTGACCATTTCTGAGGGTAAAATTATAGCATTTAAATGTGCATTGTGATTCTAAGATGAGGTTAAACTTAGGTTAGACTTGTATTGTACTCTAATTAAGTACATTATAAAAATACAAGGAGGGGGTAATGAAATATATCATCATAGAATATCATATATAATAAAAAATAATTAAAGGCGCCATATGCAAGAATGTGGCCAAAAACGGTTACTACACTCAAATTCAAAATGCCAAGGTCTTTTAGGTTTCGTTTTCTCCGCCATCGTAGCTCAGACGTAGCTGGAAACCCGTGGTTGCTCGGCAGCTGAGACTCTACTGACTGCAATGATTGGTCGACGGCGGTAGGTGGCGCCACATGCCAAAACATAAACATGATTTGTGGTCCGCAAAATATTTTTTTAATGTGTCTGTACTGTTGTTGTTGGTGAGTCCAGTATGTTATATGAATATTATTCCTGAGTCTCTGTGACATATTAGGAGGATTTTACGGCCAGTTGCTTTAGTTTTATTACATAATGCACCTTTAAGTTGTAAGTTTAAGTTTAAGTGTTGTGTGGGCCAGCAGGTGGCACAATGCCTTTGACTTAGTTTCCTTGCGCTGATTATTTCTGCAGATTGGTGAATGTACGCCAAAGTAACAGGCCACTTCCTGTTTCATGGCGAGTGTTCGACATTCGCCCAAATTCCGACGGTTGCCGTGACCACGCCCCTTTTGAATCTGTGAGACCTTTTGATAACTTTTCATCTTTCAATGTGTTTATTCCAAACTGAGACAAATGCATTTTTATCGTTGGTACGAATATCCTGTTCGGACGAGTTTGTTAATTTACAAAACGTGCAAATGGCCAAGATTCAAAATGGATAACTTCCTGTTTCGTTGAGGCCATGGACCCAATAAACTTTTTTGTTCGTCTTGGGCGGCGACATTTTTCCACCAAGTTTCGTGAAATTTGGTGCAACTTAGACCCCGTTTACATGAGGACACTTGCGGGTAAAAACAACAAAATATTTTATCGGAAGTGCCTTTCATTTAGACGGTGACGGCGTTTTTGGGGGCTTGAAATTCGTCTTATTACCGACGGGAGCGATGTTTTGGTTTTCGCGGGGCAGATATAAGAAGAAGGAAGATTCTATGCATGTGCTCAGACATGGCGGTGTTGTGTGATAGCGTATCACAGCACCACCTAGCTGCCTGGCATGCATACCCAATCGAATTCCACACACTTTTGCGTCACTGTATGCACGCAGATATCCTCCCGAAAACGCTCGTCTAAGCGCGGAAATAAAAGACGCCACTTTTGCGTCTTCTATTCAGACCGTCATCATGTAAACGTACCCTTAGTTTCGGCTTTGTCCTACCAGGTTTCACCATTGGGGGCACTTTTTTGCCACTTCTGCCATTTTCAATCCATTTCCACCAACATCGCAATCCTTATGGAAGAAAAAAAAATCAGTACTGTATTGTATTGTTGTTGGAATTCTGATAATTCTGATTTTAAATGCTCAGGTCTTAATAAAGATCTTAAAAGAATGGTGTCCACAGTTCAGAGAAGCGATCCCTCCATGCTCCTCCCACTGGTTAATTAGAGCCAGAATAGTGAATAGGACACATAGTGATCGGGTGAGGCTACAGTGTCCTAACAAGAATAACTACTCTAACCTGAGGAGCAGCTATTCTTAAAACTTGACAATCATGAGGAACAAAAGTCCTGAGAAGCTCGTCTCTGAGGCTCTGGTTAGTAATAGGCAATGACAGGTGACTTATTTGAATCAGTTCATATTCGTTTTTCAGAATAAAAGCTCAGAACTCGATAAGAAATTTGTTTTTTTTTGGGTAGATAAGCAAATCATTTAACCCCTTAACATCGCCAACAACAACTATTTTAACCATAAAAGGACCAGAAAATGTCCTGTAACTAAGTGGTTTTTCCAGAATAAATTCAGTTGTAACTATTTGAAATGAAGAAAACCAGTTTCATTTAGAAAAATATTTTGAATTATTTATTTTGAAATTTGAAAATTATAAAACAGTTACAATAAAACAAAAATTAGTCTCTCAATGTTTCAGGCCACAAAATGGAAACCATGTGCAGGTGTAAAGACGCTGATTCGCCGATTTCTTGCAACGGGGCAGTGAAATTACCGTAATAACAAAATATTAGTGTTGACTTTCAACTTACCAGCACTAACCGTTGATGCGATATGCTTGATATTAAACGGTTAGGTTAACTGTCAATTCCAGCAACAGAATGTTATTTGATATTAATTTCATTTTTTTTTTTTTTTAGAATAAATCTCTCAGAAAAATTTGTGAAGATAAGCAAATCATTTAAAGGGACAATGTGTAGTATTTATGGGTTTATATAACCCAAAATCCACTTTTTTATACATATTATGTGCTCCTGCATTGTCTAGTCACTGTATAATAGTTTTTGTTTCATTTTCGTAGTGTTTCAAAAAGTCATGTAAAATAACATGGTCATGGGCCGCGGTTGCATTGCCACTGTTAGCAGCATGTTTCTACCGGAGCCTGTAAGGACAAACGTGAGAGAACAAATCAAGCGTCTCTTTACTTGTAGCGGAAGTCCCGCCTCCTCTCTCTCCGCTTCGTCTGCTACGGCCACGGTAGCTCGCCCTCTCCCTCGCCTCACGAACCTCATCTGCTGACACGGAGAAAGGCGACGACGACGACATTTGACCAGCTGCGGATACCGTAGCGCTCAGGGAAGGGAGGGGGTGAGCAGAGGAGCAGGTCTTTGTTGTAAATTTCAGCCTCTCCTCTAGATGGCACTATAAACTACTTACTTCACCTTTAAGATCAGATTTGTTAAATAATCTGCAGGGTGCAGGGTCTGATGCCGGCGGGCCACTTTTGGCCCACGGGCCACCATTTGCTGACCACTGGTTTAGGTTAATGTGCAAGGGAATGTGTTCTATGAGTAATACTTTCTAACATAACTGTACAAGGAGAAACGCGGGTGCGTGCTGTTCTGTCTGTGTGTGCGCGCGCGCTCCCTCTCGCATCAGCAGCAGCATCAGTGACCAAGTGACCAATTGACCATCGTCGCTCCTTCTCTCCAGCTCGGAGGCGTGGGTCGTGGGAGGAGGCGTCTGTCAAACCCGTGGAGCGTCTGTCCTTCTGTCTGTGTGTCTGTTCAGAAGAAGACACCACACACACACACACACAAACAATATTAGTTTGGAGACAATAAACCGGTTTAGCGGCTCTTGTGACTGACTCTAATCCCGGAACACTCGCGCAGTCTCGTTAAAGGAAGTTGGAGCAAACAGGTGCGTGGACTGAATCTCTGTGATTTTATTTCTGACTCATTTTCCTTCAATGTCTACATTTTTACATTCACAGCAGTGGTTTTATGTCATGTTCATACTCGCACTGAAAGCCAGTGACTCCTTTTATTTCATTTTTATTATAATTTTATTTTTGTAAAACCCACTCATTTCATTCATGCATTCATTCCCAGTTGAGCAGTAATTCATACAGGTGGATTTAATCTGTAATCTAAGGGCAGTTTCTATCAGCAGCAGCTCACATGTTTCACACACGGTGATAGTGGTTTTACCAATGTGTCAAGGAGAGAAGTAGGGCGGCGGCGTCCTTTAGTGTGTGTGTGTGTAACGTTTAAATACCGAGTCTCCTCATCGTTCCATCCTCACAGCTGTGTGTGTTTGTGTGTGTGTGTGTGAGGGAGCAGCAGCCATGGACATGGTAAAGAAGGGTCTCAACAAAGCCAAAGGTGGAGTCGTGGCAGCGGCGGAGAAAACCAAGCAGGGAGTGACCGGAGCAGCTGAGATGACGAAAGATGGGGTCATGTTAGTCGGTTAGTATCTGCTGCTGCTGCTGCTGCATGGCAAATCATTCGATGTGTAGTTTTTATCTATTAAAAAAAAAGTTGAATAATAATGGACTAATCAAGCTTAATCTGCATTTCCTCCTTTTCAGGCACCAAAACAATAGACGGTGTCTCAACAGGTAAGAGCATACTTTTATATATTTGCATTCCTATTTTTCTTAATTTCAAGTCAACATACCAGAAGAATTTTACACACTTGGCAGCGCCTGGTGTCATTAATGAATGAATCCCTGGCCTGAAAGGAGAACATGGGGTTAAATGAGAAGTGGAGGACCTATTAAAAAAAAGGGAGGAGAAAAGAAAAGTGGTTGAGATAGAAGAGAGCAGATTTAAATTCTGTAATATTATTTTTTGAAGAGGTAAAGCAGCCATTTGTGGGTCAAAGAACCACCAATTAAGTTACATATACACATATATATTAAAGGTCCAGTGTGTAAGATGTAAGATCAGTTAGAAGTCCGATTTTAGTCAGACTAAGGCAATCATTCGTTTTTCTTAATGTCATGTAAACGCGTAAGTCCGACTAAAATTCTGTAATTTAATTTTTTGAAGAGGTAAAGCAGCGATTTGTGGGTAAAAGAACCAAAACTTAAGTTACACATACATGTAAATATTAAAGGTCCAGTGTGTAAAATGTAAGATCAGTTAGAAGTCCGATTTTAGTCAGACTTAGGCAATCATTCGGTTTTCTTAACGTCATGTAAACGCGATAGTCCGACTAAAATTCTGTAATTTTTTTGAAGAGGTAAAGCAGCCATTTCTAGGTAAAAGAACCACTACTTAAGTTACCTATACGCATAGATATTAAAGGTCCAGTGTGTAAGATGCAAGATCAGTTAGAAGTCCCATTTTAGTCAGACTAAGGCAATCATTCGGTTTTCTTAATGTCACATAAACGCGTTAGTCGGACCAAAATCGGACTAATATACCTGGATAATTTCATAGTCCGATTACTCGTGCATCTATACGCTTAGTCAGACTGGAGTCGGACTTGACGTTCTTTGATGATCTTTGACCCGGATAAGGAAGTAGGAGAAGAACAACACGATGGCGTCTGAGATTTAACCTTTAGAGCCACAGCACGATCCATCTCGTCGTTCAGCGTTAATTTTTCTGTGGCGTAAAAGGTCGACAAGAAACTGATTTAATAGACACCTTATAGTTTATAGAGACATACACCTACGGAGGCAGAGTCAGACGTACACAGCCAGAAATTGTCCTCTGCATGTATACTCATTACTTTATATGCAAGTTGTCCGATTGCCTGTCTTAGTCAGACTACAGCCTTAGCTCGATTAAACTATCAAGATGGATCAAGATGGTGGTCTCCTAAAAACAAGGCCCTTACCTAAGGTCCATACTGAAGTCTTACTTTAAGGCTGTGAAAAGAAAATAATTAACATTTTAAAGCATTTATACACATATCCAATAATACTCATGTGTAGCATATTGAATTTAGGCAAATAAACCCTCCCGTGTTTATGTTACACTCTGGACATAAATTCCAAAAATTAATGTCAAAAATATTGTTATTTAGTCTGAAAAAATGGTCTTTGCTTGTGTTTTTACTCACAACTTTAATACAGACACAAAAGCAAAACACGTATAATGTCACTGGACTCTCTGGAGGCTAGAAACTGAGAAGAGATATAACTCTGCAGGTGAGAATCCGTGTCGTATTTCACCGCCCTGCTCTGCCTTACTCCCCCGTGGGCCTCGCCATTCTTCACACATAACAAGCAGAGCGAGGCCAATGGAGGCTGCACGCCGACGGCATCCAGGGAAAATGGCTGTGGTATCCTATTCATCATAGTCAGGGATTATGAGAGAAACACATCATGGTGGAGCGTCTTATTAAATCGTCAATATAAGCGAGAACGAACAAGGGATTTTCACGTCAAAGGTCGATTAGACCAGTGATGTAAGACTTTAAAATCAGAGATGTTCCATAGCACGGAGCACACAAATTCATCATTGGTTAATAAAAAATGTGGCTTGTTGAGCCTGTAATGATATCATCCTGTATCAATTTAGTAAATCATGAGAAGAAAGTGGAAATCCATATAAAAATTGCAGACTGTGATTTCCTTGTTGAGAATAGAATAAGAAAAAACCTTAAAATAGACTAGATTTTAAGCAATGAGTGATTATTATAATAATAGTAAACATCAGGAAATGGACAGGAAGATGCATCGTTCATGTACAATAAAATGCTGGGAATGTCACTGTGATTTATAACAAAGAGTTTAGACATTTAAAGGGAGGGTGAAACCGTAGAAGGCTTTGTTCCTGATTACATTTAAGGTGTTAACCCATTTTTCCTGTTTCAGGCAAAACAAGAACAAAATAACTCTTCTAATGATCACCACTGAAAGAACACAGCTTGTACTTAATGCAATTTCTATAACCTGTTGACATCTATCACAGACACTTCACTAAAGGGCAGCGCCACTTCAATTACATTTCCCCTTAATATCGGTGTAAAGTTGCCCTCACTCAGTCCTCACAGGTGGAATCTTTTTTCTGCTCCTCTGTTTGTACATGCAGTCGCAGGTAAAACTGTGTCTGGAGTATCTCACATGAGTGGAGCTGTGGTTACTGGGGTTACGGCCGTGGCCCAGAAGACCGTGGAGAGTGCAGGCACCATTGTCACAGGACTGGTCAAGAAGGATCCAGCCAAACCGGTAAGACGTCTACATCTGAGTGAAAGAGAAAGAAGAAAAAGCATAAAAAATTCAACAAAATGCTGCACATTATTGGATGTAACTGTAATGCTTCTATGCAGATATATTATATTTATATTATATATATTGACATCATTCCAAGGTTGTTTGAATCACATTGAGTTTTTTTAGTTTTACTGTTTACACTAACAGCTCCTGTTCAAAGATATAGAACATTTAAAAAACAACAATACATTTTATATATGATGAGTATATATGTTAAAGGAAGGGATTCTTCAGTATTACTTCTGTAGTGAGCCACTGTGGTTATTTTTTAAATGTTATTGTGTGTATTTGACTCTAATGGATCACAATTAGTCCTGCAAATGCACAAGAAAACCAAACGATAATGAGAAGACAAAAATTCCCATGATCCCTCACTGCTTCCCCTGGGGGCCGCTGAGCGTCTAGTCTGTTCAGGAGGGAGATAAAGAGTCCAACATTTAGATTTGAAGATTAGATCACAATAACTATATTTTTTGACAATTATTTCACAATAAAAGTGTCTGCGTTGACATGGATCACAATTTAGACATATTTATGTTGCAAAGTTGATCTATTTCTTCAAAGACGTATAGAAGTAACCTCATTATGATCTCATTAATATTAGAGATTGCGACCTCTGCTTAAGAGTATTTGTGCTAATATTTTATTTTAATTTGATGTGATGAACGATCAGAATGAACATGACTAGAGTTGCGTAAGGGCCGACGTTTAATTCTGGCTCACTGTGCTCCGTCAGTGACAGCCAGTGTTAAAATAACACGTCCAGTGAGCCGATTTTATCAAGACAAATTGAGTCATTTCCAAAGTGTTTATGAAGTTAAATGTGACGCCGCCTCGTCGTTCAAACTACCAAACGTGATGTTCTGTAGTCCTCTACAGGACCGTCACGCTGGCAACACTGACCCCTTACATATTCATGCATAGTCAACTGTTGCCATGGCAACACACTCACCCAGATGCTCACTGCGTATACACTCGTTTCATCCACATTTTGCTCCTATTTCGTTAGATTTCTTTCTCTTAAGGGTGAGAGAATTTAACTTTTTAAAGCTCAACGCATTTAGGAATCGTACTTTAACGCACATCGATCCATTTCCTGCCCCTGGCTGTCGGCTATCAGTCGTCGCTGTGTCACGTCGGCCTCCTGACCTTGAGTTATTTTCATCAATTCGTCTTTGAAATGAAAAAGCCATGATGTAACCCTGCTTTTGTCTGAATGAGCAGTTAAATGCAACATGAACACAGACTTTTGTAGACGTAGTCCAGATTAGGAAATTTTGGGATCCGTCAGTGCAGATTAAAAATAAAACAGGAGGTCTTATCTAATGCAAACAAGAGGACACAGGTGAAACAATACACACACTTATGATGACAGTAATGAAATAAGGGGGGAAAAATGTGCCATTGGATTAAAAAATCTGCTAAAACTATATGAAGTAAAATAAAAACCCAAAATGCACCCATCATTCCACCTTAACTTCACACCAGTGAAGCATTCACACGCTCGTTTATTGTCATATTTCCAGATTAATAAAGTGTTAAACTGGATGTAATTTGATTTCCCTGTAATGAGAGCACTCTTCTCATAACCTCGTTCTGTGATTAGCAGGAAATGAGTCAGTCAAACATTTCCTTTGGCTCGTCGGCTGCTTGTTTTGCGACGCTCCTGATCCCCTGTTCTGTAATTAGCGTTAAAAACACGGAGGGTGGGGGGAATAATCTATGACGACAATTAAGAGAATCAACAAAATCAGCAGCAGCAGCAACACACACAAAAAACCCTGATGTGTGATTCTAGACAACAAATCATCGTGAGGAAGACAAACTGGTTGGAAGACCAGATAAATAGATCAATGGAAAACAGGTGGATGAGTAAATGATGGTGTGATTAAAAAGGGGGAAAATCCCTGTGACAGATTACACACACAGCAGCAGACTGACCTCGTTTAACCATTGTTTCATGCCACTGATAATAATTAAATTGAATTAAATTTGATTTAAAAATTGATGGCAGGTTTAGAGAGTCCATCATAGATTGTTTCCTGTTTCCACACACACACACACACACACACGACAGGAAAAAGGTGGAAAGGAGGACGCTGGGTCTTGATTAATCTCGTCATCTGTGTCAGTGATTCAGCCGCTGCTGGTGACTCATATCAGGAGACAGAAAGACAGACAGGAGACAAAGTGAGAAAGGTCTCGCTGCCCCAGGTCCTTTCAGCAATGTGCGATAACAGACGCTGCTGCGTTTCACGTCCCCAGGAAGTCCTCGTCTGTGCTTAGAAACGACTCTGAAACGATACAGACGACTGGATCACACACTTAAAAGTACATCTTAAACTTTTACATTTGATCATCAAGTATGTGACGACTCTGAGCTGAGTAAATTTAACTCACTGAGACCTACAGAGACCTGAAGGGGCACCATCTGGTGTGAGGTCACGTGTGCACATCAGTGACTGCGCTCTCCCATTAAGAAAGGTCACATCAGTGGCATCAAAGCATCCTTTGAGCTTGAATAATCAAGTCCACTTTATTTCTAGAGCACCTTTGAAAAACAACCAAGTGCTTTACAGAGGCAAAGGCACAGCAACACAAAAGGTATAAAACATAAATTCACGATACAATAATCCATCTGATAAAAGCATAGATTAGAGTCGCTACGACTCTGTGAGGGAGATGGGTCTTCACCATGGCGATGAGCCTTAGTTGGGGGAAAAAAAAGCTGGATTGAGATTATATAGGAGAGACCTCTCCCTGACGTCACCCTCCTCTCATTAGCACTTCCTGCCTCTCGACAGTTCTAATAATGACTGTTGTGAAATGATTGTAATTAGGATGAGGTAAGAGCGCAGTGAAGTGGGTGCACGTTGTTTGTTTTCTGATCACCGCTTCCAAATGTGTGTGTGTGTGTGTGTGTGTGTGCTGTGGTCAAGTGGACACTGAAGTCACATGTTGAGCTTCGCAGTTCACAGAGGTCACCTGTAGGCAGGCTGATTACCCTGTCAGTGATTCAAGGATGATTGGCCACATTTCTGGTCCTTCTGACAATCATGGTTGCTTCCGATTTGAGGCTGATTTGAACAGATAATCTGGCCAAATTATCCTGTAGTGTGAGGGATTAACTGATGCGTTTTTTTTTTTTTCAATAACCAATGAGAGCGAGTTCACCTGGAAGCGGATGTTGGATAGCTTTGTTTAGAACCGTCATGATTTCATCCAGGGAAATTTGTGTTTCTCAGCACAAAACGTCTAACCCCGAAGTCGCGTCAAATCACGTGAGGTTCTGTGAGTTCCCAAATCCATGGAATCTCAAACTGATTTGTTTTTGCAAAAATACATACAGTATTTTTAACGCCTCATCTGGCAAACAGGAAGACGACGTCTAATTCTTAATGCAACACTAAGAAAACTAAGAAGTATGAGACTGTACCTAAAAAGGTACAAATGCTTTGTCGCTCCAGCTGCACTGTACCTAAAAAAAAATTTAAAATTTGTATTATTTACTTATCTGTGTTTATTCTGCTGATTATTTCATTGAGTAACTGTTTATAAAAATGTCTTTTTTCCGGATGGACAGACCAAAACCATGAAATATTCAGTTTTCTGTGTAACAATAAGAGACATGTAGCTGACCTGCTTTGTCCTGTTTCTTTATCCAGACTGATGATGACGCGGCCGCCGCCGCAGTAGAGAACGTGGCAGAGTCACCGGTGGATACTGAGCCTGCTGACGCTGAAGCTACTGAGGTAAAAGAATAAATATGAAGCTGTAATTGATCAATTCACAGACAGAGAGAGACAATGGTGTATTTGATTGTCACAGGGTGCAAATGCTATATGTGGGCAAGTCAGGATTCTGACCTTAATCCAGAGTTTAAAAAATGACAGAAACTGTCTGGTGGAACCTTGTTGAGAACAAAAATGATCACATGACGGGGTTTTCAGTGTCTCTCCTCTTCTTTTTCACAGGAGGACTCTGACGACTGAGATTTTCACAATCAAAGATCAACGAAAAACATTCCATGTCGCTCTGCCAAGTCCCGTCGTGCCTCGTTTGGTCCTTTTATGGAGTCTGTGTGTGTGTGGTTTGTTCTGTGTGTGTGTGTACAGCGGTGTAAATGTGTAACTGTTGTATGAGTGTGAGATTATAAGTGTGTGTGTGTGTCATCTGAGACCAGCTGTCATTTACAGTGATTCCCTCCCACTGAGAAGGCCACCTGGTCACCGCATGTGTGTGTAAGTGTGTGTGTTTTGTCGCTCTAACATGGAAAACACTTCAAAAACACCCAAGTGTCTCAAAATTAATCAAATATTTCCAGAGATCTGGTTGAGATTTAAATCAAAATGATATTCTCTCTTTTTGTTTGTGAGCTGTCACTGTTTTGTTAGTTGGTTTTTTTGCCATGGAACAAATTTTGTGCGTTCATACTCTTTAAGCTATTATTGCTGCTATCAAAAAAAGAATAAATATATATATAAATATCATCATGACTGGACTTTTGAAAAACAAGAGCATGTAAACTATTAAGTGTTGAATAAAAAACGTGAAAAGTCTTTGTTTTTCTTGTTTTCACACGCATCCAAATATCTTCAATCTCTGGATTTATGGAGCGTCACTAATTCTGGTTTTTAAGAATGAATATCGTGTTAACATGAGCCAACATGCAGCAACAGTGATAATCATGTGTTGAGCATGTGCTCATGAACAGGTTGTGATTTTTTGTCATTATCCTACGTGGATGAGTTTTTTTGGTGCATTTTCTTTAAAGCAAAATGTCTTGATGCTGGATTTGAACAGAATTGATAATCCCGCGTGGAGCCACTGAATCAACCAGTGTGTTATTATTTTAATGGACTCCAGTGTGTAATAAGAGGAGACAAACACTAACCAAAAATCATTTGCAAACGACTCACATTGCACCTCTCCGCCCTTTGCTGCTCCCTGAAAACACAAGTTTTGCTCATTTATTCTCACGTAATTTAACAACATGGAGACTCATGTAACAGGTGTCACATTTTAGTATAAAAGGAGTGTAGAATATAATCCATACCTGTGGAGCAACTCCAGATGATAGGAAACATACAGGAGTTGGATATTAGGCCGTGCAGAATGAATAAGGAATGTGGAGGCTCGTCAGCAGAGGAATGCTGCTCCTCCAGGCGTAAGTGAGGCCCTGCAGGCGTTAAGTCACATGCGAGAGGTTGAATTAAAGGTGTTGAGAGACGAGAAATCATTGACGCTCTGCCTGCTGGGAAAAGGAGAAGCTGACAGCGAGTGAGGTTCACACTGGTGAAGAGAATGAAAAGACATCATCATCTAAAGCAGGCAGAGGAGAGGATATTTCAAACACTTGAGCAGCACTTCCTGTCAGACCAGTCAAACCATCCACGTTTCCTGTTTAAATCACGCATCATGTGAGCAACAACCCAACTGTAGATTCATTTATTATCTTTAATGGAACAAATAATGTAGTAAAAGGTGAATTATAGATCATTAAAGGTGCATTATGTAATAAAACTAAAGCAACTGGCTGTAAATATGTCACAGAGACTCAGGAATAATGTTCATTTAACAAAATGAACCCACCAACAACAACACTACAGCCAAAATATTCGCATTAAAAAAATATTTTTGCATACTGAAAATCATGTTTACGTTTTGAAATCATGTTTTTGGCATGTGGCGCCACCTACCCCCGTCTACCAATCATTGCAGTCAGTAAAGTCTCAGCTGCCGAGCAACCCCGGGTTTCCAGTTACATCTGAGCTACAATGGCGGAGAAAATCAAACTTAAAAGCCCTTAAAGAGAAGGTATTTTGAATTTGAGTGTAGTAACCGTTTTTGGCCACATTCTTACATATGGTGCCTTTAAGTCCATAATAACCTTTCATCACAATGAAAATCAGGAGATTGACAGAGAATGACAATTCTGCTCCTACTCTGGGCTGTTTACAGACCCACAACTGAATCCATAGGGTGAGACAAGAGGCTTCGACCAATCACAGCGCAGTTCAGAGCAGACACTCCTATTGGCCGTTTCACTACACCTCCTCTACACACAGGGTCCCCTTGGTGGAATGGTTGCTCCTCCAGCACCGGCAACAACTGCCTGAGCTGCAAACAAAGCTAAAGAAAAGACAGTCTCCGCCAGAACAGAAATCAGTTGTGCATAAAGAAATCACTCTTTTATAAAGATTAGTACATTTCTTCCTTGAGTTTCAGTCCTCACATTTATATCATGTTTCTTCACCGAGTTTGACTTTTTGAGCTGTCGACTAAACATCTGACACCGTTACAGATAAAAAGAGATTTATTTTTCCTGTGCAGAAAACTGACTGTGGCAATGAATCCTGATGGAATAAAAAGGGAAATATCTGCAGTCAAATGTCTACACCACAATATTTGACAACATGATCCTGGCAGCTAGTATTTATCAAACTTCATAAAATGCATGTTAACAAGTCGAGTTTTTATCGTCATGATAAAACAGGATCTACGCAGTTCCTCACATGTGAACCTTGCACATGCAAAGCTGAACACAAGTCTGTATGAGAGGCAAGAGAAGATGGAGAAAATCATTCCACTCTTCACTTCCTCTTCCTCTTCTTTAAGGCCTTCCACTCTCCCTCCTGAGTGGCCAGGCTGCCCATGAGTTCCTTCACCTTCCTCTTTCTGTCTGCATCTCTGAAACACAGGAAGTAGAAAACAGGTTAGAGGATTTTACCACAAATATCACAGTTCACACACACACACGTGACAAGTTTCATGTTTCATCTGCACCTGCTCATGACTTCATTGAGCTTCTCTGTGGCCAGGAAGCGCGAGTCCTTCCTGATCTCCCTCAAAGCTCCTTTGAACTCCTTCTTGTACTTGTGTTTCAGTCGCTCCTGCTCTTTCTCCTCTTTGGTGCTGCCGCGCTTCTTCCCGTAGTCCAACCTAACAAACATCAAACATATGCTGGTGTTATGGTATTTAAAAAAAATAAAAATGTAAGTTGTATGCATGTTTGGTCGCTTACACTTCGACAATCTTGGGCGTGAGCAGCTTCAGAGGAATAGGTTTCTTCTTCTCAAACACTAGTGGATTGTTGGTGACTGACACGCTGCTGATGGCCTCCAGGATCGCACTGTGAAGCTCCTGACACAACAAACAACAAACATTAGATTTAAAAACTAAAAAAAAGAGACTGGGAGTGAGTTTGTGATGTCACATGCTACAAACCTGTAAAGGTTCTGGGGCTAAAAGGTGTTTGAAAAGCAGCGTTCTGATTGGTTGGAAGACGTGTGGAAAGGAAGTGAGGTCTTTGTAAATCAGGCAGCAGCGCTTCACCAAGTCCAGGCAGGTGGACAAACACATCAACCTGTGGAGACAGAAAAAGAAACACAGATTATTTTTATTATTAGATCATCTGACAAACTAATCAGTTTTCTTAGAGTTAGAATCTAAATTTCAGTTACAGCAGTGTAAGTAGTGATTTAGTTCACTCTAACCCTCTCCTGACTATTTTTCTGTCCAACTTGGCCTCTACCGACACACTGACAAAGGCATTGAGAACAGACACATCTGTACAGCATTAAAAAACATGAATGTGTTCTCATGAACAGACACGACATTTGTGTATATTGGCATAGCACTGAAAAATCAGATTTTATCAGTAATGTGACCAGATCTGTCAGAGCAGATGTTAACACCAGGTCTGAAAGTGCCCTTTTTTCTCATTGCTAAAACCAGACAGACGATGATGAATGATGAACAATGATGAAATAACAGTGAGGTACATTGACTAATACACTATTAGATATTACCGGCTGAGACTATATGGACATCGAAACACAAACTCTATATAAACATGGACGTAACAGTTTGCAGGATGCGATGAGCAAAACGTCTGATTTGATTTACATCATCGGTGCACATTGTTCAGAGAAGTTCATGGTTTCAATCACTCGTTTCAAGCCTTCTTACATACAACAAATCAAATCGAATCGAATTATATTAATCAAAAATACACTCTATACATTGTTAATGTGTTAAACGACTATTCTAGCTGCAAATAATGCAATAATGTTAGCACAGCTGAAAACAGTTTTGCTGGTTCTTGGTCGAAAGCAAAATTATTATTTTGAATAAAAATCATTATTTCTAATCTTGTCAATATCTTGACTATATTTCCTATTTGTTTTTCAACTCTTTTGATGAATAAAAGTGTGACTTTTAATGGAAAACACAAAAACATTGTATAGGTGACCCCAAACCTTTGACCGGTAGTGCAGAACTTGTTGCAGGTTTCAAAAACCAAAATGACACCAGCCAAATCGCAAATCTATAGGATTCACAATGGAAATTTGTTATAGAATACGTCCATTTTTATACACTGTTTATGTGTAGTTATGTACAGAAGTGAATGCTCACAGCGTGTGCAATTTTAAAACAAATCCATGTATTCATCTTAACCCTTCTGCCTTAGAGCATTGTTTACACTCCATCATCCCCTCTCTCCTCACCCGGGCAATAATTACCACAGCTACCACACACTGTTTACAGCTGTATCACTGTGTGTGTGTGTGTGTGTGTGTGTGTGTGTGTGTGTGTGTGTGTGTGTGTGTGTGTGTGTGTGTGTGTGTTTGTGCATGTGTGCGTGCATGTGAAGCTAAAGCTCACAACAGAAAATGAAGAAGAAAAACATCATTTATGGTCTGCAAAGGCCACCATATTTCCCTGATGCTCTTGGGAGAGGTGAGAGAAGGGAGTCATCCATTTGTTATAATCTGGAGTCTCGTTAGAGGTCATTCATTCTTACACACTGGTCCTTTAAGATGATTAACTAAAAAGAATATTTAGGGCAACAAGACCCAGGCTGTGTCATGAATTAAAAGACTGTGTCGATAATGTTTCTTTTAAACTAATGCCTTGGATATATTTGAGTTTATAAGTATTCAAAATGGTGGAGTATGAATAAAAAAATGTATTTTCACAAACTGTGCACAACCAGGGTCCGCTGCAGCCTGTTTGCACGCTCTGCTTTGTGCCCACACAACACCTGCTGTGTGAAACCAGGCTGGCCGCTCTACTCATCGCAGTCACATGAGGAGAATGTTTACTCGGCTCATACAGTCTGTAACAGGTACAGGTTAGAAATAAGGTAAATGTGCTTCGAAATACAAATTAGTCTTTTTCTTCACAGCTACAATTTAATCATTCGTCTCGTCTCATCGTCTGAGCTTCAACAAACATGACGAGACAAAGGCTTTTCTCACATTTCGTGTTCCTCCCTCTCTTCCTACTGTGCCTATAATTGTCTCCAGGCAGGTGGTTAGTCCATTTATTATTATTATACGTTTGTTTGTTACCACACATGCATCCACAGATCTGTCTCTTAAATACAAACGTATACACAGATCATGTTTTAATTCTGAAATCATTTTTGAAGTAGTGACCTGATAAGAATTCAAACATGCAAACTGATCAATCAAAGTTGTCATCGGCCTGGTTGAAGGACAGGTCCAAAACATACTTGTTATTTGCTGAAATGATTACTTTTGTCTTTAAAGACAAAGGGGTATTTTATATTCAGCTGAAGCTAATGGCTTAATGAAACTCGAGCAACTTGTGAGAAATCTGGTTTTAAAAAGGAGAAAGTTTGCACAGTGCCTTTCACTGCTCATGTATAATCGTTTTATTTTTAGCTAGACTGTTAAAAAGAAAAGAAAAAAGAAAACCTATCCCTGTAGTCAACAGTAACCATACCACTCTGTTATGATATGAAGATGTGTGTCATGTTTTTGGCGTTAATGTAAGAACTGTTGGTCACATTTTATAATAAGTACACACTATTAGCATTAGTTAAGCATTCGTAAATATTGACTTCATCATTTATAACGCATGAATACTCATTAGTATGTAGTTTATAAACACAGTTATAAATGTTTTACTCATGTGCTGAAGTGTTGGCATGTACTGAGCGACTGCTGGACACAGAGAGGTGAGAGAGCAGTCCCTTGTAAGTCGATCAAAGAGCTTGTTTGTTGGAGGTGGATGCTGATTGGCTGCTTGAGTACAGCAGCTGTTTGAATACTGTTCCTCAGCTGATGGGATGAGTAAAACATGTTCATAATCTACATACTAATGATTCATGCGTTATAAATGATGAATTCAATATTTATTAATGCTTAACTAATGCTAATAGTGTGTACTTATTATAAAGTGTTACCAAACTTTTTGATATTGTGTAGTGTAAAAAAGAGAGCCAATTTCACACATGAATTCCAGAGAGTGGTGTCCAGAGAATTGGGTCTGGAGATTCTTCATGGTTTTTAGTTCAGATCTGACAAACACAGCAGGACATGTTCTGGGTGAGACACTTTCACAACAGCAGGAACATCTTCAGAGAATCCAGATGGGAGGATGATGCCTGGTTTACCAAGAGGCAAGACACCCATTCACTCACTGTCTTCTGCTGCGCTCACATGAGCTCACTTAGACCTTTTCCAGACTTTATAAAATGGAGCAGGCAAAACAATATGGAGAATGTCTGGAGCGACTTTTGCAGCCATTTGTGAAACTCAACTTCTCTCTTCACATTTCCAGTCCACATTCTTACCTGTGTTGGTCTCTGTCTAGGTCAGTTTTGAGCTCCAGGTGTTGGGTAGCAGACAGTGGCAGTTCCTTCTTGCTCCATTTCTTGCAGGACTCAAAATCTGATAACACCAGAAGATCACTGTTCTTCCCAGACGCCCTAAAAGGCGGCACCACGGTGTAACCTGCAACATGGCGACAATGTCCGTGAGCTCAATTTCACATTACAAATAAATGCAATCACCAAAACAAACGTGTGGCTACCTAGAGAGGACTTGTCCTTGACTGCCAGGTGTAGAGTTCCAGACAGGAAGTTAATGAGCTCAGGTAGGAAGCGCTTTGAAAAAGAGACGTACTCCACTGCCAGACAGCAAAGCACCAAACCAGATGTAACGTCCTGTAATGACTTCACTGGACACTGAGGATTCATAATCAGAGGCAAAAGCACACACAGAGGTATAATTAATATTACAAATAAAGGGAGGAGAAACCTCTGTTACAAATTACTAAAGTATATGCCGTGTAAATGATGTAATATTTGTGTTTGTATACTTTGGTAAGTTTGTATACCTTGGTAAGAGCCTGGCTAATGTATAGCAGCGCTGGAGTTGTGACTGGGTGTCTGAAGTCAGAGGTAGGAAACAGCAGTGCCGTCACCTTCAGGTAGATCAGCTTGAAATGCACAAAAACACAAACATTAAAAAGACTATTTTAATTATATTAAGAGAGAATGTGATTTCAAGGTGAACTTTCCCCCGGTGGAGAATCGTCTCCCTCAGTATCACATTCCATACAAATCCATGTGACACGTCAAAGAATTATGATGAAAACAGTTTCATCAGCAATATTCAATATACCATCATTAATAATAATAGAAACAAACAGGAAATAATCTTAATGTGAAATTTAAATGAATCAGAGGTAACCAGAATAGTTGCAGATTACATAGCAAATTTTTGGAAAAAAAAACATTTTTTAAATCAATCCGCATATACACTCTTATACATGTTTAAAGTCTTCACAGCAACTTATCCATACCATGTCTAGGGCTGGGAAAGCACCACGCCCTTTGACCTCAAGCACTTCCTCCAAGCTGTGGCCAGCATCTGCAAATAAACCCTGCATGGACTTACAGGCTGCTTCAGGGAACATCTGACAGAGGGTGTACAACTCTCTATGGAGGAATAATAAAAAACATATCATAACAGTGAGTAAAAGAGTTAAAGAAACATTGAACAAAAAAAAAAAAAGTAGTAAATATTAATATTCAGATTTGAGGAAAAACATAAATCACTTTCTGGACTCACGGTATGAGTTTATCTACGGTGTTGAGTTCAGGTGGACTCCTAGTGGCCAGTTCTCCAATGTACTCCAACAGAAAACCAAAGAGTTTCTATGACAGGCAGACATAAATCGTTTGAATATTAGTGGACTACAAGTGTACCTCACTCATTTACTCGTATGTAAAGCCCATTCCATATTGTACCTGCAGTTTAAGCTTGTTGCCAACAGCTAAGCTCGGGTGGTTGCACTTCTGAGTCCTGGCCACGATGAGGCGCTGGTTGTCTGGGGTGTGGCCACGGAGCAAATCTTTCAGGTCGCTGTAGCTTTCTGGAGCTGGAGGAAAATTCACACACATACAGTATAATGTAAACAGAGAATGAAAAGTACTGATCTACACAAAGACTGTAATTGAGATGAAAATCAGAAGAAACAACAACAAGAAATATAAAAAAATCTCTCTTTTTTAATCTACTTCTGTGTATATTTACCAGTGAATGTGTATGGGAGCTCTGCTTTAGCTGCCTCCTGTTGAGCCTTCATCTCCTCTTTGCTCAGACTCTTCTGCTGTTTGGCGCTGTTCTCTTCATCATCCTGTTTTCTGCCCTCATCCTCACTTTCTTGCTCAGATTCCAAGTCAGAGTGGCCATCTTCTTCTCCTTCTTCTTCACCGCTGCCCTCCTCCTCCTCCTCGCCCTCTTCCTCCTCATCCACTTCTTCCTCTCCTTCTTCGCTTTCATCTCCATCTTCATCTCCATCTTGCTCCTCTGCCTCTGATTCAGCATCTTCACTGCTCTCTCCCTCTTCCCCATCCTCACCTTCGCCCTCTTCTGCAATATTCCATAGACCATCCTAGAACACAAAATGAAACACGCTCTGAATTAAACTTTCGTTCATCGAAAAAAAGAAAGAAAATGACTCACACACCCATCACACTGTGTTGTCTCATACCTGATAAGACAGAGTCTTCTTATCGTCTTTATCCAGGATGAAACCGTCATTTAGGTCATCTGCAGACATGTGGATCAGCGTTGGCGCACTGCTGCCAGCTTCCTCTCCCATCATCCTCCTCATACGGTCTGACTGGAAAAGCAAAGAACAAAAGGATCATTATAGCACACAGAGATTAAAAGAAAAGTTAAAACTTTACGGATGCTCACTATGAATGTACCTCCAGTTTCTGCAGCTTCTCCCTCTCCTCCCTAGCGAGCTCCTCTGGGGTCTTCATCTTCTCTGAAGGCTGAGCCTTCATCTCAAAGCCAAGTTCCCTGACCCTCATGTCGTACTCTTCCAGCTGGAAGCCACAGAGGGGGAGAGAAAATAAAAATCAACATCAGTCACTGGCTTAAAATAAACACATTCTGCCGACTTATTGGGGTGTTTCTACCTTGGGCTTCTCCTCCTCTTTTTCAGCTTTGGGTGTCTTCTTCACCATCAGCATCTGGATGCTCTTCCAGTCCTGATCCAGCTTTTCAGTCAGCACCTGTGACTCCTCTTTCTGCGCCTGCCGTTCTCGCTGAGAAAGAAAACTCAGAAGTTAACCATCTGCAGTCAACACATCTTGCCACAATGTGACTACAACCACAAAAAACCCACCAGCCTACAGCAGAATAGATACTTTATCACATGTTTAACTTATACTGACTCATTACAACACAATGACAACATCAGTGTGGACCCAAATACTGCTGTCTATCTACAGCAGCCACCAGTTACCAGCTCACCTTCTCCTGCTTGGACTTCTGGATGAGCTCCTCTATGAGCTCCTGTCTGGATTTGGCTCGCTGGATTCCCTCGTCCTCAAGCTGATCTCCACTTTTCCTTCGAAGGAGGCCCCCTCCTCCAAAGTGGGAGGCAGTCAGCTCAGCTGGGTAAGAAACAGAAACACTTCTGTCACCATAATGTTTCAGCTCATTTTTGTTTTACCAATAATGGTGACAGTATTTCTGTGTCCCAGTGGCCAAGAGAATAACATGGTTTAAGCAAGGCTGACAGTGGCCAAATGTAAATATTTGTCGGTAAACCAATATTGGTCCACTTCTGGCCAAAAATCGTTGGATCAGATATGAGAAAAAGAAAAAGTTAAATCTATATTATCTATAAACCTTACATATCACTTAAATATTTCACTAAGCAACACAAGTCTGCAACACAGGTGGTAAACACATTGACACATAGAGCACATGAAACAGCTTAATTTTTGTTTAGAAGTGGTAAAACAAAGACCATATTGATTGGTACAATATCACAACATTGTATATCTACTGATTCTAATATTAAAACAGGAAAAAGTGGTAGTGACCTTCCCTGTATATTAGCACAGGTGGCGTTCTCCTATTTTCAATATAAAACTATACAATCTCTATTAACATCATAATGAAGTTGAAGCCAAAATGCATTTCAGCTTCAAGTAAACATTTGCAAGCCACAGCATATTTGGCATGCAAAGAATGAATGTGCTCTATACTCACCAGACAAAAGTCCTTTCTCTTCTGTCTCATCATCACTATTCACATTATCATTGAATTTCTCCATTTCGGCCAGCGACTGTCCGTAATGAGTCAGCTCCTCCTCCTCATTCAGGTTGAACATGTCTTTCTTGTCATGAGCACGCTGAGAGATGATAATATTACATGCCGTTAACCGATCATACCTCATCTTAGTTTAGTGGTTACAGATCAGGATAAACAACCATATATATCAGACATAAAACTTAAAGTTGACAGGGTGATTTTCTGTGTTCAAAGGACTTCTCATTGTCTCATTGTTTTTTTGGGGGGGAATTTCAGAGTTGGTTCTATCAACTCATTGGCTGCCAATGACGTCTATAGACGTCAATTCAAATACAACCGTTCACTGCCAATGACGTCTGGTGAAAGAAGAGAGTCTAGTCTTTCTTTTGGTAGTTTCTGTGTTTACACAGTCATAGAACCCTGTTTTGTGGGTCTTGGAAAATCAGTCAAAATGCTGCAAAACACTTAGAAGTATGGGGCGCTCTGAGTTGAAAATGGCTGAAAGCCAATGAGTTAATGTGGCAGGAAAAGCTGCCGCAGAGAAAAATGCATTAAAACAAGATTAAAACTGATAAACAACTGTTTATTTTTAGGTTTGGGGATGGTATTAAGTCAAAGCCTCAGACAGTGATTACTACAGCTGCTGTCTGGGCTTTATGTCTTCTGCGCCAGTAAAAACAAAAGTTTTGACATCACTAACCTGTCTCTCTATCGCAAACCTCTGTAGAATTTTTTCTTCCGGTGCCATCTTGGCATCGTACTCTCCCAAGCGTCTGTCGATGAATTTGCTGGACTTGTTCTTCTGTTTGTATTCTTTCAGGAGGGTTTCTTTTCGCTACAAATCAAAGAGCAAACAACAACACGGTGTGAATCCAGTGCACTCCAAGTGCAAACATTATCCATTATCCTGTATATATACAGTGAATACATAGATGATTATATAACTAAGTTGTGCCTTAACTTTGACTTGTACTTTTTGGTCATGTTCTCTTCGTCCTAAAAAAGTTCTCTGTCCTTTCTGCAGACATTCTCTCTCACAGCATGATGCTGTGAACACTGGACTTCTCAGCACAGATAGTGTTAATGAGTGGGGAGAGCTGTGACAGAATGATGCCAGATATAGTGCTAGATATAGTGCTAGAAGAGATTTTTTGCAAACTGTCAAATATTACATGTTACGTTCCTCTTCTATTTTCTGCAATATTGACTGAAATAATTCAAATTCAAAGGGGCCATATTGCCAAAAACATCCTCACAATCTCTTCACTGTGTGAGTTAGAAGAAAGAGAAACTTGTCTGTCTGGAGTATTTCACAAAGACTTTTAGAGGTAAAACCGTGTTTCTTCTATGTATGGCAAGGAAGAGATAATGAGGATTTTCTACATCACTTGAGAATCCACAATTACTGGTCAGCTGCTATAGGTAATTCAAGCTCATCACAAGATGAATATCTTATAAGACATGATGATGACTTTTAAGTTCATTAGAGTAAAATCAACACTTTCCAATGTTTTTGGAAAAGGCAGCTCCCAGAAATGTTCTGTGGTGAATGGTATGGAGGAGGTCAGGTGTCAGAGCATGAGATTCTCTCTTACCTTATTAATGGCCTTGGATCGAGACACACCAGGCAGACCCACATCGTGCTTGGATTTCCTTCCCAGAACTTCAAACTTCTTCCTGTTAATTTTCACCTCAAATGGGTTGTTTTTGATCTCAGTAGATGTCTTGGTCTTACGGACCTTATCGGCAATGCTCCTCTTCTTCGGTGCCTTCCCCATCTGTGGCAAAGTGGTAGACTATTAAGCCAACAACACTGATACCCTACAACCATATGTCTGTAATCATGTAACCCTTTGCTGCCCATTCAACCAGAAACACTTTGCAACAGGATCAGAAGTTGTCCAAGACACTTGAAAAACCTCTGGAAACTTGTTTCTGTCCTTAGCATTTTACTTTAATCTGCTCCACTTGGCACTTAGATTTTACTGCAGTTATGTCTGTCTGTAACTGATTGTTGTTCATTACATTGTTTGAAACAGGTCTCCTTTGAGAATGAGACCTTGTGTGACTCAATCAGACTACCTGTACAAATAAAGGTTAAATACAAAAAAATGTAAATAATAAGATTAACAATTATTTTGTTTGATGACTTTCCCAAGGACAACTCCTTTAATAACGAGTGATTTTATATTTGTCATGTTCTAAGTTATAAAAAAGATGCAGTGTGGTGTTGTATAATTCATTCTCATCAACACGGATCAGTGATGGACAATCCTGCATCATTAAAGGCTGATTATGCCTAAAACACTGGAACCCACACATAATACTCTTTTATTGCCATCTGTTTTTCTGCTAACAGGTCTTCTATGTACCGTACTTTTATTGTACAGTTTATTCAATATGACCTTTTTGAGAATTTATTTTAACAATGTATAGTGTACTTGTTCCGAGGTTATTGTGCCTTTTGAAAGAGTTACCAAACATTTCCGTTGCATACATAATGGCAATAAAGAATTCTACCTTACGAAAACTATACTAACTCTCATTTTTCAGAACATATAAATGCAACAAACTCCCTATATTACCTCTGTTTCACTTGTTTTAAAGTATTTATCAATACACTGACCATCAGTAATTTAAAATGACACAGAGCCAATGCAAAATGATGTAGCTAGCTAACTTTAGGCTAAGTATCTTCAGCACAGCGACATTATGTAAACAAACTAACATTATGAACCAGACCGTGTTTACCTTGGAGTCGTGCTGACGAGTCGACTTATAAAGTCCAGGCGGAAGAAAACATGAGACACTCGGTCTCTGCCACAATCAATTTTCCTTAAAATAATTGCGTTTTTACTGTAACAGTTTCCACGTTGGTTCACTGACGGTGACCAAAAGCGTGCACCGCCGCGGGTCAAAGTTGAAAACAGAAACCTAGACATCCGTGGCTTCCGGTGACAAGATGCCTACAGTGCCTCTCGTGGTCAGTACAGGGAATTGATTATACAGGATCCTATTTAAAGTGGTTTTGCCTCAACAACACACACAGGAGTCTTCATTGGTTTAGGCAATTAATAAACAAAACCCGTTTGAAGACACTAAAAATAATGTTAACCATTTGATCCAGAATGGAACAAGTATACAATTATTAGAATTAGTCCTAGCAGCAGGAGGAAGTGACTGAGGTTTTTTTTGTTTTGTTTTTTAATTGTGAGGGGTCATTTTTTAATATATATAAACATATTTATCATTCAGAATAAATATGTTTCAGCAAGGAGTAGTTTAAAAGGCTAACCAAAATCAGATTACTGTTTCAAAGTTAAATACATGATCATTATTTACTCACACAAAGAGGATAATTACGATTCACAGTATAAAAATTGTTAACATACAGTACACGAACACTCTGTCAGATCATAGTGGCTTTTTTCTCTTTTTCTGCCTCTCAATGACCGATTTACGCATCGCTTCCCTGTTTTTTCATTTCAGTAAGTGGATTGTTTATTGTGAAAGAAAATGGAATTAGTGCCTTAAGTGTTTTGCATCCACACAAATCAAAATGCCTGTTTTCCAATTCTGTATTCCAAAACAGTCACATGTATGTCAGCAGTTAATTTTGTTGTCATCAATGTTTTTCTGTAGATGCATGAAGCTAAAGGCCAAGTCCACTTATGATCCACTCTGCCACTAGATGTCAAGCTGGTTAGAGTTCATAACATTTACAAATAATATTAAAGCTAGAGGATACACTTCGGCTTATGTCATGGTTTGTGGTATAATTTGATACAGATGAGAGATCCAGGTGTTGCCCAGACTTCTGAAAATAGATGATTTTATTTCTATATTGAAATATCATGACAATCTGTGTGTGGTTTACTGTGAAATTTGGTTCAGTCGCTCATGGAAACCAGAGTGAGTGCTTTTTCCAGCGCCATCAAATACCTGTAAAATCTAACACTATCATCCTCCTGTGTCAATGAATGTTGAGAGAAGTAAAACATTACTCTTATAACAGATTCACTACAACAGAACATACAAATTAAATATTTTTATAAACATAAAACACTTAACTATGGGTAAAGGTCTGGCATTTATACATAACAAATGAATTATGTGTATAAACATGGTCACAATCAGTTGTACGTACATATGAATACTAGGAGACAAAAGTGATTTTAAAGATAGTGTTTTTATTCATGGTTATAAAAGAGGCAGAACCATGAGGAAAAGAGAGGTGGAAGTTTTAGGTATGTAAACAGAATAATGCCGTGATTTTAAGTGGATGCAGCCGAGACAGAGGAAAAAAAATCAGAATATTGAAAAGAAAAATAAAGTATGGTTGAAAAATATCCTCAGATCACCAAAAGCTAAACTACAAATGTAAATCAAAAGGATAGTTAGTCATGTAAAGGACAGTATACACTTTATACATGCAGTCCTTCAGGAGTTAGACATTCAGCTTGTATGTAGCACTGCAGGTAAAAACCTCCTGCAGCGAACAAAGGCCGAGTTACTTAAACATCTCACACAAGGCGAAGCTTCCCGTCAATTTTGCCTTTTTCTTCATCGTGAATTAGACGAAATCATCCACAACAACAGCACGGAGAAAAGTTAGGGAAGCAATGCACGGGAGGGTGGCCTTGGTATTAATGCCCTTTAACATCAAGCGCTGCAACACCAACAATTGTTTACACACGAGTGAGGAAAATAAACATAATGTAATGTCTTCTCCAGTGTACACCGTGTCTTTACTGGAACTGGGAAGACACACACAGGTGTTCAGTGACAAAGAAAAGTTCAGTTCTGAAGTTTGATTAGTCATGCAGCTTTGCAACAGTGACGTTGTTGTTGTTAAGTCCTCGTCTGTATCTACTTCTACGATGGACTATGACGATCTAAACGACAGTGGTTAATGGTGCCCTCTCACAGCAAGACGTTACGGCTCCATCTACTTTTTTTTGGGGGGGGGGGGGGGGAGTGAGAGACTTAAAAAATGACAAATGTATTCTCACACAATACACAGCATATTTGCCTTTTTATGATTTTCACAGAAACATGGGAGAAATTAAAGGATAGATTCAAAACAAAACTAATAATTACAATAAATGAAAAGATAAGATCAAAATCTGTTTGTTTTTTTATACATTCCTTCATAGCAATTACATAATCTACCTCAGCGAGTACTGTGCGTTACACTTGTACTCCCACGTTGCCGAGTCATGCCCATCATCCCCATGTTTTGCAAAATGTACAGCAAGTGTGATTTAAATGAATCTGATTTGTTTTCTACTTTACATTAAAAACCTGAAGCACTTCACGGCACGCCTGTTAAGTTAAGGCTTTGCCAACTGATTGTAGGTGAAAGGCTTCTTTAGAGTTTTAAAAACGTTTAAAAACAAACCGTGGGATGAGATTAAGCTTGAATACAGATGATCTGGTCAAAATATTGTATTTCGGACAGGATAATATGAACTCTGTGCGACTCCACAAGTACAAAAACCTACTGTGAGTGTCTGTACTGTATTGCTCATTGGCCTGCTAATGTTACGTGGTGTGGTTTGCACTGCTTCACAGGTAAAATTAACACAATGGAATTGGTCGTCCTGTCAGAATTGACTTAATCTCCAGTTAAATACAAGGACAAAAGCTTATCTGTCAGAGTTCACTGTATTTAAAAGACACTTTTCATACAATCCCAATACATTCTAGTGGTTACATCAGTTTAGTAATACTCCGTTAAAAATAAATGAAATAAAATTAAAAAAAAGAGGGTGATTAAGTCCTTAATCCTCACATTAAGCCAGTGGGCCTGTGGTAATAGACATGCATGAAAGGCCAGGCTGAAGACAGACTGCATCACTCACAACTAAAAGCCTCTAATATTAATAATAAAAAACCTTTATGCAATCGTTTTTGCACTGTATACACAATTGGCACACACTAGGGAGGAAAAATAGGTTAATAAGCCTAAAATGATATCAAAAACTGAAAAAAAAAAGCGCAACTGTGTGTGACTGTGGCTTGCTCGAAGGGTGCAATGATAGCGGATAAGAAGCGAAATGAAACGAGCCGGAGGCCAGCCTTGAGGACCAATCCAAAATTCTCCAACCTAGGACTCGGTCTTTTTTTTGTTTTTCTTTAGGAAGGACGGGGTGCGGAACTTCTTTTTCTTCTTGGAGGGTGATTTGCCCGGGGACTCGTCACCGTCCTGGTCACCAGCGTCGGCGGCTTCCTCACCCTCGACTACATCTGCAGTGGCAGGGGCAGAGGCGGAGTCTTCGACAGGAAGTGCTGGGGCTTCGAAGGGGTCGTCGGGTGTTAAATCTGGAAGGGTCTGTCTCAGGGTGGCAGCGTCGCTCTCATCCTTATAGCTCTGTTCAGGGAAGGACTCTGTTGGGAAGGGGGAGATGAGGATAGTTATTGATCCGAGGGGAGAAAGTGAAGGATGAGCACTGCTGAGCGTTCACATCAGCAAAGCCAATACAGACACTGGATAAACTGTGAAATCCACACGATTCTCTACTTTAAAGCCTCCATTTCTGCTGATAGCATCTATGAGAATGAAGTAAACAAGCCACTATGACATCTGAGGTCGTACTTTTCCCAAACCAGCCGGTTAAATCATTTCTATTACAGTGCACAACACCAACGACTAACTAACTTCATCAGCTTTGCCTCTTACCTTTGAGACAGAAAACGAGCAATATATAATGAAAATTTGCTCTCTACAATCAGGATTCATTCTTCCACCACGGATTTTTTTCCTTTTACCTTCATTTAAACAGGGAAATCTTAATGAGTGCAGTTCCCTGGTTCATTTGCACCCTGTGTACAAACAAACAAACAAACAAACAACAAGAAAAGTCTACAACAGAAAACAATATACTGCAATCTTTTCAGAGATTCTGATTAAATGAGAAAAGCCACACATGTGAGGTTGCATAACAAGTCCAGGGAGGACATTATGAGTCATGAAATCAAAGCTGCTACAGCTCTAAATCACTGAAATTAGTTTGGACTAGAAGCCTATACTCAACCAAACATACAAAGCAAAACTTGAAAGTGCTTTATTAGCAACAGCTTTATTTACCATAGTGATTTTGTATATTTGAGCCAGGCTGCAGACATTACGGACTTATATACAGACATATATTGCAATTATGATTTGCAATTTAAATTTTAAAGTCACACTTTACTGATAATTAAAAGAAGAAGAAGCAGTACCACATAGGATACTGTACTCAAGCATGAGCATTTAAAGGTTGTTTTTACCATTTATGTATTGCAGTTTTTTAACTGGCAGAACAATTAAAAAAGTATTTTCAGCCTTTGCAGGTTGTTAATTGCATAGTTTCAAATGGTGACTTGTTCTTTAGACAGATTCTCAGCAGAAACAGCAAGTTAGAGAAGCAACAGGAGCTTGTGCCGATCCAGACTCTGAGGTCTACAGACCTTCAGGGATCAGTGGCCCAACACAGCATTTTTAAACCCACTGCTGCAGCCTCACACTGTGCAAAAAGAAAGCTCCGTTCCAAGTTTTATTCTGCTCACATGCTCCAGAAACCCCGAGAACACCACACAGCAACAGTCCTCCTATTACATCTCATATCCGTGACAATAGAAATGAGCCCCGATTATGTACCACAGACAAAATGGAGAATAAACACCACGCAAGCCAAGCGTTATTTGGCTTCATCCCCTGTGAAGCTAAACCAACAGTGAGTCCCCAGCAAAGCCAGTCAGAAGCCACACTAAAATAAAAGTACCAATGTACCTGGTGAAATTCTCGTCTGAAAGACAAACGACATTCAAAAATGTTTTCAGAACATTACCTGATATTTTTTTCTCTACATGAGACAAAAACATGAACAGTCATATCACATTGAAAGAATGAACATATGTGAGGTTGGTTACTTCGACCGTGAGTCGTTGGAAGGAAGAAAAGAGAGGTTAGGAAACATAAAAGGTCTGGCAGGTCATGAGGTTTACTTCAGGAACATCCTCCATTTCGCATCCGTACCATTTTGGTAAATGGGACACACAGGACTTCTATCACACCTCAGAAAAAGGCTGTGAGGAAAATCAGTATTGCAGCTTTTTTGCAATTATTTGCCAAGTTGCCATGGTTACTTTATTTGAGTAGAAATGGTGACACGTGACTAATAGAGGAGATGCGAGGTGGAGGAGCTGTGAAATAAACCCCCCCGTCAACACAGACCAATTCAGAAAAGCTATATAAAAGTTATAACAATTAAACAATCCCCAGCAAATGGATTAGTTTGGACAAAAACAACAGCTCAGCTACTGAGGTCATGCAACGGAAAAAAAGAGGGTAAATGTTCAAACACAGGCGCGGAGGAGGGTGACGGGCAACTGGGAGGTTGGTGGCAAGGAGGTGGAACTGTACGTACTTACTATGGCAACAGGTACTCTTTTGTATTTCCATCTCCTGATTGTAATCGCAGCCACAAAGAAGAAAAAAAGCACAAGTAGAAACAAATGTCTATGCAGATCAAACCACAGGCACTGAGTTCAAATTAAAAAAAGAAAGAAAACAAATATGGAAGAGAAAAATAAAACCACCAGAAAAAAAAGAATGGTTGGGAACCATTCTTAGTAGACCCCCAAAAAAAGATGGCAAATGTGAGGGAATGGGTAAAGGGGGTACTGTACACTTAGAGACATGTTATATAAGAACACCTTGCATATTAGATTACACCTGAGATCAAAACTACTGATCCCCCCCCCCTCCCTCATGCTGATGATACCTTCCCTGTCTGCACACTCGTTTAAAGTAAGGTTAATTATGCCAATCACACTTGGTTTTTTAGGGTCAATCCAAGTATCATCATCATCATTGGTGATATTGCTGACATAGGTGTAATCCAATAGTAATAAAGACCAAGAGGGAGAAAATAAAAATAAAGAAAGTAAAAATAGACTCAAATGTCGGTCAACTAAAGTTTAAGATAAACAGACAAATTGTCCTGACAATAAGCCCACAGAGTGGTTTTGTTTGGATTATCTGCCCCTACAGTCGCCTATCTCTTCTAATACATGAACCTGATTTAATTCCTTAAAACCTCTTGGCCTCTTATTACAGAAGACACATCACAGCAACTGTAGTAGTATTATTTAAAGACCACAAAAAAACAACAGACCCCAAGACAGACAGGCAGATGTGGAGGCAGCAGTTTGTGCATTTTCCCCGTGTAGATCCTAGAAAAACTCAAAACTACCCAGCCATGCAGAACCAGATGGAACTGGGCCGGGCCAGTTTAACCGACTGTATCAGGCCATCCTACCTTCTTCCTCTGCTCTGACTGGGGTGCTGGGTGGTGTAGAGGTGACTTTCTGGCCTTTTGGCTCCTCCACAGGTTCTACTAGTTGCTCTGCGTCTGAAATGAAATCAGTATCAATAAAGTTTTAAGAATATCATTGCCTCAACGAAATAGGTGAGATTAAAAAAATTAAATCAAGAAGTGAATGAATCTGGATCATCTAGAATATAGCCATCTTTTCTCCCTACAAATAAATGTTTTGTTTTTTTTATTAATAATGAAAGTAAATTATCAATTATTCGTCATATTTTAAAAGAAGAAAAGACAGAGAACACTGCAAACAAGTCCCATTAAAAGCAACCTTATAATCTCCCAAACAAACCAAAATGACCTTTAGTATTAATGAAAATCAGTGAGAGGCACAAAGACGGACAGTGAACACCAAAAGATATTGTTTTTGGTTGTTTTTTTGTTTTGTTTTTTTTAAGGACAGGTTAGGAGGAAGAGAAGGATGACACCATTTTTCATATCCAGACATGGGATGCTCTGATTGGATGATTGAGCTCAGACTTAAGTTTCATCAAATGTTAGCACAACACTCCACTGCAAAAGTGATTTCTTTAGACACGAGGACCGAGTGTCCTGGAAGAGAGACGGGTGGGTTTAAAATCTCACAAATGAGCTCCGCCGCTTATCCTCTCTTCTCAGCTACTCGTCCAATCAAACTGCAGAAAGGTATCAGATCTGCCAGAGCTCTGATACCTTTGGACAATACATCAAAGAGAGGGGAATGGGAGGGAGGGGATAATCAAGCAGAGGCTTTAGAGACTGAAGGGTGCTTGCACATCATAAAAAAACTGCAGCAGACTCCAAAACCCCCAAGAAAAAGGAAAAGGACACAGCAGGCAGGGATGCCCAGACTCCTAGTGTAGCGGTATGTTGACATGGACCAGGGCTGAGCTGAGCAGGGAGAAGGGGAAGCGGAAGGCCAAAGTTAAGCCATGACTCCACTTCATCTGCTGTACCTGTGGCTGCCTCTACCACTGACGTGTCCTTGCTGAGGGCTCGCAGCACGGCACAGTGGAACTCCTTATGCGGAGAATCTGGAGCCACAAAAACTTCATCTGTGGTCGAAAAAACGTCATCGGCGAGTGTCCCCGCAGAGCCGGCGTCATCCTGAGCCAGCTCTGCCCTGCTGGAGACGCCCGTTGAATAAGAACTCTGCTCAGAGGCCGGTGTCGGCAGGAGTTTCTGTGAGCTGGGCGAGTCAGCTGCAGATCGTAGTGGCGTGGAGCCGGAGGACCGACCTCTCTGCAGCGTAAGCGCTTCAGGACAGGTCACGCCGGAGGTGGATCCCTCCCTACTAGCATCTTGTCCCTGCACTGTGAATCCATGAATATGTGTGCGTGTGGAGAGATAATAACATCACAGTGTAGCCATTTTTCAAGTTTTCAAGTCTCATTTCTTTCCCAATTTAATCCATGTTTATTATAAAAATACCTGTTCTATATTATTGTTGTTTAAAACATTTGAACATGAACATAAAATTATCCAGAACATCCTTTAAAGCCGCTCAAATGACCCCTATAGCTTGCGTAAGATTACGTAAACACGTATTAAGACCCTCATTATCTAAACGTTCTTCTCATGGGACAAAACGGATGGAATTAACCACCCACATGAAGTCCCAATAGTGCGTACAATCATAATCAAAACAAAGGAATTTCACCACAACTCAATCCATGATCATAGGTTTAAGTATCTGCCATGTTGACAGGGAATGTTGACAATAAAAAGAGCTTACAAGTGTGTTTTTATGTGTCTATGTGTTGTATTCCATACATAAAGATATCCCAAATGAAAACAGAGCAGCGTGTGGGAGTCTGTGCCTTTGGATTGTTTAACCATCTCTGCTCCTCTCCTCATCTTTACCTTCAGATCCTTTCTGTTTCTGCTCCACCTCCTTGCGGTATTCCTCCAGCTCCCGGTCGGTGAGCTTGGTGAAAGGGTTGGGACCCTGCTTGCTTACAATAACCCTCGGCTGGTACTCCTTTTCAATGATGGCCTTGGACGCGGTCACAAGCTCCCCCTTTAGGACAAACAGAAGAATGTTGGGAAAAGATGAGATGTTGACTTAAAAAGCTCAACATCGTGAAATCTAGCTGCAGTATGTCAAATGACAGATAATCTCACATAGGGCGATCATACTGTATAAAGATTAGATGCATGAGCAGAAATACAAGCCATAGATGAATATAAGCTCAACATAAGCACAAACATTTCACGAGACGTCAAGTCATTTCAAAATATAAGAAGCACAAATTAGTACTGAAATTTTAAAAAAGAAAGAAAAAAAAATCCAACAGTAGAATGAACAAAACAAAACAGTGTGGTTTGTGACTCAAGATTAAACCGACCTGAGCTGGATCTCAAACCTGACCTCAATTTAAGATTAGTACTGGACACAATGGCGGCAACATTAGTGCACATTAACACATGGCGTGTTTCTGACCTGAAAAAGAAGTGCATGACGCTATGTTAACATGACACGGCGTTTACCAGTTAGCTCCTTTAGCGCCATTAGCGTGCCTACAGTTGACCTGGAGCAGTCTTGTTTATTAAACGAAAAGAGCAGCGCTACAAATAACCAGCGTACCTTTGTCCTGCTTATGTGTGCCTCTGTTTTTAAAGTTTTGCGTTACTTTAGAGACTCATTTTAACAATCGTGAGTCACGTAAACATGACGTCACGCGCGTTGTTTTCCAGTCAGTCGTCATGGAAGCACATCATGCGTTAATGTGCGTTAACGTTGACGCCGTTAACGTGCCCAGCACTACTCAAGATACATTTTTAAACAATTGTGAAAATCTCTCCTGGGAGCCAAGTGTGTCTGACCTCCAGACAAACATAAACAGCTTTATATGACTATCTTCACTGTGCAATACATCTGTACAGTCCCCGACATCAAGAGCCTATTTTGAAGCTATGAAATGACTTTAAGGATGACGTAAAGTATGAATGAAAAGTATTTGTGACTGGATCATTAAGTACCTTTCTAATTGATTTAGCAGGACTATAGGACCCCTCGGACACATCGAGGCCATCAATAGTGTCTGTACAGTCAGACAGAGGGGCGTCCTGCAATAGTAAACCCAGTGAGGTGGGTGGAAGGGAGGCACAACCCAGCTCTTAAAACACCAGCACAGTCAAATTTTGCAGTCTGTCAGGCAGGCGCGAGAGTGTGTGCACACACTCACAGGGTACCACCTTTTTCACACATGCACAAAAGGTGGAAAGATATCGCTCTACTCAAACCTAAACATCTTTATTATCACTTGAAATCGTTAAATTTTAGCATGCAATGCACACTTGAAAATCTACAATATGTAAAGTTTTCAAAAGTAGATAAATCTTGATCAAATATCGTCTTTAGTTACTTTCCACCTCTGTGTACACACAGACAGACGCACACACTCACTACAAACAGACACAAGCACTGGTGACACATGCAGAGAGATTGTTCTGGAATATGATGTGGGGACTGAAAGCAGAGCAGTGTTGGAGGAAACAGCCAGACACATGCATTATAAAGCCTCCTATGGTCTTACCACTGACACACCAGGGTCAGTTTCAGGTACTGCTAGAACATACAGTAATGTACAATCAATAGCTCTGTTTAAATGTGGATATTTGTTCTGCCTCTAATGTGGTTTGTGTCCATTTAGCAGAAGGGGAGCAGAGATATCCAGCGAAGGATAAATAAACCATGCAAACTGAACTTAGGCTAAACCTCTCAATGTCTAAGAGAGGACAACGAGCCCATGCACAGACCAAAAGACATCATTCTCGACCGTTATGGGTGTTTTGTTGGACATTTTAGAAGACAAAAAATGCCTACAAATGCTGAGACAGGTAACGACCATGATTCTGAGCTACTGAACAGAAAGTAGGGGTAAAAGAAAAAATAATAATCATGTATGAAAATGGAGACAACCCGAGGCTGGAGCTGGCAGGTCAGGAGAGCAGAGTGAGGTTACCTCGCCTACATGCTACTCACCTGCCAGATTGAAAGTCTCTGCGGTTAGAAAATAATGTCACAGTTACAAAGTCACTCCATGCTCTGGGAAACAACATGGAGGACACGTGGTGAAGTTTCTCCTTCAAAACTGGTGTCGCAACTGACATCCATAACATTCTGAAGTTAGAACTTTCATTACAGCTCAGCGTTGAGGAAAACTTCACACGGAAAAATATTCACACAGTTCAAGGTTTTGGTTTAAGGGTAACGTCTCCAGGCCTGGACAGAATAATCACAGTTTTGTTTGAGGTTTACAGAAGCCATTTCAATTATTAAATCTGTGTATGACACATATTCAGGTCCAGGTCCAGACAGCTGCAGAGGTGAAGTGTTTATGTGTTAATCAGAGACTGACCTGAACAAAGCTGCGCTCCGTGACAGTGCCAGCACACAGAACCTGAGACTGGGGCCCTGCTGTCTTTATGTCCTGTAGGTTCTGCTCCCGAATCTAAAAGCAACAACATTTCATGTCGTGAAGAGAGGATAACGTACAGCACCCAACTCGTTTATGGGTTATAAGAAAGGTGGAATACCTTATTACGCATTTCCAGGACGTCCTTTGGGTTGGTGTTCAATGGGATGAACTGATTGGCTACGGCAGCCTGACGGAGGCCATCTTCCTTTGACCACTGTAAACACCACACAACGTGTTAAAAACACCTACAACCAGATGCGTTGACTGGCATGTAAACCCAAGCACAAAGACATAAATACTATGCAGGCTTCACAATACAAACACATGCTGAACTGAAATGGACAAAATTGGATGACAGTTAAAAAACGTCCGAATGGGAGAAATGAGAACCAATGATGATGAGGAACACTGAGGGGAAATCCATAGTAGACAACATCATCTCTAAAGCTTTTTCCTAAGCACATGATATTGGATTAATGTCTGCGTCATTACATAATCTAATAATAGAGTGAAGCATTTTTTTGTTAGGGCACAAGGAATGGAACAGAACTGTGTGGGTTTACCATAAACTTTGGAGTAATTTTCTCATAAAAATAAAGAAATGCATTAAGAGCACTTAAGGCAGAGGATAATGCCTGTGTTAATGTGCATCGCAAACAAGTTTCAGTCACTTTTAAAACACATACGAGCAATTAATTATTTTGTAAAAGGTTTAATCACAACAAAATTCTGGAGGTAAGCCTGCACAAGCAGCTGCAAGTAAGTGACATTTCAGGGGAGAAACACCATAAGAAGCGTTTGTGTCTTTTAGGACGTTTCTGTGCAAGGGTAGTGCAGCATGTTTTATGACAACATTAGACATAAGGGAGACGTTTGTAAATTTAAAAAGCAGTTTTACACCAAATATTAAGAGCCCTCTGCAGTTCTGTTGTGCTACTATTTTCGTGTCTTTTGTCAAATGTACTATAAATATACAATACGGTATCAAATGTGTCTTAATATTATTATGTTTTAAACATCCTTCAGATAAATATAGGCCCCTTTGGTCGAACTGATCACTGTCGGTGATGTTAAAACGATCATCATTGATAAGCTATAAGAATTTAAAAAAGGACAAGCACATAGGAAATGAACTGGAAACTGAAAATAAAAATAAAAATCACAATATGAGGAAAAAGGGGGAGAAACAGTACGGGGAGGAAGAGGTGAAGTGGTGGTGAGGGAGTAAGGGATGGCTGGGTGGGTGAGACGATGAGGCTGGCTTACGAAGCGAGGGTGGCAGTGAGGGGTGAGCTGGCATCACCAAAGTCATTTCCCAGGCTGATACACAACAACAAGGACGACAGAGATGAGAGAGAAGACACACCCGTGGACACTCGTCCACGCTGAGACAGAAACGTGAAAAGCTGCTGTCACAAAGCTACAATCATATACGTCAAGAGAGTGTCTGTCCCGCAGAGGATGAAACCATTTAATGTCTTGTTCAATATGCTCTTAATGTGGAAAGAATATCCCATCTACTTCTCATAAACCTGGTAATGCTCAGCATGACTTAGGGAGGGAACAACAAAAAAAAAAGAAGAAAGTCTTCACCCATTTCTTGCACCAGACTGAATGAGCAGCGCATGACGATAGAAATCAAATGTTTAGCTCCCATGCAACATGTTTTAATCTTCATAAACTTAGCATGTAGTTTGCAGTGGAAAGCATAAGCTCATGACTTCATTCTTGTGTTTACTCAAAGCTTTACTGGTTAGCTGCCAAACCAGAGGCTAGATGAGGAGGGGTTTCTGGATGGAAGCAGCTGGGCTGGGTCGGTTTGAGTATGAGATGAACATGTAAACACGATATACTCACTGAGATCGAGTCTCACAACACAACATTTCCTACTTTCCCAACAGGAGATAATCAGTATAGAGTCAGGTCATATTCCAAAGCTTTTGGTCATTCTGTTTTTTTTTTCTTCAAACAAAATCCACTCATGCAGGCCTTGAAAAATTCAAAACCATTTTCAAACTGAAACCAGAAACTAGAGAAAAGCTGAAATATAAAAGTGGAAGCCGTTTTTGAAGTATAAATAAAATTTAAAAAGCAGGCTGCATAACTCTTTCTGCCAAGGATTTGTTATTTGTCAAAGGGTCTTTAATGTATCTGGCATTATTGTGGATAGTTAAATCAGGAAACAATGCCACCTCCCTCATTTATTACATAAGAAATGAATTCAGTTTGTGAGCAGCCCAAACAGCAACCTCACTTTGAAAAGATTTTGATCGATTTTCCTCTTAAAATCTGACTGACATTTCCCTTTTCCTTCATCCACTCTCCTGACTTTCTGGGGAATAATCTTTGCCAACATCAAGATGCAGAGACCAAATTAAGGGGTGTGTATTACAGAGTGAGCAAGAACCTGGTGTGTACAGCAACATTACGTTGTCCTGTCCACATTCGCCTGCCCACTTACTCATGCCACACCCCTGCTGCTCGCTCCTCTGGGAAAAACATCAACAGCAACAATGCATTTCACTACTACACATGCAGTGGGGCATGCTGTGAGCAGCTGGCCCGGCATCATGAAGCATTAGGAGACCAGAGGGGAAAAAAGAGTAAAGAGGGTCAACAAATACTCACAGCTATGCTACAAGGTAAGCGAAAGAGCAGAGGTTACTGGAAAGGTGGGTTAATAGTACACTTAAAATTTGAGTTTGACACTAAAACGTGTGACCTTGAGTGTCTTGAAAGGCGCCTTAAATATAATGCATTATTATTATTATTATTATTATTATTATTATATCTTTAGCTTGTGAGCAGGACCAAGACACGACAGTCTGAAGACAAATACTGCCGCTTTGTACTTTTAGTTCAACTCCTCACTTTCCCCAGGAGCTCAGAATGCCGTCCACCTACCCATTTCCACCAACAAGGTAGCTGTAAAATCTATACTATGAACAATAAGGTAGGCACAGACCAAGCAGTTGGTTATACAGCTTGGCACGCAGACACCGGACGAGAGAGACTGCAGCAAGGGTTTGACGTGATCGTGTGTTATGTTCGTCCACACCTTAGGCTTCGACTTGGGGCTGCTGCCGTCAGGCCCATCCTCGCAGGGCTCATCAGACCGGCTGCCGGCATTGAGCCAGCGGGTCTTGTCACGCTGACCGCGCTGGAAGCTGTGTTTCAGCGGGGAGCGAGCGCCTGAGTCGCTGTCCTCCCCATATGAGTAGGCAGAGGGAGCATTCTCCGCATCACTGTACTTTTTACCTTTGTCTCGCAAGGACGGGCAGCGGTAAGGATAGCCCGTCCTATAGCCCTGGAAGATAAGACAAACGGGGGTTTAGAAAGTGGTTAGTGTTGGCAGAAACTGAATATACTGTACAGCACATCAGTATGATTGTATAAGAAAAAGAAAATCTTATTGGTTTCCATAGCCTTAGGATAAGCCTTTTTATATGTGCTTCAGGCAAGGGCCTTGCTTCACGAAAGCTGCAATCTTGAACCACCACTAAAGTAGACTGACATTGGAGACAACTAGCCTACGCTGTCGGGGGGCGACAGCAAGGGGTATATACGCGAACTTGTCCAATCCTCAACTTTCCAATATACCCAAAGTATTTGCACTCGCACCTGAAAAAATGCCTTAACAATTTTTTCTGTGTTCACTAATAAGTTAACCAGTTAACTTATTATGTAACTATTACCAATCATAGCCAAAGTAATAATGATTGTACTTGTAGATAGTTGTTACATTAATCATTGTACAACATTTGAAGGCAATATCTCCATCAGTCTGGAAGATAAAGCCGAAAATGTGTATTTAGCATAATAAATTAATTAATTTGCTAATTAATAATAAAGCTACAAAGATAGGGATAATTATCAGGTGGTATGTGATGCCCATGCAAAATTTGAAGCCAATACCTGAAATACTTTGGAAGATACAGGCGAAAATATGTTTTTTATATCATTAATTAATTAATTAACTAATTAACTAATTAACTAATTAATAATAATGGTAGACAGCTCAAAATCAATAGGGATCATCTACAGGGGGTATGTGACCCATAAAAAAAATAAGAAAATTTAATCTCAAACGCCTTTCCAGTTATTGCGTTAATGGCTAAAATCTGCGGACGTGGACACGGACGACGACGCGGACGCGCAAGACCGATTCCATAATATCCGCGCGCGTTTCTCGCGGATATCATTATCCAATAGCCTTCTAACGCGATTAGCAAACACAGTGTACCATTAGAACGCCATTAGATGGTTGCTGGAAATTTCAATATTCATAGAAAAAAAGAGCCTTTTCCTTAAAAAAATAGGGAAATAGGGACACAAGTGACGCCAAACGTGAACGTTACACTAATTTCTGTCTTTGAAGACCGCGTGCTAGACTGAATCCTCATTTCAGTCTGCCCCTACACTCTTTAGCAGAAGCTTGAAGTTTTTCCTCTTTTCTTTGTGCCTACCAGGTTATCGAGCATTCTCATGAGAGCTTCAAACTCCTGCTCCCCGATTTGCCACTTGGGGTGTGTAGAGGACCCGTCACCGACTGGTTCAGGGACCTTCGGACGTGACTTGTACCTCTCTGGGTCCAGCAACACCAAATTATCAGGACCTCCAGCGCTGGCCAGTGTTCGCACCTGGCGGAGAAAGCACAGACAAAGGCAGAAAACAGAGGGAAAATAATGTTGACGTGAGGACATACATAACACACACATACACATACATTAATGATGGAAGTGAACATATAAAGATGTGGAAAGACAGGAGATGGACAACAATGAAATCAGGGACAATATGCCACAAAATGAAAGTACACCAGGATCCACAGTATGGTATACTATCAAACAAAGAGACACAGTACTAACAAGTACAAAATATATTAAGGCCTAGTCATGCCTTAATATTAAGGCTAGTCAATTTACATTTAAATGAAGCAATCACTGCATTTAAATCTTGCTTAGACAAGATTTAGAGAGCTCAGTGTTGTCCCTACCTGGATCTCACAGGCAGTGACCAAGTTGTGGACGTAAAAGAAAGCTTCCTCAACCGTTCCACCGACAGAAACCAGCCCATGGTTCCTCAGGATGAGCACCTGCAACAGAGGGAATTATTTAAAAATTACCAACCACACACACACACACACACAAAACACTTGTGCTGGTTTATTCCAATTACATTTTCACACATTCATGCAGCTATTACCTTGCTTTTTGGCCCAAGATCTCTCTGTACAATTGCCGTTTCGTCATCATCCACCAAGATGCCGTGATAGTCATGGTAGGCAAGCTCACCCAAAGACAGTGCCTCAGGTGAAATGGGCAACAGGCCGCATTTCATGGCAGACACCTGCAAAACAAAGTCCAAAAACACAGGGTCATTACGTTTTAATGTTTTTGTTTGTATGGATGACATAGAATTGTATAGATGAACTCTCTGTCCCTTACCGCAGCACCTGCAGATGTGTGTACATGTACTATACAGTTGACATCAGGCCGCGCAGCATAAATGGCAGCGTGGAGAACGAAGCCAGCCTGGTTGACCCCCAGGTTGGTGCTGCCCCTATCCACTATCTCACCTTCAATGTTTACCTTCACCTGGAGGACAGAGGAGGGGCAATGACAGAGCATTAGTCAAAACATACACAATCGTTCAAAAGTTTGGGGTCTCACCTATACCATTTTTTTTGTTTTCCATTAAAACTCACACTTTTATTCGTCAAAAGAGTTGCAAAATGAATAGAAAATATAGTCAGGACATTGACTAGATTAGAAAAAAATGATTTTTATTAAAAATAATAATATTTGCTTTTGTCAAAGAACCAGCAAAACTGTTTTCAGCTGTGCTAACATAACTGGGGGTTTTCAAGGGTTTTCTAATCATCCAATAGCCTTTTAACACGATTAGCAAACACAATGTACCATTAGAACACTGGAGAGATGGTTGCTGGAAATGGGCCTCTATACACCTATGTACATATTCCATTAAAAACCAGACGTTTGCAGCTAGAATAGTCGTTTACCACATTAACAATGTATAGAGTGTATTTCTGATTCATTTAATGTTATATTTGTTGAAAAAAAGTGCTGTTCCTTCAAAAATAAGGACATTTCTAAGTGACCTCAAACTTTTGAACAGTCGTGTATAATTACAAAAGAGGTGTACTAATCTGAAGAGAAAGAATGCTTTCATTCACAGAAAACAAGGGAAAACACGTGGAAATCGGCACATATTCTCACCAGACTGGAGGCAGTGACTTCACTGAAGAGGAGACCAAAAGGAACAAGAAGGAAATGTTCTTTGTCTGAATTCAGCCTCACCTACAGACAAAGTGGAAGTCATGCTTGATTACATTGTTACATGGAAACAGGCTCAAATATTTAAACAATAATCACTACAACAGCCAGTGTCATTACTTATAATTCAGAGTTGCGACTTAACACTTTCATTATGTTGGCATGGCATGTTGTATTTTTAAGAATCTCACAGTGAGGTGGTTGTAGATGAGCTCGGACCAGCCAAACAAGTCAGCAAGCCGATAAAACGCAGCCAGCTTGCAGCGAAGCAGCTTCTCTCCTTTGTCGTAGGAGATGGAGTCGGAGCCTCGCAGATCATTCACAGGAGTCACCATGCCCAAACCTGAGAGGAGAAGATGAAATAAACAGATGGTGTTCACATCTCGCCACACTATTATACTGATGATGCTAATGAACAGCTCTCACTACAGGAGGAAAACAGGAGGAAAAAAAACATCCCACTTGGGGATAAAAACAAGTAGTTGAAATCAGACAGGACTCTTCGTCCAGAGACTCATGAGTCACGCGCTGCATTACTTGAGCATGAACATAGATGGCCCGAGGTCAGAAAGTCACACACACTTATTCTCTCTTTTGTGCTTACTCATGTTGAGTGCTGCCATGCCTCCTTGTGGTGCAGCGGGATACATGGAAGGCATGCTGGTGGTCATGAAGTCTGCGATCTGCTGCAGGGCCAACAGGCTTGTGGGCGTCTTCCCCTTCTTCAGCTGATCCTGGATCATTGTCTCCAGCTCTTCACAGAACGCCTGTCAGTCAGAAACACAGCCACACAAAAAATGTAAGGGGCACATATGGGTCAAGATTACCCGAAACAGAAAGGAAAACAATGATACACAAAGAAGGATTGTTTGATGTGTACTTAATAACGGTCATTAATACTGGCAGCATTTTAAATGTGTGAAAAAAATAGCAGAAATAGTACCATTCACTGCCAATTTTGTGGGGGGTTTAAACACAGCAGTGCTTTTCACACATACAATAGGCCTTTACACAGCACATGTCTCTGTCCTGGTTATTCTAGGACACTGTTGATGGAGAATAAACTGGAGCCATAATGTGTCACTGACAGGTATACTGTCTTTACACTGAAAGGAGCCTATTCACATGTGAAAACTCAAGATATGGCTGTGCTTACTTAACATTCAACTGCGCCATAAAAACTTGCAACTTAGTCAACACGACGGATAAAAATAGAAGATACAACAACTGCAACATTGCCACTGAGCTCTGTTGTGGTCATGATGGTATTTTCTAATTCTGGCAAGTCGTTTTGTTTTTTGTCTGCACAACCAGGTGAAGCAGAGGTGAAAAAAACAGCACAGAGAAGACCAACTTTTGGCAATGGAAGCTATGTTAATAGCTATTTATATATAGAGAGCGTTTTCCCGGGTTCCACTGACCGGGCTTTGTAGAATCATTGAGACCCTCTTTCTCTGCTCCATCATGTTAAAGTCCTGCCTAAGGTCAGGCGCCATGTTCCTCTCCCTCTGGTACTCTGGACTGCTTTCATCCACTCGGTCAAAGTACCGCTCCTTGTGGGGGGCTGTGGTGGGAGGGGGGGCCGTCACAACCCCGGCTCCTGAATCGCCGTTCATCCTGGATGGACTCCTGCACAGGGAAAGGGAAAATGCATCTTTATTGACAACGAATACACAGATTTCCTGGTTTCCCTGCTCTCAGGTGAATTATACATTTTGACTTTGGGGTACATTTCTAAACATTTACCACTTTTTTCCTCACACATCTTAACTGTTAACACTAATCAAAACAAAACGTCTGTGGGATGAGGCAATAGTGGTTTAGTCGCTGCCTCTACACGTCCCCTCAAATGTCTTTCAATTGCCCAACCATCAGAATGAAATGAAACTATTTATGACATGGTCATGTGACTGCTCTTCCCAGCCCAGAGAGGTTTGACATTATCTTCCACAATGTGTTTCCTGTAATCACAACAGCACTCTGCTAAAACAGTCTGGGCTGGGCAAAGGAAAGGAAAATAAAAACTGGATTGTCGCTATTCACCATTGAGCTGTATAATATCAGAAGCAAGTGTTATTCAAGTTACTTTTAGAGGTTTAATGGAATAATAAGTTCTTCTTTGTGGTATATATAACAGAACTTATTACTTGATTCAATTACCAAAGTTGATACACAAGAATTGTATTTTTAATGTAATGGGGTTATCTGTCCGATATGGGACGAAACATATCAAAAATCAATTTTGGATAGGTTAGGCAAAAAAATTAATTTCAATACAATAATGAGCATTGAGCATCTCTGCTATTTTTTAGATAAAACAAAAAAAATCATGACACTTTTCATTAAACAGTGGTACCAAACAAGTTAACTGACAACAGGGAAAGAGCTAGAGCCCCAAAGAAGAGAAAGACAGACTTCATATAGATCCATGTCCATCTGACTGGATCTATGTGAGGAAAAGAGCCTCCACCTGTCAGTCACAACACAGACACTCCAGCTCCGACTCTGCAAGACACCAGTGGACTGACATGACGACCATGGATAAATGTGAGTGTGCAGTGCAACCATGCGCGGGGCTAATAAAGAGCTGATCCAGCTGAAACTGATGCAGAGCCCATTAGCCTGCATCAATACAAATGTTCAGCCAAAACTGCCATAGCAACTGTACACCAAACCTAAAGCATCCAGTATCACACTGAGAGCACACAGACCCTCTCTCTGTTCCCGTCTGCTCTCATTATTACTGTGAGATATTTCACAAAATCAGATCCAACCGTTACAGCTTACAGCCTCTTATACCATGTTTAAATGTTCTGAGATAGAAATCGTCTCATTTTAAATGAATGACTCCTGAATTTTAGCTGATGCTAGAAAATAAACGTTTAACTTATTGTGGATTAGCATTAAATAAAAAATCAAGTAACGTTAACGTTTCAGTCCACTAGATGGTGCCAAGTGCTCACTCGAGCTGTTTGAGTTTGCAAATACTCATACATATCGCAATATGGTGACAATATCGTGTCATGGCATCTCAATTCTCAATTCTAGAAAATACAGGGTGTATATTACAAACACAATCGGTTAATGTATAAGGTCATCTAAAGGTACTGTTTCAGTGAATTCATTTCCTGTTGCAAGCTGCCTCACCACCACAGATGTTACAAGAATCAGTCCAGCTGTGCAATAGGCACCACTCAAGTGCATCGTTTACACAGCTGTGTGTTTCTTAAGGATAACGTAGCAATAACAATGGTTGTGGCTGCACAGAGCTTTCTCTGCTGACTCACAACCACATGCTCCCCCTGCCTCACTCCTCTTATCAGACGTGTAGGTGCAGGGGCTCAGCTAGCCTGCGCATCTCCTGTTCAGAAGTGTGATTGCTATAGAAACCAAACGTGTTGTCATGGTGATGCAGGGAAGCCTCGACAAAGATTATGTAATAACAGCTGTAGGCCATCATCACGCTGCAAGCCTGTCAATGTCACAAGATGCACATCTTCAAACTGTAGTGTTACTTGTTTTACACTGGATTCAAAGATCTCTGTGACTCTGAATGGGTCCAATGTGCTCATGCATTTCTAGACAACTGAGCATTGAGCATGTAAAACTGGAAATTGAACAATAAATAAACTAACTAACTAATACCCAACCTAAGCCAATGACACATGGATTATGAGAGGCATGCAAGGAAAGCTGTATCCCTAACTACGGGAGTTGATCCGTTTACTAGTCTTACCATGCATAAGAAGCAGCTATCTATTAGTATCAGTAAATTAATGTCATAAAATTTTAGGGCAAATAGGGACAACCAGAAAGTCCCCAGCCGTTCCACTTGACCATGTTTTGGAGTGATAGAAAGAAGGATTTACCCTTGCTTTCATAACCTTGTTTATTAGATAACCTGTATTGGAAAGTAATGCGTCTCCCATGAGTGTAACAGTGGAGCTGCGAATTATGAACCACTCTGCAAAGGTTACATGGTAACTGTTGCGCCTGGAAATGTTGATGATGAATCCAGGATCACATCCATGTATTTTACAGTACATGACACATCCTTTAGTGGGAAACACCACAGGAAATTGACATTTCAAAGGGTCAAAGGGAAATTGTCACCTATTATGTGCTCATAGGACTCACAACTTGGCAAGAAACAACTGGCTTCACCAAAAACAACAGCACAAGGGGAGCATCACATGAAGTATCTCACCCTGAGTAAGTCTCTGTATTATTCTGCTTTTTAATGACAGCACTTTGCATTTGCTAAACATGTAACTGAGGAGAATCAGCCAGGGCAACTACATGATCATTTATAAAGGTCTCAATTTGTGCCCATCCAAAGTCAAAGAGTGTTTGAGCACAGTGTGAATGTAGCAGATGTAACATTTTAAATCAAATTCACCAGTGTGTGTCTTGAAGCTTCAACTAATGTTTCAAAGCATGTCAATATTCAGAAAAATAGGAACAGGAGATGTGGTATTGTATGAACGCTGTTATCAATGTGCATCAGAACAGCAATAATCAAAGGTGTGTGATGCTATGGTTCACATCTGGTTTGACTGATGGTGCCAATAGTACAGTGTGTTATCTTAAATCCAGTAGTCAACACTGTCAGTTGAGTGCAATTAAATCCAAAGCAGTGACACTGACTGACTATTGCCTCCATCTGCGAATTGATTAGCCTAGTCTGCTGCTGGGCGATCAACGGTGGACAGCTGCGAGTGTGTCAGTTCACACTTTGAAACAAGTCTCCACACATGTAAACTGACCACTTGTGATAAAATCACACAATGCAAATAATGCATACACCATTTCCATTTGTAAAGCTCAGAAGTGCTGTTTTTAACCATCAGTGCAACACAACACACAGTTCAACCAAGCTATGGTTGTTGCTCAACTATGCTTTTCAACTGGACCACTGCCCTTGTCCCAGTATACAAGCACTAGTGGGGAATTGATTTATCAAATTAAATGTGTCTGCCTTTGCTGTGCTCGGGGGTGTTTTGCCTCCCCTCACTTTGTTGATATTAGGTGGTTAGCAGTTTAGCTTGTGGCTAGTTGTTGGTATATCAATCACTTTATTGGAGCACATCCAGAAAACTAACTAGGGTAATCGCACACAAATTTGACCATTTGCTATAATAAATGTCTGAGTTTTATCTGTGATCAGATCACCAGGATTGCCATCATGGGTGAACGGAGCCAACAAAGGAATGCACATTGGATATATCCTAAAAGGAAAATGAACAAGAATTATTGTTGTAATAAGCGAGGGCAGGGTTTCCTCCAGATGACAGACTCAAAATTAGGACTTGCACTTTCAATGACACCAGACACATATGTTTTCATTCTCCACAGACGTAGCAATGAGCACAATGTCAAAAACAGAAAGCATCAGACTTTTGTGAAGCTTTGCATTCAAGCCAACTTTTCAGTATAAGCTCTTCAATAAAGATCCATTTAGTCCTTTCCAATAATGTGCCAATCAAGAAACTGCTAATGAAAAGATTGATTTGCGTGTAAAAAATTAAGATGGACTCAAAAAAGAGTTGCTGGTCTTTAACAATCTCTGTATGTGTGTGTGTGTGTGCAGTTGGTGTTTCAGGCATTGAGCCGTCATTAAATAGCACTCAGACAGGGCCTTTTATATCTCAGAGCTGGATGCCTGTCATTACTCAGGATAAAGAATCCACAAGCAACTGCTCTTTAGAGTGTGTATGTGCATGTGTGTGTGTGTTAGAGGCTCTAACTACTATGACTAGTTGGAATGCTTTTGGTGTCAATTTAGCGCTGCCCCATGTATGGTATCTGTGTGCCAGATGGTAACTAGCAAGCATAGATGTTGTTCATTTGTGACGTTTTCATATGTGAAAATGTAATGAATTTCATTGAATCGTGCTATCTGTCAGACAAGCCGCTGTGTTTTGTCAGTGTACAAGTACAGTCTGTGGCCAGAGGTTTATCTGGCTGTCGCATACAGGATAGAATGGTGGAAGATAGCCATCTGAAACAACACACCCCGTGCTGTACAGTCTCCCTGCACTCACACTCTGGCTCGTGTATCCATTTGGCTTCATATTTGACACAAGCATGACATGACCCTTGACGACCTGTGAAGTGTGAATGCACCCTCACTTCCACCTTTAGTTTATATTTAAAAAAAAAAAAAAAAAAACTTCTGAAGCTCTGCTAAGTGATGACATATGGTGAGGAAGGGAAAAAAGAGTGAAATCGAGAAAGGACTTGAAATGAGGAACACATTTTCAGCTGCACTGCAGTCAAGGGTGTGGGTGTGGGGAGTGGGAGTAAAACAAATACAGAGCTCTGTATCTAGATTCAGTTTATGCATGTGTGTAGTAGTGAAGTGTGTGTGACAAGGGTGGCAATAATAGGGCCCTGCTGACACGAGCAAGACTGCCTCCTTTGAGAGTTTTACTCACTCTAACAGAATTTCCAAATCTAGGGAGTGACCATCAAGTTATTACAAACACATACATAGTTTGGTGGTTTAAATTTGCTAATCCACATACTGTATCAATAGGAAAGGACTTAACAGCGCAATATACATAGGCAAACACGGCAACACCGTCAGGGTTTCTTAAGTGGTTGAGTGCCTGAAAACTGTCAGTCAATCAACAAGACACAGTAAAGAAGTAAAACCACAGACTTAAATACATTCTCCTTCCCTTCAATGCCATCTTTGTCACCTAATCCACACAGAAACACAACTTTCCCTACACAACCTTTTTCTTTTTTGGCCTTAAAAAAATAGTTTCACTGTCACATAACTCCCCAAAATGACTCTAAACGCTGCAGTACATATGCCAGGACTTTATGCTAGTACATATGCCAGGACCTTATGCTGTAACGCTGCTACAGAAATACACCCAAAATAGAGAAGATGTAGAAGCATGCACAAGGTGTACAGACATTTAAAAAATAAAACTTTATTCCATCAAATAAGAAAAAAAAAAAAAAAAATATGCATGACAATATAGGCAGACACAGAAACAGAATGAACCAAGCCAGAGGAACTATGGTGGGGACCAAGTGATCATAGAGCCAAGACCAAACGACCTCCAAGCACAAGATGATTACAATGGTGATGGTGACAGCGAATGTGAGAGCAAGAGAGAGGTGGGACTATGACATCATTGTTTGTCAACCAAAGTGGTTTATTTTTTCCTAAACTTGTTCTTGTGTGCACAGGCCCTAAGCATGTTAGAAAACATACAGTACGTTCCCGGATCACATCCAACAAGTCACACATCACATCCGGGTTGTTGTATTCATCAATTTGCGTTTATTGCAGTCAGGTCAATGTCTGACCATGTCGGATTTATGATCTTTCTGCACGCTTTAACGATCTGGAACATTTGTTTTATTCTCTAAAAGTAGGTACCAGTTGCATGTATTTAAATTGTATTTCATATGTTCACAATAGTGATAATATCGAAAATAATCACAGCCAGATCCTTCTCTTACTGATGCAGCTTGTGTCTGACCTCGTACAGGAAATGACTCCATCACTTCACGGAATACAGAGCAGATTTCCCTGCTTCAACACCAGCCCACACCACAAACAGCGCACTAGCCTGTGCAGGAACATTAATAAAACTATAGTAACTCATACATTCCGTGGCTGCAGCACCAGCAAAACAATACAACACATACACGGGCCTGAGTGCTGGAGCAGCGGGCTAACGACACTGGAAGCAGGAGAGACACACCCGGGTACAAAACAAACTGTGCGTAGCTCTGGAGGTGTTTTTCCTCTCTACAGGGGACATCGTGCATGCGAACGTGAAATGATCAAGGATCCATTTTAAAACACTGAAATGTTGCTTTTGCCGGTTGAAAAACACCTCTTTCGACAAACACCCCCGCAGCACAGGCACTACATTAGCAAAACAGGGCACTCACCACACCACTCTACGGAGAAAACACACAGCGATAAGCCATATTGAAACGGACAAACACCGACTCTGACAAGCAGAACACGCACACTGTTTCGCAACTTACCCTCTCTTTGTAGATGCGGTAGAATATAAACTCTGCTCGATGAAACGTGGACGGTGGTTTTCACTGTTTTTATTTTTACCCGACCCTGCTCCAGAGCGGGTTTGTCTCAGTTGCTCGTCGCTGTGTGGTGGCTCCGCCCATCCGCCATCGTCCTATTTGGGTGCGGCAAAGAGGATAATGTACGGCTTGTCATTGGTCAACTGGAGTCACGTGACTACACGTAGTTTTATTGGCTCAAAATGGTTGGAGGAGCAGCGCGAGCTGTGTCCCCGCCCCTCTCAAAGGAGCTATTGCTAAGAGCTAAAGCAGCTACAGCAGCTAAAGTACTTTGACTACATACACGGACTCATGTGTGCTAAGAAAAGGAGTATTATTGACTTTTGAGCCCAATGCTAGATAAACACGTCAGACGTGTTCTTTTGTCCACAATTTCCCAAACTACAGAGTTTTGTGCGTGCCAAAAACATTGGCAAAACTTTCATGGCTAACGTCCAGATTTCCATGTAATGTTGAAGTAAACAAACATTAGGGATGCACAATATTATCAGCACGATATCGGTATCAGCGGTATTGTTTTTTAAGGTGTATTATTGGATATCGGCAAATACACCAAGATCTGCTGATATGACTAGTAGGCTTAATAGGGCTTGGGCACCGCATTGCATTCTGGGACTTGGCGGCCATGTTGATGGCTTCGCGAATGTAAACAAACAGCAAGTGAAGGAGAAGTGCCCGAAACCTATAGGGCGCTACCTCCTTGACATCTTGGCCGGTGCCTTGACACTGCTATTTTTGGGAAGGGAGGGAAAAACATATATGTATATCGGTATAATATCGGTTATTGGCCCAAGCACTCCTGATATATCAGGACATTGGATCTAGGGGAAAAGTGCAATATCCATTCCTACAAAACATATCATTGTCATTCAAATGTCAAAATAATTGTGATCGACATATACCGTTAAAGGTGCATTATGTAATAAAACTAAAGCAACTGGCCGCAAAATCTGTTAATTTGTCACAGAGACTCAGGAATAATGTTCATATAACATACTGAACTCACCAACAACAACAGTATGCACATTATAAAAATCTTTTTGCAGACTGCAAATCATGTTTTTGGCATGTGGCGCCACCTACCGCAGTCTACCAATCATTGCAGTCAGTAGAGTCTCAGCTGCCGAGCAACCACGGGTTGCCAGTTACGTCTGAGCTACAATGGTGGAGAAAACAAAACCTAAAAGACCTCGGTATTTTGAATTTGAGTGTAGTAACCGTATTTGGCCACATTCTTACATATGGGCACTTGCCCTAATGTGGAGGATAAAGTGATGGTAAAGATGGATGGATGGATATAGCGTTAAAATGTGTAGAACATAACATGATGGGCATCTTTTAACATCCAGGAGTTCCTGTATTTAACAGGGTTTATTGGGATGGATTGAATAAAACCTAGACTTAAACCCTTAGATGTGTCTAATCAGCATAAAATAAAAAATGTTTGATTTTCATAGCCTTACTTTATACCCAGACACACAATTTAAAGTATACACTGAAGTAGTGTTTTGTTCAGAGGCTATATCTATTTTAATTTAACCAATCATATTACCAGAATTCTTTATGTTAGCTCTTCCGTACACTCTTCTCATGGTTAAAATTCTGGTCCCCATAATAAGTACAGCCTACTTTACAGCTGAAAGCCTACAGTATATTGCACAGTGTTAAAAGACCCACTAGAGGGCGTGGTTGATTCATTTGAGTGAGGAGGCAAGGAGGAATTTTCAGATGAAATCTCCCTTTGGAGTAAAATACAGCCATAGCCTCTTGTGCTAGAGCTCAGATGCATTATTACATAACAAACTACAGCACATAACTAAACTAATAGGCACAGTTAATTTATAGGATTTCACACAGCATATTTGGTAATAATCCCCAATAGATGGTGTTCTATTGACACAAAACTATTCGTCTTTAACAGCAATGAAAGATTTCTATTAAACAAACTATCCGGGGTTACCACACTGAGTTACCAGTTCATTATCAGTTACACTATGACTAAAACTAATGCAGTCCGATGTTAAAGTCCGACAAGGAAACCATATAACCTCCATGAAGGTTATAATGTCATTAATGTACGGCTAGGAGTCAACTTTTTAGACTTTTTAAGATTTAAATGTATATGATTCATGCAGGAACAATCTTCATTAAGTGGGATTTAAGCCGGCTGTTAAACAGCAGGTGTGTGGGTGGGAAAAGAAATCATATGCATAGTTCTGCTGCAACCACTTAGGAAACGGTTGTCTGTTACCTTTTGAATTCTTCAGTGGAAACACATACACATAAGCTCTGCCCTGATCTTAGACCAATGCTGGCCCTTCCGGTGTTGTGAATAATTGTGGCCTGCCTTGTAACATGGATACACCAGCTAGGGACTCTATATATAAATATATCCAACTGGTGTGTCTGAAGAGCCCAGGCATGAAGATCATATACTTACACTTGAAATCAACACCTTACTGTGTAACTTGCTTGTCCATTGTGTGTGTGTGTGTTTCTGACTCTGTCCATGCCACATTTACATTTTGGGAATTAATCTGCTGGTCTTATCTGAAGCAGTATTAAAATAAGCTTTATTGCAAGTGGCTTTGTGCTCCTGTTGGCATGTTCCTTTTTTTCCATTTAACAAATAGAAGTAGAAGTTGCACATCCACTAAAGGTAGACAAATACAAAAAATACATTGGCTACATCAACAAGACAAGAGAAATCTAAAAAGACAGAGAAATTCCTAAAAACCAGATACTACAGATCTGCCTAAGTGGCAACAAATCATTTTAGCTCCAGTATTATGTTTGGATTTCAACACACATTCCTTGGTCACCTGTTTTCTCTTAGCAGCACATGTCAGAGAGAGAGTGAAGATAAACTCAGCTGCTTTTCGTATTCATTTCAGGCAGCACTTACCATCCCCATTTAACTGCAGCCAGCCTTCAGCTAAGCTCTCAGATCACCAAAGGTTGATATGAAGACAAACAAATTGTACCATATCCGATGATGCCCGGGAGTATTAGCATATTCAAGGGCTTGGGTTCGATTCTTCTTTGTGGACAGAAAATGTCAACAATGAGAGTCTTATTCATTTTTAAATGAGCAGGTAAATGTCTTCCTATTCGCCATTCAGTGAACTCACAAAGCAGCCATGCACAGAGGTGCATAGTGACGCAGTTCTATCTTAGACCAGCAGCAATCTGTCGTTTACTCAAAGATGGTATTGTATTTGGCCTGCTGTGCCATGGAAAGCCCCACACCCTCCTCCTCTGCCCTGCACAATGAGACAAGGGTCACCCTGTCCTTTCCTCCAGTGTGTTTTTGATTCACTTCTGCTTTAGGAAAATGTTCAAAAACCTTTGACCTCTCTTGCAATGATGTTTTTGCACCCACTGGCTCCACCTATAGAGTCTCCTCCAGCCAGCATTTCAAGGCAAATGATCCCTTGTCATGACTGTGGACTCTGGGGCCGTGCCTTTGGTCCTCTTTCTACAGTTAGGACTTTTAATCATGTGTAAATATGACTTTGAAGTCTATTTTTGAGCTATTTTCAAAAAACTTTCAACTATATAAAGTGAGACAAAGGTTTGAAATAACATTTGCACACTCTTGTTGAATACACTTTAATTTCTTAATTGCTTGTTTACTTTGTGTGTTTTGTTTGTTTTCCCCCCTGAACTGTTTTTATTGCTGTCCTATGATCCCTTGAATTGCCCCCTGGGGACAAATATATATTTCTATGTGCTAAAGTGAATAAGTAGGATGGCAGAATGGTTATATGTCATTATATAGGAAATATTGTATGGAAGAAAAGTTATAAAGTTGTTTAATGTAGTAGAATTCAACTCTGAAACATTGTGTTTCCAGTCATACTGCAACATAAGTGTTTGCGTCTCTTTTGATCCAATCCAACTTTATTTACAAAGCACTTGAAAGACAACAACAGTGCTGCACATCAGAGATCAATACAATATAGAAACATGAGATGTAAAAGACCTCAAAACTTACAATAATGGGATAAAATACTGTAGAAAACAAGGCAATCAGAGATGGCAGACTTCACCCCGTTCACGCAACAAGCCTCTGGCGGCCTCTGTTGGTCATATTGGCAAGTGCAAGTGCAAGTGTGGAAGCACAAACCGACAAGACAAAAAACAATACTGATTATAAAACCAGCACAAACAAACAAGCCATACACATTTCACTATATATATATATATATATATATATATATATATATATATATATATATATATATATATATATATATATATATATATATATATATATGTACATATTGGAGAAGGCCTATTAAAAATATTCATACTATTGCAATATATAAGTACAATTCCCCACTGTAATGCAATTTTACTATTTAATTTAATTATTTTGTTTTATTTAATCTTTAATGAGAGGGTGTTCTTTTTCACTTGAGTCCCTGAACCCTGAAACGTATGTGAGCGCCACTGAAAGTGTGTGGAGGAATAAAGCGGAATACTGAACAGTCAAGAAAGAGTTGAACCTGAACTGAAGGGAGCACCACCACCACCACCACCACCGCCTCCCTCTAAAACCCTCCCCCTGTCTGTTGATATCTCAGCCGGCAGAGGTTTGAATCAACCTCAGGCTCCACAGTCGCCGCCATGCTGCGCTGAGGGAGAGCAACTTAATCCAAACTCTGTGTCCAGACTCGCTGACTCTCACCTCCACACACACCGGGATTGTGGACTAAGTGGAAACCTTCTCCTTGGTGAGTACCAGTCACTTCTGCTCAAAGTTTAAGTGTAATATCGTCCGTGAACGCAGCAGCGGCGGCAGCAGCTACACGTTTCTGCACCAAAGTTCATCCTGATCCCCGTGCTGCTCGTTCTCATGCGAGCTGTCGCGGACTTCAGGCTCAGCTGCACTTGTTGCTCTGGAGCTGGAATGTGTTCCCACCGGGACACAAAGACAAACATATTTTTTTACAATTTCTTACTTTATCCATCAACTTTTACCGCGTTTTAACGGCGCAAAACGTTATAATCCCGTCGTCGCCGCGGCGTTTCCAAGCTCAATTACGGGGTAAAAAAAGAAAGGAAAAAAAAGTAGAAGAGACGGAAACTTTTGCGCGCAGCCGCTGTCGCTGTCCTTGAAGCGCAAAATAACTCGTGAATATAATATTACGTGGCCAACGCACGCATCTTTTTAAAGATTAAAATTCGCCTGGCAGCCGGAGGTCATTCAGGGGTTTGTGGCCTTGGCATGCGTAAATCAACGGTGCTCTTTGAGCGCAACAACAAAAGAGCTTCACTGACAGCAGCAGCACATAGACCACGGTTTATATACGAAAGCATCGTTTTTTAAAATACCTGCAGCCACGCACACTGTTAAAGACGTGTTGGGTTGTTACCCAGGACACGACAGTGCAGCTGGGGCTCATCAGTGCGTGCTCATAAACCATGCACCTGCGTGGTGTCTAGTCTTAGATGTTACGTGCCGGAGCTGGAGGGAGTAATAAGAGGTTATGGAGCTGCTCTGTGTCTTTGCCCTCTGGCCTAAAGAGCTCCAGTCCCAGTGTGTGTGTTGTCTCTTTCACACAGGGACCTTCACACCATAAACAACTCTTCAGGATCAGGGTCTTCTCTGTGTTGACTCGTGATCATGTCTGAATGGATGTCATTAACAATTAGAATTGTGAATCTTTGGATGGCTCATGATTCGATTCAAAATCAATTGTCGATTCAACTGATTCAATCATGCGATTCTCGATTCAAAAATGTATACAATGCATAGTGAGTGAGTTAAGGCAAATTATGGCATCAAAACAATACAGTTTGTATAAGATAATGTGATAATGTGATCACACAAAGGCAAAATTAAAGGTGCCATATGTAAGAATGTGGCCAAAAACGGTTACTACATTCAAATTCAAAATACCGAGGTCTTTTAGGTTTCTTTTTCAGACGTAAATGGCGAGTGGTTGCTCGGCAGCTGAGACTCTACTGACTACAATGATTGTTAGATGGCGGTAGGTGGCATGACATGATTTCAAAACATAAACATGATTTGCAGTCTGCAAAATATTTTTTTTAATGCAAATATTTTGGCTGTACTGTTGTTGTTGGTGAGTTCAGTTTGTTATATGAACATTATTCCTGAGTCTCTGTGACATATTAGGAGGATTTTATGGCCAGTTGCTTTACATAATGCACCTTTAACAATTAGAGATGTGAATCTTTGGGTGGCTCACGAGTCGATTCCAATTCTTCGGGTCACGATTCGATTAAAAATCGATTGTCGATTCAACCGATTTGATTCATACGATTCTCGATTCAAAAATTGATACAATTCATAGTGTGTTAAGGCAAATTATGGCATCTAAACAATACAGTGTGCATAAGATAATGTGATCACACAAAGGCAAACTTAAGACAAAAGTTAACATTTATTCATTCAATACAAATAAAAACATACTTACTGTACAAAAACATAAATGGCATAAATAAGAGCTGAGGCTAGCTGCCTTTTTCTCCCAGAAGTTACACAAATAATCTGTACACAAATAACACAAACTGGTGTTTTGTGTGGTTTTGCAAATTAGAAACTATACTTTCTTTAATAATTTTTTTAAGTTTATGAATCGATTCAGAATCTTGGATGATTAGAATCGCAATTCCTATGTGAATCGATTTTTTCCCCCCACTTCAGGCTCAGCTGCTGATGGCTAAGCATCACATTATACTTTTATATATAGTATAGTAAAAGTTCAACATATACATCCTAGTTGTATTAATGGTCCCATATTATACCCTATTAACCCAAGTTAAACTAGGTCCTGGTGCCCTAATGAACATGTCTGTGTCATGCTTTAGTCAAAATATCATAAGGATGAAGCACAATAGCAGTTCAATAACCCAGTTCAAATCCACACACGCCACTCGCTAACTGCAGGCACGTAACTGGTGCGTTCAAGGTGTCCCTCCAGCATAGGGATTTACATACACGATCAACAACAAAGGGCTTGTGAAGCTTGTGAACATTTTTTTTCATAAATAAAACATATCCACTGGACACAAAAATCTTCTGAGGCTGGAAGTTTGCGTAAAATACTGTGCTCCGCTGTGCTCCGCTCTTCCTCCCTCGCCTGCAGTCTCGTATTTCACAGGGACAAGGGGGAGCTACGGTGGAGCTGTGAAGTACTCTGTGAAGTACTCTGCCTGGCGGGGTGCCAACATTCACGGTGAAATGTCCGCACTGTCGTCACTTGGTCGGGAGGTGTAAGCATCGCATGTTTTACCGCCTATACTTACACAAAGTGGAACCACTAAAACATGACTGAGTCTTGTTTTTTCACATTTTGGGGACTGGTATGGCCCACTGAGTCCCAAATATAAGTACTAAAAGATTAAAAAGTTGATTTTGCACAATAGGGGACCTTTTAAATAGAGCAAGCACAATGAGAGTTGTTACGTGCACTGAATAATAACGGTTACAAAATGTTTTTGCTTCAAATGAGTGACGTGTTTTTAAGAATTTAAAAGCGAGAATCATGATACTGATGGTGAGTGACGTCAGAAAGTTTTATTGTGAAAAATGTGTGACGGATGAGTTCACATGACGTTGTTTACTTCAAACAACACTTTCAGGGAATACTTTCATGGCCATTTTACCCATTTGTTTCACAACATAGGCCGAGTGACTCATCGATTAGTTAAGCAAATGATTTATAAATAAGTTTCCTGTGTACATAAGAATTTATTAACTGACTTTGTTAAATGCCCTTTAATATTTTTGGAGGTGTATAAAAGGATTATTTTTAAATTTTCAGAGTTAAGAAACACCCTCGGATTATTTCCAGGGTTAGTTGACATTGCACAAGCACATTGGAATTTTGAAGCATGCTAGCTATTTCATCCCCCCCCAAATAAGAGTTTTCCACAGCTTCTTTAGGAATATTAACCTCCATCCTCTTCACTCAGCATTTTGGATGCAACGCTGCTTCCCTCACGGCCTCAATAACTAATTCTTCTGCCTCATCAAATCTGATTCCACTTGTCCTTTGTCGGGTCACATTGGGCAAAAGGGCAGCCACCCGGATCTTGTCAATATGATTGGTTGCCTGGCCCTGCATTGGCACCCAGGCAAGCCAGAATCATGTCAGTGGGACCCTCAGGGGGGGACAGCGGAGAACTAGCCAGAACAGGATATTGTTGTGTGATCATTCACCAGCAGCAGACAAATCATTAAACCGCCACATGCTGCTGAGCTGCTCTGGCATTTCTGTCTGTGGCACTGACTTTCCCCCAGGCCTTGGTGGTTGTGTTTGTGTTGTGAGGTTGCTGCAGAATCGGGGAATTGCCATTTGAAAGAATGATCTGTTATGCTCGTTGTTTGCTTAGTAGATTTCTGTGTTTACGCAGCTTAACTTCCTGTGGACTTACCTGGTCAGCACGTGAGGAAAACTTGGCCCTCACAAAACTTCCTGGGGGACTTTTCATTGTCGAAAACAAACTAATCCGCGTTTAATCTTTGTTTACGGAGAAACTATACGTTTTTTTTCCGTCGTGTTCGTCGTCATTGGAGGCACAAGATTCACATATGCTGAATGTAATTACACAGAATGCTCTTGCTTGTTAATGATAACCATGCATAAGCACGCAAGCCTGTCTTAAGAGTCCACCCCCTTCTCAATAATCAATTTAAAATGGGTGGGAAACGGGACTTGACTCAAAGGCTGCGTCGCTGAAAGAGAGCTTTGTTCGTGCAGAAATGGCACTTGTTTTGGACGTCAGGCATTATTTACATGGATGTCTTGTTGTGTTTCAGTCATATTTATTTCTTGAATATTGATGCAGCATTAAAATGATGGAATGTGTCCGGTGTTTGCTATCGAGGCAGAGCTCGCGTTATGCACACATTCCTCATTTCTGTGTATGTCCTCTGCTCCAAATGCAGTTATTCAGCCACCTCAAAGGAAACTCTCTGTTTAAGAGACGTCTAGTTTCTTCACATGCTCTACAGTGAGGGACTGTGGGCTAATTGAATAAACTCTTAATGAGTTGAGGGGAACCATTCATGAGCCGTCACAAGCTTTCTTTCCTCATCCCCGCTGCTCAGTTGGCTCGTCAGCACGCTCCTCTGGTACAAAGGGCAGTGATACCTGCAAACGGCCTGAACAGAATAACTCCACTTCCTGCTGTGTAAGGTCACTGTAAAAGGTGTCTGTGACACAGACTCCCACAACCCCTCACTGTTTAACTGCTCATTAGCAACCCACTCATGTAGTACTTTAGGGATGAGCATGAATATTGGATTATTTGTTTGATTTCAAACAAGTTGATCTATTTATTATGGTTAAAAAAAAGATTAAAAAAAGAAAAAGCCGATAGCCAATCGTGATTTGCAGAAGTGGTGACATTTACGAGGTTCCTTGTATGCATCTTGGAGCTGCTTTTCCAAGCTCAACATGATGTGGACACTAGGGCTGAACTATTAATCAACATTTTATCAAAATCGCAATATGTATATACTAGGGCTGGGCGATATATCGGAAATGTATCGTTATCGAAATTTAGGACGATAATCGTCCCTTTAAGACACTCGGACACTTATATCAGGTAAATGGTAAATTATGCAATCTAGGCGATGATGTCATTTAGCAACTTCGAACTTATCGTTCATTTAATCATTTAATCATTTTATCGAGGTGAGCTGCTCAATATATTGTGATATTGATTTGAGGTCATATCGCCCAGCCCTAGTATATACTATATTTGTTAAAGCCAAAATGTGTGTCAAAATATCATTTTGGATCAATTATCATCTTGACCGACACACATCTTATTCTACAGACTGAAGGAAACATCTGCACAAAAATCGCAATTCCTTTCAAAATAATCGATCGAATTATAGATTCAATATCGCTCAGTGAACACAGGTGAAGTTTGAAGCTTTGACTGTATCTTGTTTGCTTGCTAATCTTAATTCAATCTTAATGAGCCCTAGATTATGCTGGATTTTGTTTGTTTTCTTATAGGGGGGAGAATGTCCCTCTGACAAAATGATATGGTGAAAATGTGGTAGAAACATAATTTAAAATCTGTCTTGGCAGCTACACTAACTAAAATATTACACCGACAATCCTGTTGAATAGTTGAAAAAAGCATATATGCTGAGCCCTACATGTACACCTTACTTAAAGATGAGTAGATGCAATACTCATTGAGCAGCCGTGCGTTTAGGAAATAAGGTGGGAGAGTTTGATGTATGAGTTGTAGCAGCCTCATTGTTGTGGTCCTGTAGGAGTTAAAAGGGTCGGGGTCAGGGGGCCAGTCTGTGCTGCTCTGATGTTGAGGTGTGCGGTGCTGGCTCTATGAATCAGACATCTGGGGGGACCCCCACCTTCTTTGCAAAATGTACAAAACCCTCCCACCACACCCTAGTGCCCCCCCCCCCCGGCCCGAATCCCTCAGGCTGGAATAATTTCCTCTTGGCAAAAGAAGCATCTGGCTCTCTATCAGCTGCAGACAGTGGCATGTGTCGGCACTTTGTGTGTCCACGTGTGTGTGTGGCTGGCCATGCATAATACATCGCCGCATTTCTTTAGATGTCTCAGCAAAACTGTCTCATGATTGAACCGTGGCTTCCGATCAGCTGATGCGCCGATAAACACTGAATGTTAAAGGGATGGTTCTGTTTTTTTTAAGTGTGATCGTATCGAGTTTCTGACACTTGTATAAATCCGATTTCAAGGATTTCAACCTTGAAATCACAAAATAACACCAGTGACCTATGTATATAAAACAGTTGATTTTCTCTATGGACTTCGGTGCCAGATTAATTATCTGCAAAACAACAGAACAGAACGATAAAGAGGCCAACATTCTTAAAATATCGCAGGCTTAATTGGGTGTATATTTTATTTGGTGAGCGCTTTGTCAAGTGGCTGAAATCTCCTCGCTGAATTACAACCACCTGAATTATCCTTCAAGCTTCAACCCTTCAAGATTTCCTGATTTCCTTCATTTTCCATGAAGGAATAAAGTTAACGCTGCACCTATACTGCATTAAGATTAAGTGATGTTGCTGATTGCTTACTAATGCGTTCCTACTATGCTATTGACATAGAGAGAGGAAGAGACGATATACAGTACATTTGGAGAATATCACTCAGTACGGTTCAATGCACAGTTTAAAGGTGCCATATGTAAGAATGTGGCCAAAAAAACGGTTACTACGTTCAATTCAAAATACCGAGGTCTTTTAGGTTTCGTTTTCTAATGTAACTGCCAACCCATGGTTGCTCGGCAGCTGAGACTCTACTGACTGCAATGAATGGTATACGGCGTTAGGTGGCGCCACATGCCAAAACATGATTTCAAAACATAAACATGATTTGCAGTCTGCAAAATATTTTTTTTAATGCAAATATTTTGTCTGTACTGTTGTTGTTGGTGAATTCAGTTTGTTATATGAACATTATTCCTGAGTCTCTGTGACATATTAGGAGGATTTTATGGCCAGTTGCTTTAGATTTATTACATAATGCACCTTTTAAACGAACTAAAGCCTTAGTCCGACTAAGAAGGGCAATTGGACAACTTGTCCAAGTATACATGCGGAGGAGAAAATCTGCCTCGGTAGGTGGCGCTGTTCTCTCTATAAGCTAGAAAGTATTGAATCAGGTTTGTTTTACGTTGCAGAAAAACAAACAGTGAACGACGAGATGGATCGTTTAATTCATTCAGGTGAAGAAACATAAATCTCGTCTCTCCGTAGCTTTTCGCTCTTGCCATAGTGTTGTTTGTTTCTTTTCCGGCAACAGTACTGCAGTTTACACGTCGTCTTCTTCTGCTTTCTAGTCAAAGCTCGGGGAGGGAATTTTGCTTAGACTCCAGTCCGACTAAGCGGATACATGCGGGAGTAATTGGACTATGAATCGCATTATCCAGACTACTGTGTTTACATAACATCAAGAAAACAGAGGTGTCGTCTGTCCTTGTCTAACTTTGTGAGATGTGTTTGAACCGTTGCAAACTCAGCAGCTTTTATTTTAAGTCAGGAGATTTTAATCAGTTCTCCTTTTATCGGGCTGTTGTTGCTTTCCTTTTGGTTTGTTTAGGCTTTGCATCGGTAAAGGTAGTGGTTCCATCATTAATAAACCACTCCGGGAGGACATTAACAATCTTGTTTAATATCATGCAAGGCTCAATGCATTGAGAGAGAGAGAGAGAGGAGCAGCTGGACCTCAATTACCCCCTCAATCTGTAAAGTGGGGTGGAAAAAAATGTCCCCACAACAATAGACACACTCCCACAGATCCTCACACACACACATACTACCCTAACCTCTACCCCTCCCCCTGTCTTACCTCCCCCCCAAAATTCCCCCTCCCCCTTCCGCAGCAATTGTGTGCATTGACGCTTTCCAGAGGTGCGATCTCTGCACCGTCGCTCTCCACTTGCGTGCTGCACTTGACTGCTGTGACAGACGGGAGAGGCAAACCCCTGACCGCGTTTTTTTGTTGCACACTCAGATGGAGACGGGGCGCTGCCACTGATGACATGCATTACAGTGAAACAGCCCTTTAACACGAGCACCATTGTAACCTCCTGGGCTCTTTTACTCCACTGACTGTATATCGTGCAGGGAAGAGGGAGACGGAGCGAATGAGGGTGTGTGTGTGTGAGAGAGAGCGAGGGAGTAGGAGGTGACAGATGACTGGACGAGCATTTTCTATTTTTTTATTCTTTTGTCATCTGACATGCACACCACTGGTGACTTCTGCAGTAATGACAGTGTGACTGAGCAGGGTTTGGAAGAGCCTCTCCTCAAGCATTCTTCTCTCTCTCCCTCTCTGCCGCTGGAGGATATTCCCATTCAGATTATGGTAAGATTCACGTCACAAACAGCTTGAGATGACGCTTGCTTGTGTGTTGACTGCTGGAATTTGACTATCCATCCATGTCAATTGCCTTTTTTTTCTCTGCCATGGCATCAGATATTATGTGTTTTTAAGCTTACTTATTTGTAGTGGAGAGGATCTTCAGCACAGTGCAGGGCTATTTTTACCCAAATCTCATCTGGGAGATAAATAATTTAGTGTGGTGGACTGCTGTGGAAGTATCCTCTCAGTTTGCTTAGATTAGCTGTTCTTTGCTTCAGTTTGTCTATATAATTGGGAGAAGATGAGGGGAAAAGGCAGACAAAATGTATGTTTTTGTTTACACTGGTGTCTGCTGTTTTGTTTACTGCAAGGTTTGATTTAGGGAAGATTATGTGCATCCAAGCAGGCTCTTGTCTGGACTTTATAAATCTCCCTTGGGAGGGGAAGGAGTGGCATTACCCTCGCAGCTTGGACATGTCAGATTTTCCACAAGTTGCTCTTCTTAACTGGGCACTGAAACACTTCAGGAAAATAGTTTGGTTTTGCTTAGTTTGAGTGCTCAGTGCAGGTACATCACAGCCATTGCATCACTTCAAAGAGTACTTCTGGCTCTGCATACTTTCATATCTCGGCTGTGCACGTGTTTGGACAAAAAATCACACTGTCGTTCCTTCCAACTGAAGATTTCCTGCTGCACAATGTAGCCTTTCTTTTATTTCATTTGTTATTAAATGCATTCATATTGTGTTGGATCATGGTGAAACAGCCTCCAGGAACTGGGTTGTGGAACACACCTTTATGACCTCTGTACACACACACACACACACACAATGGCGTCTGTCTGAAGACGGAGACATGCACAAAAGTTTAATAAGCTCTTATTATTAGACAGTGAAATTGAAAGAGAGAGAGAGAGATGTGCCGGTAAGCAACTGCCGTGGAGCATGACGGTGACAAAAGTGAGAATTCAGGGTATGGAAAAGAAGAAGAAGCAGACACATGCGCTCATTTATCCACGGTCCCCAAACAGACTCCGAGGCTGGTGTCTGTCTGTCTGGGTCTGAGAGGTTGATGTGATTGAGTGATGTTGACATCTTGCCTTCAGTGTGCGTACCAGCTGTGGCTCTATCAGCTGACAGTGGTAAAACCATTATGCTCTATCTGTTTGTGTTATTAACTTTAAAAGCTTTTATTTGTTTTTGTTGCAGGACTAGTGACATTATCAGACGGTGTCTGCGAATTAGTATCTAACCTTTTATCTGCTTTGCAAACCTAATTTTGACTCAAGTAGACCACAGTACTGTTGTTTTCCACTGTGCTAACACATAAAAGGGCACAATCTATGGATGATCTTTTACTGTAATATAAGCTAAAGGTGCAGCAGGACACAGATGATGCGTCTTGTCTCACCTGTTCATTAAAATGGTTGATAAATATGCATCCGTGGCTTGGGTGTGTCGTTTGCCGCAATTGATTATTGAGATTATTCACGGTGGTTTTTATTAGTGCTTATCGAATCACTGACTGAAGTTTGCCGTCACTTCTCCTCTAATAACACGACACATTCTTCACGTGTGATTGGATTTATATTGTCTGCCCCGCGAGCCGGAGGATTTCTCAGAAGACTCTATTTATGCTGGCTGGCCGGTTGGCTGCCTCGGTAACTATGGTAACGGTATCCCTCAGAAAGGCCCTCGCTAGTGGACTAAATAGTGGGCAAGTGAAGCGTGTCTGCAAAGTTAGAAGTTGTAAAAGTGAGCAATGGGTCATCGGACTACATTCGGACTACAACTGTTAATGAGATGGAGTTTGTTGAGTTGTAAGTTTATTGGTTAATGAATTGAAAATCCAACTTTTATTTATTTCTGCTGTACCTTTAACTATAAATTAAATAATTATACTCCACTTATTTTGTTTGTTAATAAAGTTATTTTTCTCTCTCTCCTCCTCGCAGACCACCGTGCCTCTACTTCAGCCATTTTTCAACCGCGTGAGGAAAAGTGACGAGACGTTTTCATGTATCAATATTCGCTAGCTGACGCCATGACAGACAAGTAAGTGTGTGTGTGTGTGTGTGTGTGTGTGTTATTTCAATATCAAATAAGAACATCATGTTGACTCTGCTCTCTCAAGATTGTCCCCTCGAAAGTGTTGTTGTGATCCAGACTTGGAGGAGAACCAGGCCAGAGAGGGGAGGGGTCGGGGTTGATAGTACAGAGCAAAGTGTGTTGTGGTGGGGGGTTGGTATAAAGACAGTCTGTTTTGGCCCTGAAGACCTATTACATTTGCATCGGGGCTCATTTGCATTCTTGTTCACTGTGCTGGTATGTTGCTGTTGTTACTAGGTCATTATTTCCCTGACAAAACACTCATTTATAGGTTTTTTTTTTGCGCCTTTGCATCACTTACTTCTTTGCTCCTTCTCTGAATTCTCTCGCTCTTTTCTGCGATTTCTCCCTCCATTTCAGTTCTCTGTCTACGCTTTCTATCTCTTTTCTCACTTTGTCTCTATTGTCAACTTTGTCTTTGTCTCTTGGTCCGGTGTTTGTTGAATTTGATCTATAGGGGACGGGGAATTTTGGTTCAGTAAGCAAAATAATCTGCTGTCAGCGTTCGTAATGAGTGGAAGAAGTGGTGCGGGCTGGTCAGCTGAAAGGCAGAGGAGCGAACGGGGCGAAGGCCAAACAAGGCCAAGGCCTATTATGTGCTTGAGTTACAGAAAATGAAAGAGGAAGATTAAAAAAAAAAAAAAGTTTGGCCCACACAGAAACCATAGAAACAGGTTGTTTTCTGAACACTTTGATGTGACTGATCAGTTTTAGTGAATGCAGGAGATTTCCAGTATGTGCAGTCAAAGTTCTGGTGGGGCTGCCGTGATTCACTCTCCACGCATTACTGAGGCACCTGTTGATCCGTTCAGAGCAAGAGAGGGAGAGGCGGGGGAGGAGGGTAGAGGTCCAGTGAGTCAGTCAGAGTTCAGGGAATCTTCCTTGGCTAACACCAGAACACAATATAATGTCAGCGTAATATATGATGTCTCGAGTTGGTTTGTCGAGGCGGAATAATTCTATTTTTTGCCCTGAAGGGAATTTCTCTTGCAAATTAGAAGGTTCTGCCACTTAAAGAGGCTTTGCAGTTTTTTTTTGCAGTGCCAGACATGCAGGCTCTGAAGTTTTTAAGTGTTTTGGATGCAATATAAAAGGCGAGCATGAAAAAGACTTTATTTTGAAAATGAGACACAGCAATATTTCTTTTTTTAATAAGTCTATGCTGCACCAAATGAAAGCGTAGTGAAGGTCGGGAGTTTCTGAGTGAAGTGATGTTGTTGATGAGCTGTCCCATTGGGTGAAAAGTATCCAAGCAACCAGAGTGGGGGTAAAAGGGAGGTACGAAGGGGGTCTAATTGTGTGCTAGATGCTAGTCCATGTTGTGGGATGATTGTTTGTCTGGGAAGAATGATAAATGTTACGCCAAAAGGAAGTGAGGGGAAAAGTTGGAGGACTAGGCCCCCCGACAGTGATGCTGAACAAAGCTTCCCTCGATGTGGGACTACTTAAGATTCATACAAAGGCAGTAGAAGAAGGCTACTTATGTTTTTACTCTGACACACACTCTGCTTGTTTTCTCTGAAGCTAACTCATGAGCAAACATTATACGTAGCAGGATATCAGCAGACATTCCTCTGCGTGCATTCCGAACAGTATTCCCACATACACGAGTGAGTGGCATTGATGAGTTTCACATGAGCCCAACAACATGCACAATATACCTGTTTTTGGAGTCCCTGTTCGAAAATGACATGCCCAAACTAAATAGAGTACATCTCTGCAGTTACTATGTGGATTATCTTGTTATCAAAATAAAGAGGTTTAAGTTTCACTGTAGATGCCACTGCGTCAGAGTAAATGCACATGGAACACAGCAGAAATGAAGGATTTTTTCCCTCTCGCCTAAAAAAAACATTGCATTTTAAAGTAAATATCACCTTTAAAATATGCAGTAGGAGCTAGAGTAAAATGACAGAGGTTTTAGTAAAGAGATGTCTAGGCGTTGTCTCGTTTGGCACAGTTTGGCACCATCTGTGCCTTTTGAGATTTCTTAGGTACCAAATTATTAAAACCCATTTAATTTTATTTACATGTCACTATTGGTCTAAAAAGAACTTGTTTTGTAAGTAAGAAAACTCGTTGTTAATCGATGCTCCCTGTGCGGAGTGTAATAACACGTAACAGCATGTTCAGTTACGCAGAGCCATAGCTCTGGCTTATATTGGTCAATTTGGGTGATTGACAGCTCATTTTAATCCTCTAAACCAGTAGAATCAGGCCATGGTCCAAATACATAACACATATATGCGCCCTTCTCTATTCAGAACAATCTAATGATGCTCTGGAATGATGAATCAGACAAGGAATAGTCCCTGAAGCATGCTGGGAAGTGTAGTTCTTCATTAGAAGTTGTAGGAGCCAATGTGGGGTGTGGTCGGTTTGGGTGGTTGGTGCAGGATTACTTGTTACGGTGTGATTTGTGAACAGCTGAAGTCAAAAATTGTTCTTTAGATTTTCAGTGGCTTTGGAATTAAGTGTTTGCCATCACAGAAGTGGTTTTGTTCTGGTGGAAACAGGGAAGAGGTTAAAGTAGGACAGATGGACAGTGCTCCAAATCCAGAGAGAGAGCGAGAGAGTGAGCATTTTCCATATCCTGCAAAAATGGCCCCTCATAATGCAGAATAAGGGTATTTTCCAAAAAACAAATCATTAAAACCCCTGCCTTTTATTCTTATGGAAAAACACAAATGAAACCAAGATGGAAAAATATGATGTTCCCTTATGCCCTCCAACCATACTATCATATGTCTTTTATGCAATGGTTTCATTCTTGTTTTCCACAAGGAGAATCGTCTTCCTCACTCGTGCTTGTTTTTTCGCTTTTGTCCTCCCGTTTCCTTTCCTACAACCACGGTATGTATTTACAGGCTTGAATGTCTTCCCTCATCCTAAAGCCTGTTTTCTCACTCGTTCTCCTGCGTCCCTCTCGTTTTTCTTCCCTCCCCCACCTGTGGTGGTGCACACGCTGGCAGCCCTGTCAGGGACTTGGGATTGTTTACATGGAGAGTCAGGATGGATGCGCATATGGTTGTGGGTGTGTGGTAATTTGTTACCTCTTTAGAGAGCCTTTTCTGGCACAAACTCTGACCTTGTCGGGACCAGTAAGTCCTCGTGGAGAAAAACCTGGTCATAACGAGGCCTGAGAATTGGACTGTGGTTAGGTTAAGGTTAGGTATTGACTGATTATGGTTAAGGTTAGTGTCCTAAAAGAATAGCTGCTGTGCAAATCTTTGTGTGTGTTCGACACACACCGTCATAGAAATGAACGGCCTTTCCCCAGTCTACTGTGTATCTTTGCGTGTCTGGGTTCCCGTATCAGTCGCGATTCGAATGGATTTTTGACACAGACGCCAGTGTCACTTAGTTGCAGTTCCATTTCCAGATGGAAATGTCTCACCAACATCGAGATGGTTTGCCATGATTTGGTGACTGCACTTAAACTCATGGTCCCTAAGGCATCCGACGTGTGTGTGTGTGGTCCCCTTTATGTCTGTGCTTACACTGCTATGAAGTGTGTACATATTTAAACGTTTAGTAAGCAGAATTCAATGGCGACACACGAGAGAATCCCTTGTGGATTTCAGGTAACATGCTTTCGTGGTTGGAACATGGAGGTGGACACAAAGGTCCAAAATGCAGCGATTCTAGTTAGCGATTACTCTAAGACAGCAAAGGAAGCTCTGATTCCTCTAACAATGTCATGAAATAAAGGAGGGCAGAATTTATGTATAAATAACTGGGCCTGAAATGAGCTTCCCCCCTGTTTCAAAGACCCGCAGCAGCCACTGCTGTGCACTGACGAAAACACAATAGAGTTTGAATATTTAGGTTCCATTTTCATACACAATTGGCCTTTGTTTGAACCGGGAACAGCACATATCATGGTTTGCATCTGAAAATAAAGACGAAACCAAAACTATGAAAGATTCATGCTGAAGAAAGTACCTTATCTTTTACAATGCGCTTAAATAACAAAAGGGTTTGGGAAATATCCACTGAAAGTTTGTGTCGTTAAGTGTCAGATCAGTCCATATCAATTGTGAGTGAAAGTTAAAGCTGTAATTATGGTTTTGAATGGACAGAAAACAAAGTTAAACATCGAAACATTTCACAAATCGGAGGAAAAATTGTTTGTGAGAAAAAATTGTTTTGGTCAACTTTGAGTTGTGCCCTTAAGCATAAGCATAATATCGATTAAGTTGCTGTGCCCTAGTTGTGATTGTCATGTAAATTTCTCAGCAGATTTTTGAAGTAGGCCCTTTACGGAATTGCTTGTGAACATTCAAATTTAACGGAGCCGCCGTTGTCTTGGAGATGCAGATCGTCGTGGTCATGGGATACTGGGAAATCTGATGTCACAGTGGTGAGAGCTCAATAGTCCATCCTGTCAATATGTTTGCCATAGGCTGAGCTTCTGAAGTAGGGCCATTTAATGAATTTGTGCTGCCTTAAAGAGTCTTCAAAAAGGCGTTTCCTCGTCCTCATTCAAGTCCACTCATCAATTAAAGAAAAATCCTTAGACCCGTGACATTTCCACTTCCTCTCTGTCCCCTCTCCAGACCGCTGTGTCACCAAAGGGTGTGGTTTGGGCTCGCAGCGCCCAGACCTGACACCCAGTCACAACATAATGAATTGAGACATGTGAAGGCGTGGTGTCACTGGTGTCACTGGGATTCGTGGGTGCACGGTGAATATTCTGTATCAGCTGTCAGAGGGTTTTGTGGGAGCCGAGGGAAGCCGAGTCAAAGTGCTTCCTAAGGATGTCGAGGGGGATGCACACTTTGACCCCCAGCTCATCAATCTTGCGCAATTGTCATCTTCTCCCACGATCCATTGATGCTGTCAGAGGAACGACGAGGCGCAGGGACTCGCTTCTGTGCATTTTACGTGTCGCAGGCAGAAAACGTGACTGCAGAATGGGGAAGTCTGGATGAAGAAGTAAAAACATAAGCTGGTAAACTCGTCTGCGGCCTCTGGTATCATGAAACAGCAGGTTATTATTCAAGGTCAGCATGTTCACAATACTGATCATCACATTGTTCAAATGCGATTTGAATCCAATTCTGTCTGAACATGACTGCACTATGTGCACAAAGTCATTTTTTTTTGCATAAATCATCAACAGAATATTGATCTATATCGGAAAAATTAGAACAGGCAGCAAATGTGTGGGTAAATAAACCTCTAGAGAACGGTATTTTCCTCCATTTTTGCCTATGGCTGAACAATTAATCGAAAATTAGATCGTAATCGCAATACAGCCTACTCAAATTTTCAGGCGCAATATTTGCTAAAGCCAAAATGTGTGTTTTAGATTAGTTTTTGTCTTGATCTACACACAACTTCTCTTCAGACTGAAAAGGACATGTTTGTTTCTTACAGATCTGCACAAACATCAGACATTAATCCTTTTAAATATGTTCTTCGAATGAAAATTAGTAAATCATATCGCAAATCCTGTCAAAATAATCGCGATTAGATATATATTCAAAACCGTTCAGCCTTAATTTTGACTTTCTGCCTCAGCGCATTGACCAAAATCATACATTCATTCTGATGCGACTGCTCTCATTCATTCATGGACCACATACTGGACTGACGCAAAGTCCGACTTGAAAAATTGGATTTAATGATAGGATTTCTGTGTCTACACAGCCCTGGAAACTCATATATGAGTTGGAAAAATATAGAATATGAGTCACTTCAGGCCAGAGATGTGATGAGCAATCTTAATGTGGATAAATATTCCCCATCATCCAAGTGGTTACAGGATGCAGTGGTTACTATAGTGATGGTGAAACCGGAGGAAAGAGAGGGTTTTTATACAGATAAGGAGTTTAATGTGATCATCTGTGAGTGATGTTTGTAGTCTGTTGTGCATCATCTCTGCTTAACATAATCTGATTATTCTTTTATACAGAATAGTGTGTGTGTGTGTGGGGGGGGGGGGTGCATTACAGTAGCTTGACCCGTCAAGCAAACACTAATGAATCTGCATATATGGGTTGATTTGGGTGACCTGAATTCACTTGTGTGGAAGATTTGTCCTCGCGATTGTTCTGGGACTTCTATTTGTTGCATTTTCATCAGCGTCCATGAGGATTTATGTATTTATTTAATTTTAAAACGGATTAATTAAAAGGTATTTTTAGAGTTTGGGGATCATTTGGTACATTTAGAGTTTCTCTTAAACAATACTGATCATGTGTCCATGTCAGGGCAAAGTATAAAGTGTGGGAATAAATTGTGTGCACTTGTGGAGGCTGAAGATATTCAGCCTTGTTTTGAAGGGTTTGAAGCAGTCAAATGAAACTAACCGTGACTTATACCTCATTCTCACTGGGCCCCCAGAGAAACCCTGCTGTAAAACAAGTTTAAATGGGTTATCTCTGCGAATGGAAATGTCTTTAATTGGCACTCACTCCTGGGTCAAATGACTCTGCAGAGCACATTAGTGGGAACCCAAGACCCAGGTGAACACAGGTGAACACGCCGTGTTTTGTCCAGTGAATTAGGCAGAGGTTTGGTTTGCTCTGTGGTTAAACCTGTACTTTTATTTGATATTTAATGATATTAAAGGATGTGAGAAGATGAAAACTACCTTAGATGGAGGAAAAAAACGACAATATAGCAAAAACAACTAGAACAACATTAAGTAAAATGTGTGTTAAATAGGCTGTGGACATTTTGGCTGGTCCACACGACTTTAATGGGCTTTTTGAGGATTAAGACCTGGTTTTTAGGGTTAGGTATTTAGCTGTGGGGGTTGCAGACAAACACTTTCCTTGCTCATCTGCTTCATTTGTAGCTGTTTTTTTTTTTTTTCTTCTCAAATTTAACTATTTTCCAGCTTGGGGCCATGCTCAGTTTGGAAACTCTAACGTCATTTTAAGAGCCAGTATTGAGTTAATTTTGTTTTAATGATTAATGCACAATTTCTTGTTCCAGTGTCATTTGTGAACAGTTGGAATAGTTGAATATTCTTGAAAGGAAAGGGAACGTGCTTGTGGACCTTTGATGTTATTAAAACATCTAGTTTATTAGATGAAGGTACCGTGGACCCTTTCATATCTCTGACAGCGTTGATGGACAGAGGGATATGTAGATATGGTAGATAGGTGGATGTGTCTGAGAGAAGGGTTTTTTGACCGTTACTTTTAAATCTATCTTTAAATCTATCATCATTCACAACCTGGAAAATCAAGGTCCAAGAGAGGCTTGAGTCCCAGGTGAACACTTTTCCGTCTCATCTACTTCATATTTTGGCAAACTCTTACTTTTTAAAGCTTTGGACAGCTCCATCTTACTTCACAAAACTAGTGTAATAATATACTTGTGACTGTAACATTGTTGCTGAGCTACATTGTGTTGTCGCTGTTCTTCCTCCCACTTGTTTTGTTTCTCGTGTGTTTGTGAAGTCGTATTTCATGCCGAGGTAAAAAAAAACACCACAGGGCAGCCCAGCCCACTGTTAATCGCCCTTTTTTCTTTTTTTAGTGGGTTCACCAGGGTTGGGGAAAACCCCCAGGTTTACCTGCTAATTACAGTGTGAAAAAGGCTCTATAAAATACTGTATTCATGCACCTAAAAGAAGAACGCATGCATTTTCCAGCTGAGGTTTCTGTCACTGTTCCTGTCAGCAGTCGGCACATTATTGTGACAGAAATCATGTAATGTGTGTATAACTGTCGATGTTTATGTTGCAGATGTCTCATTGTGCAATGTACGTTATTTCATCATCATCATCATCTGTGTTTTTACCGTGGTCTAGACGAAAAACCACACGTGCAAACTCAGCACACACACATGCACACAAACTGCTTCCTCGATCCTGTTGAGCAGCACATATACTGTACCACCAACACGGGACATAACTGTTTTGTCTGATCTGTCTGTCTTCCCTCCCTAGCTTGAGGATTTTATAATTCTCTCCGGTGGAAGAGCGTCGCGTCTTGTAAGGAGCCACAGGTCAGAAACTTTACTCCTCTCCCTCCCTTTTTTTTATTTTTTATTTTTTTTAAACGGTGTGGCCTGACACTGCTCCTCACTGGTCTGCATGCTTCAGCACGAACGCTGCATGCTGCTCCAACTCTCCCTGTAACCACTCCAGGGCTTCACTCCTTTTTTTCCCCCCTTTTGTTTTTGCTCCCTCTTGCATGACCACACCTGGACAAATCCACCTGATCTGGTTCCCTCTTGGCTTTGGTGCTTCTTTTTTTTTGAAGTGATCCTTTCCCTTTTTTTGCCAATCATTGTGTAATTTGCCTCCACCATGTGATTTTGGTTTTCCTTTCCTGCTTAAGTTAAGCAGCAAACTGATAGCCTGTGCTGTCTTAATTATATATAATAATGTTTTAGTGACAGACATTGTGTATGCACACATGCAGCTGCCTGCTTTAAGTGGCCTCTTTGATAGAAAACCCTGCTCCAGTAGCTTTGCTCTGCTTTTGACCGTTCTTTAAACCCTCTCAGTGAACAGCCATCGCAGGTCGTAGCTTAGCAACCGTAACTAGGCACGGCAGCTCTGTCAAACTTGTATCGTTCTAGTCAAAGCAATGTTGTTCATTAGCTTTATAAAAGTCATAAAAGGAGAGCAAAAGTGGGAAAAGGTGAAAAAAGTTGCTGTCTGTAAATGGTCTTTTATAGTGGCCATTTGCAAAGCCAAAGTACACATCATTTTAAGCTTGTTAGAGAAAATAGACCGAAACGCTCTTGTAAAAATAACACATTATATACATATAAAAGAATAAATTGCTTCATATATATGTACAATATGGGTATATATGTATGTGTGTATATATATATATATATATATATATATATATATACATATATATATATATATATATATATACATATATATATATATATATATATATACATAAATGTATGTGCATAATGTATGTGCATACATCTGTATATACACACACATATGTGTGTGCATATGTATATAGTATATACATATGTACATGTATATGTGTATACACACATACACATATGTACATGTATATGTGTATATATATATATATATATATGTATGTATGTATATGTATGTATGTATATATATATGTATATGTATGTATGTATATATGTATGTATGTATGTATGTATATATATACATACATACATATATATATATATGTATGTATGTATGTATATATATGTATGTATGTATGTATATATATATGTACATGCATATATATATATATATATGTACATACATATATATATATATATATGTATGTATATGTATGTATGTATATATATATATATATGTACATACATACATACATACATGTACATACATATGTGTATATATACATTAAAACTGAGACTTTTCCATGCTCTTTTTATTATAAAAGTCAGCTAACACGATACTTATTTACTAATAAAACTATGTATTTATCCTTTAACCAGGTACATTTCTCTCATTGAAATGAAAAACTCTTTGAAAAGACCTGGCCAAGAAGTTATTCAGTAGGAGAAAACCTGGCAGACAGTGTTTTTAAATAGTGCTGCCCTTTGCATTTTTTTCACCCATTACTCCCCAAATTATTGGATTAGCCCCAAACCTGCTGAACAGATCATAGAAAACCTGAGTAATTGTGTTTTAAAGTTTCAGGTCTCGGCTTTGTGTTATTTTTCTGTCCGTGTGCTGCGTGTGACTGGGAATCTGCGTCTTATCTGCTGGTATGCCAAGTTCAGGAGGACACACTGTTATGTTGTGGCAGCCTGTGGGTGATGGGGAGTGGTGAGTTTTCTCACAACACTCCAAAGGAGGTTTTTGTCTCTGTTGGCCAAAATTACCACCATGAAATCAGTGCCTGGTGAAGACTGCGCTGGGATAAAAGGGGCAGGAGAAAGGAAGTTCCTATTAAAGGAGAAAACTTAGCAGGATTCAATGGTTTTTACAGTGCCTTCATGTGTCCTCTGACTGGTGGTAAACCTGCAATTTGAAGGATACTGTTCTTGTTTGTTACTTTCTGCTTTATCTGCTGCTTGTAAAAAAAAAAGGCAACTAAGTGATTTGGGCTAAAGTCACCGGCCCCTTAACTATGGCTGTTCAAACAACTACCACCAATGTCATAACCACTCACCACAAGGCCTTCAGCTGGGATTTTGCAGCCTCCCAAATATAGTCCCACAATATACGCCCCAAGGCCTGGCTGGCATCACAGTATAGCCTCAAGGAAACTATATCAAGTGAAAGGTTTATAACTTTTCTCTGTGTGGTGGCTCCCGTGTGACCTTCAACTATTAACTTGACCATATTCACCCTGACGTGAATGAAAACATTGTATTTTCTCTGGGTTGTCACTCTGAAGTGCTTATTTTGACGGCAACTGACCCGTATGTTACAATTTGTGCGTTACTGGTAATATTTTTTTATATTTTGACAGTTAGGGCTTTACTTTTCTTAATTTTTCCAGTTGATAAAACTGAGAGAATGAACAATATTTAGAATGAACAATATTTAGAATGAACAATATTTAGAATGAACAAAAAGAGCCGAGTTCCACCTGCAGTCAGACTGATGTTGATGTCTTATTGCCACCCCAATATTGAGATATGTACCTTATCACCAGGCTCTGGCCTAACTGTATTTCCTACAGGGACAAAATCCTCAATTCAAGTAAATGAGTCTTTCTACCATTAGTTAACTTAAAAATATCGGAATCTTAACGCTGACAAAGCATAATATCAGTGTCATGAATGTTGTTTTTGTCTTATCCTTCTCTGTACTGGCTCCTTATTTTATTTATGGTGATTTAAAAATAAAAAAATAAAAAATATATATATTAAGAAAATTACATTTAATTTGAAGCTTTAGGTCATTTGCTATTGATAAATAGAGCTTGACCAATTTTTTATGTATTCATAGAGCGAGACGGAGCGAGCAGTGGTCTTGTTATTGTGGTCTTGACTCCAACACTCCACAGTTTAATAGAGCTAAGGCTGTAGTCCGACTAAGACAGGCAATTGGAAAAAAACGCCTCCGTACGTGGCGCTATATCTCTCCATAAGGTAGTTTCGCATGCGCAGAACGCCAAGTCTGACTCCAGTCGGACTAAGCGTATACATGCACGAGTAATCAGACTATGCATTGCATTATCCAGGTATGTTAATCCGACTAAGATTAGCTCGATTTTAGACTAGACTAACTAGACTAACATGTTTACATGAAGAAAACTGAATTACTGTCGTCTTAACATGCATGTAAACGCAGTGACTGAGAAATCCCATGAACGGCTCCATAAACCGCTTACTCTGTCATCTGAAAACTGAATGGCTTTAAATGAAATTTTCACATCCGGCTTCATTTCTCATGGTCCCCAAATCTGAATTCCACAACCTTTTTTTTTTTTTGCCTCTGCAGATGTCCATTGTAAAACTCTCCTCGACATGTTTTTTTTATTTCCCCCTCCTTTTAATTAAAAGAAAAGCGTGCATGGTGATTATGTTTTCATGTTAGACTACAGAGGCATATTGGGTACTTTAGATGGGGAACACCACACAGCAGAAGCCCTTGTTCCTGTAGTTAGCGTGCTTCGCTCGCCTGTATGTTTATAGGGAAGTTTCTCAAATCTTGCAGCGCCATGTGACTCAGGGAAAGGGTGTGTTGTTTTTAAAAAAGCTTGCCATCAACAGACTAAATATACCCTTTACTAGACCTGACCCCTCATTTGCCTTTGCTGTGGCCACTGTAGGTCGACATGCTAGTTCAGCAGGAGCCCTACAACTAGTAATTATATAGGAGAGTTTCCATTTTACCTCCTGTGTATAGTGTTGCCTTCACACTCGCTCTTTTCTTGGACATTTTGCTGGTTATTGACGCTTTACCTACATTGTAACTCCGCCTACTTCTTCTCAACACAACCAGAAATACTATAGATTCCGTTTTCAGCCGGTTATGCGTCGGAAATGAGCGACATGTGCTCTTTGTTGTCATCCAGCCCAAAATATGGGATATCATTTTAGGTCATAATGTTAATCTTTGATCACTATTTTTGAAAGTTGAATTCTCCCTCTCGTCTTTCATTCCGCGAGCTCCGCGTGAATACCACGATGACGACTGCTGCATCATGTGTTGCAATTTATAGATTTTCTTTTTTACCACCTGACCAGTAGTCAGCTGTGCAGTGGAGGTGGAGGTGGTGGGGGTTCATACAGCTGTTCGCCGGGTTTCAGATGACTATGTGGCTTTGACACGGTGGCTTTGCACTTTACGAATCTCCTGTGAATTGTGGATGGTTTGGACCAACGCTGTGGATTTATCTGTAGTATTCATTTATGGAGACAGTTTTTAAAGTAAAAGGGAAGCAGCTGATTTTCACAGTGAAGACATACAGGCACTTTGGGAAGCTTAGTGGGGAAAGTCTGCTGTATATACAGGCTAAAGATGATGTTTGAAACTTAAATAAATGATTTATGGTGAGTGGAGGTACAGAGAAGAAGAGGCTCTAGAATCCCACTCCTCATGTCAGGGCTGGATAATAATTAAATAACGATATGCATTGGAATCTAATCTTTTTATAGTCATGTTAGACATTTTTAAAATATCGATCGAATGTTTATTCCATGCCAGATCTGTTAATATTTTTCTTTTGGCAATTTAGAGCAGGGGTCTCAAACTCGGGAGGGGGTCGGTCGTATGACGAAAAGTCCAACTTCTTTGGGGAAAGAAATCAGTCAGGGTCAGGGTGGGTGATATGAGCTCAAAACTTTATTGCTCTATCACAATGGGATATTGCGATAATGATATTTGTGACAATAAAGTGTAAAAAAAATTATTTCTTAATGTCAAAACCGGTTCATCACCCTACAGGACAACACAACCCAGAAGTCGGATGTAGCTGGTAGTATTTCGAGATGAGCCCCTGGTCAACTGCCTTATCCTATAACAGGGATTTAATGTCCACAGTTGACATTATCATGTACACACGTGTGAGCAGGCCGGAGTCTCAGTTACATCTTTTATTATAACCTTTATTCAACCAGGACAAGTCTCACTGAGACGAATAAGCTTTTTTACAAGAGAGCCCTGGCCAAGACGAGCAGCAGCAGCACAATTTACAACACCATGATCATCATACCATACTGTAAATGTAAGAGGTAAATAGATAAAAGTACAACTGCTCATCAAATTTCAGCTTAGTGACATTATAAGCAGTTAAAACAACTAAAGTTTGTGACTCCATTAGCCCTTTAAAAGTGTTCTCCTTCAGTTTTAGGTCCTTTTCCATCTATAGCCAAACTCCATTAATCTGTAAATGACATTGGAGGAGACATCTGCGCCCATCAGTGTGTTGTTTTCGTTGGGTCTCGGTATTTTGTTTCCAGCGAAGCCTCCTCGCTCTCACTTTCTCATACAGGCCCGGCTCCAAATAACTCATAATACCCTGGGAGAATGTGAGAGCAAGCACTGAAGTACTCGGAGTCCTGCAAACACTGAAGCTGTTTTTTCTGCCGACGCAAAACAACCACGCTGCTGATGTGATGCTTATCTTTTTGTGGGCACCTGCTGACAACAAGCGTATTCATTGACCTGATTTTCACACATCTAAATGTGCATAATGCTGTGTGCAGGTTAGCGGAGGCACTTTTGAATTAGGTCAACCAACTATTACAGAAAACTAAAGGGAACAGAGGTTGAATTATAGTAAGCTGCTGGTTCTGCTTCATCACCACTTCCTTGGCTGGCATGGGTACATTATAGATGGTCCTTATATCAGCAGCCATATAACTAAGTATAGTTAACCCTTTAACACCTAACCCTCAAATATTTGTTGCTTATTTTAACCATAAAAGGACCAGAATGTCCTGTAACTTGGTGCTTTTGCCCATTTTTCCAGAATAACTTCCAATGTCTGCCAGTTATTTAAAATTTACTGCATGTTAAAATACTGTTTTAACAATTTAAAATGAAGAAAAAACACTGCAGTTGTACACAAACAAACAGATTTTGCATGTTAAATTTGAAATGCGAACAGTATAAAACTATTTTAACCATTAACCATTCTCTCAATGTGCAAAAACAAGGCAATAGAGATGGCAGACTTCACCCCATTCATGCAACAAGCCTCTGGCGTCCTCTGTTGGTCATATTGGCAAGTGCAAGTGTGGAAGCACAACCAGACAGACACACAACGCCACCAAAAACAATACTTTGCTCCCCACTCCGTGGGGTGAATTAAAAATGGGAACTATGTACAGGTGTCCAGGAGCTTCCTGAAACGGCGTGAGTGAAATTACCGTAATATCTGCACGTTGGCTTTGACGAGCAACTTCTCAGCTTTCAGTAACCGTCTGAATTTTTCCCGATAGCACAAAGTGTTGCGTGATTAGAGTAATGCAAATTGTGCTTGTGCAAATGTGTTGTCAGCGATACGCTTGGTGTAAAAGGTATTGCAGAAGGTGGATATATACTGGTGCTTGTCCTAATGAGGTTCCTGAGCCTAAATCACCAGCCTTCCATAAAGAAATCTCAAGAAAGCTATTGGAGAGCACAAACCTTGACCATGTCCACTCAGTTTCTCACAGCGTGGATCCATCACCACCTAAATCTAATCATCTCTCCCCAGTAATGCTGCTCACAAATTAATGGACGGACAAACCCGATCAAAAACATAACATTCTTGGTAGACGTAACAACTGCTCCTCTGATTATAAACCTTTACTGAGTGTGTAAACAGTGACTCCACAACAGCAGAAGTTAATTTCACCCAGAAGAACAACACGGAGCTAAAGAGCGTGTGCAGCGCTGTGTGGAAATAAAGCACCGAGCTGCCAAAAGAGACATTCTTTCCACAAAATGATCTACTTAGTGAATATTTCCCCATTACACAGTTGTGTTTGTGCGTGGCCCATTTGGTATTTCACAAACAGTCAAGCGGCTCAAAAAGCTGGCTCTTAGCGTCCCCTGCGACAAGAGGAAGAAGAAGCCTCGCTGTGTATTGATACTTGATGATGAGCGACGACAGGGGAAAGAGGGCAAAGACACGTGGGGGTTGGAAATGTTGGCACGTGGTGAATGTCCGATCACATCGACCTCCCCCACCACCACCACGCTCTGTGTCCTCCTCCACACTGTCTGCTCACAGGATGTGGCGCTTTGTGACTGAATTCTGTCTTTTAGGAAATCTGTATTCAGTTTGCATTTTTTTTAAAGTCGAGCTTAAGATCATCGTAATACATTTAAAACAAGATGGAGCATATATGCTGGGAACATGGACTTGAACAGAACAAAGAACAATTCAATCTGTTGTTTCAAATTGTGATGTCCAGTATCTTAAGAGAACATTGTCTCTCTATCTCTTTTTTTGTGTCCTTATAGTTTAGAGCTGAAACAATTCATCGATTAATCGATTACTAAGTTAATCGTCAACTATTTTGATAATCGCTTCTTAACTGTGAATGTTTTCTTTGTTTCTTTGCGCCACATAACAAAGAAATCATTAAAAATGAATCATTTTGGTTTGTGGACAAAAACAAGACATTCGAGAACATCGTCATTTCCAGGTTTGACAAACACTGATCAAAGTATCGGACACTTTATGGACCAAAGGATTAATCTAGAAAACAATCGACCGATTAATCCATTACGAAAATAACCGTTAGTTGCAGCTCTAGTACAGTTGGAATTAGGGTTGTACCTTGAGTAAGAAATTGGTTTTCTACATTATTTCTAAAAACAAAACTTCCAGAGAGACTATTTTAAGGAATAATTTAAGGAATTTTTGCCTTTAATATGCTTTTAACTTTTAACTTTATTTAACCATTTTGTATCTGTATTGTATCTCACTTTGGTAACTTTGTTGTTTTGAAAATGTGCTATACAAATAAAGGGGATTGGATTATCATTGCTAACAGCACTGGCCTAAAACTGATCAACAGGTATACAGTTGCAGTGATTTATCCTGATCATCAGCTCAACTTATCAGTAAAATGTCGACGCTCTGTCGATGATTCGTTTGTGCTGCTGTGCAGACTCTGCAGACTCTGCGGCTAAAATAGATTTTTCCTTGATTAAAACAGTCAAAGTGTTGGTGCACACAGATAGGCAGAGGTCCAGTTCCCCCCTCACTGTCCTCTGTCTTCAGTGGGCAATCTGCCAATATCTGTGCCCAGTTAACAGCGCAGTGCTGGGAACCCCAAGGCCCCAAGCAGGTGTCAACCTTCCTGCGCGGCCAAAGGAGCTGAGAGGGGAACACAAAAGGCTCAAAGAGTCCTGCCAGCATGGTAACCGTCTTAAATATCCCAGGCCCAGTACGGTTACTCCTCTAAATCTCTCGGCAGCAAAGGGTAGATGCCAGCGTACTCTTTCTTGCGACTGTAACGCCAACTCTCAAAGGGTCTTGAAGCTTTTTTTAAGCTGCTTTCTAAATGGGGAACATAGTGTCGAGATTGATAGAGGGCGTCAGGAGTGAACACACAGAGGGACGAGTCTCGTTTGAGGGTGTTATTTATGCAGCGTGCTACTAGGAAATAAAGATAAATTTTGCCTTGTTGTATTTTTTTTCTCCTGGCATTTAGTTTCACAATCACAGTTAATTCTGTCTTCACAGGGAGCTTCCACATCCACAGCTCATGGGCTTGTGTGATCTTTGGAAACACTGGTTTGGCTCTGAACGTGCCTGCCTCACGGCTAAGCTGCCCTGGCATTTAGATTAGCGCGACTGTAAAAGAAGCGGATGAGAGGGAGAAGAAGTTCTCCTCCGCTCTCCCTCTTTTTTTTCGGTTCATTGTTGACTGCTCTGCAGTGATGATGTGGATGTGATGGGGGAGGAGTGGAGTGCAGTGGAGTGGTGGTTGCCCTCATCTTCCACTAAACAATAGGTCCTTGTGTATTTGACCCCTCTATAGCAGAGCGGAGTCCATGGTTAATGCTGAAGCCGGGGTGGAATTCCATCTTTGCCTGATTCAATTGCTTGAAATTTAAAAACTCAACGCGGTCTTCTTATTTCGAGGGTCAACTCTCTGGGGCCATTTGTTCTCATTTACAAACAAATCAATAATCAATTATTGTCCTTCCCCCTTTACTTTGGCTGCGGTTGTTCTTGTTAAATTGTCTATACATGCTGTGGCATCATGATACATCGCTCCCTCTGCAGGGAAACTGATTGATGTGTACGAGGTCACCACAACCCGGCTCAAAATGATCGATTTATTCTGACCTTATCATTCGCTCTGTAATTTTAGTGAAAAAAAAAAAGAGTCTAAAATGATAACAAATTACAGAATAAAACATCAACAGCATTTAATTAGGCTTTTATTACAAAGTATTTTAGGTCATTGTGTGTGATTATAAGTGCCTGCTGTTGCTTAAATGCTAAATAAATCCATGTTAGTCAAACATGGTGAGACAGGCCCCTGGTTCCCGTGTGCGTGAACTTTCTCATCTAGAATCTCATCTTACAAGACATCCGATAACCTTTAATCCCTTCCTCCTTGTGCCCGGCCCACCCATTTTGTGGAGGTGTGCTGCGGGTACCTGAGCGTCTTCAAAAACCAGAATTACCTGTTCTGTGCCGGATCGTTTTACTCTCCTCAGGAAAGTGAAGCCAATCCACTGACCAGTCAGACACGCCTTCCTTCCTCCCTTCCTTCCTTCTGCTTGTTGCTACTCCGTTGGCCTCCATTTATGTTTTTTAGTGTTACAAGCAGCCAAATTCACTGGTATTAAATGAGAGCGATGTCAGCATACAAGGCCAAACTTGTGCTGGAATCCTCCAAACACTTCTCTGGCGCATGAGCGGATCAAGAGGAAAGGAAGCCTTGTAATTAAATTAGCTTACTTTTCTCAGTCGGCGTGTATATAATATTTAGCCGAGGAAGGTAATCGGTCTTTGTCCACGTCAGAAAAATTTTAGTTAGTCATTAAAAAAGAAAAAACCCACCTCAAGATTATTATTTAGCGTGTGCAGTGAGTGCAGAGGGAGTTTGGCGAACGCTGCATGTTTTTTAAAAGTGGGACAGATTTAGAGATTTATTTTAATATTTAACATAAGCTGCAAAGCTCGTGCTCTCGCCCCAGCTTTTCTGTTGACCTCAAACTGCCGACTTAAACGTGGATTGTTCTATTTTATCTTTAAAAAAAGGGGGGGGGGGGGGTCAGCAAAATGCCAAAGTGTCATTTGTGATAATAACCAGATTCTCTATATATGAGCACTTGCCCTAGATTTTCAACGTGAGACCTTTGTGTCTTAAACAGTTAATGATTTACTATTCATTATACTATCATTTAATTAGATTGTACCAGTCTTGATTATCTGCGGTGACGTGCCAGGCTTCGGATTGGACATATTAAGGTTTTATTGAACGTGACGCGGTGTCCTGCGGTCGGTCTGGATAATGTCAACACTCGCGTAAACACAGAGCTCAGGGAACCTTAATGGAGTCCTTATCAGGCACATCCTGACTCTGAGGTGAATGCACAAGGAAGAGGGAGAGAGAGAGAGCTGTTAAAAGCAAAGAGAAACCATGATGCTCTCTGCAAATTGGCAAATGGAAAACAACACACACCTGATATGAGCAGATACTGGCCCTACCCGGAATGCTGTCGTCAACATCGTCATCATTGTCAGCGTCATGGCCGTCATCACCGGCAGAGGCAAACGGATACACCTGTTTCTTAACAATAGCCCCCTACAATAGCAGATAGAATGTGTTTTATATAATAAAAGGGGGATTTTCTTCTTAAGCCTGAGGCAGGGGTCACCAACGTGGTGCCCGCGGGCACCCAATACGGTGCCCGCGGGCTCACTTCACTTCACCTCACTTGCATGTATCCGTATGATCGCTCAGTAAAATATCTTTGATATTGTTTATAAAAACTGGTAATCGTTAGGAGTAAGCACTGGAATGAATGTGTATGCAGTTGAATGCATAATATTAATCATTTAAATGGTAAACAAACAAAAAAATATTATATGGTAGCCCTCCATATTATTTTTTACCCTTAAGGTAGCTCTCTGTCTCAAAAAGGTTGGTGATCCCTGGCCTGAGGTGTTTAAAGTTCAGTGTTAACTGCAAACAGAGTCAATGTGCACGTCAGACACTGATGCCAGCTGCACGCGTGTGTTTCGATAGAGACGAATGTGTGAGATTTTTTGTTCCTTTGTTGACCTCACGCCAAGGAGGTATATGTTTTGTTTGTCTGTGTTAGCAACGTAACTTGAAAAGTCACGGATTTGGATGAAATATTCAGGAAATGTCCGCAATGGGAATAGGAACAAGTGATACAATTTAGGGAGTGATCTGTAGACGTGTAGATCACTATTTTTATCGCCATTTTGTGGGGGGGGGGGCTGAGTTGCTTTGGCGGGGGTCTGCGCTCCCCGAGTGCTTTTCTAGTTTTTCTGGCTTCTCAGCTGGAATTCCGCATCAATCATAACGTCAACCATAAGATTGTGAACCCCTGTTTTGAATCTCCCAGAATTGCATTTTGCAGCGTACAAAAAAAATTATAGTCATTTCTGTTCACAAAGATTAAATGGAGGCACGCCCCCCCCCCCCACATTTCATGTTCTGTGTACATGTATAAAATACCATTTAAAGTATGCAAACTGCCAATGTCTTATTGAGATCATACTTCCCTTTTTTGTGGCGTATCAAGTTGATTCATGAACACAAAGGAGAACGGATGTGAGAAGCGTGGGTTCCTCGCAGAGATGGGCTTTCACTCAGCGCGGCTCAGTTTCCTTGAAAATGACACACAAAAAAACGAACAGAGAAATGTCACCACAGCGAATGAAACTGTACGTGTGTTGACTCGTTTCATAAAATGCCGTCATGCATTAGATCCAGATATGATGACGCTTGAACCATAAAATGACTGACTGCTTCATTCATATCAGATATGTTGACCGGGTCACAACAGACACGGGTGTAGATAATCAGATTAACAACGGCTGATTTGCATGCTGTTTCCTGGTTTACCGTCGTTAAGGTTATCAACCGTACATGTGCTTTTCCTGCTTTAAAGGTCCCATATTATGCAAAATCAACTTTTTTTAAATCATTTAAATCCTTATATTTGGGACTCTGGAGGCCTTATCAGTTGCCAAAGTGTGAAAAAAGATGACTCGGTCATGTTTTTGTGGTCATCCTCAGTCCTCAGTACAGGAAATAAAAACCACAATGTTGACTTACAATGCGCTAAATTCCTCGAATTGTTGTCTCGCTGAGCTCAGCTCTGTCCGTAAAACACTGGCGAGGGCAACGGTATCCGAAAACCGGAAGTCCGCGAAAACTTCTATTCTTGGCTCCACAGTGCAGCACAGAGTCCTACACAAACTTCCAGCCTCAGAGGATTTATCTGTCCAGTGGATACATGTTATATATGACGACAATGTGGCTGCTAGAGCCTGCAAATGATGACTTTTCCAAATGCTAACTGCTAGCCTCTGTGGCTGATGTCATTTCCTGTCCCTACTTTTTTTTTAAGGTGGACCTAAAGAGATACTGCTAAACCGAGCGTTCTGAACAGGACTGTTTTGTGGTGCTTTATCCTTGTGGTATTTTGAACAAAACATGTCACAGCCATGTTCATTAGGACACCAGGGAACTATGTTAACTTGGAGAAATAGGGTATAATATGGGACCTTTAAACACTTTTTTTAAAAAGGCCTTTTGATTGCTAATCTAATTATCGCCCCGCTCAGTTTCAGTAACAGTGTTTTTTCTTCTCTATTTCACGTGTGAAAAAACAAAATTAAACAGGTTACCTGATTGTCAGAGGAAGTGGTTTTGGTCTAAAAGATCATCTCTGATGATGTGCGTGACGTGCTCCACTGACCCTGAGCGATACAAAAGAGGATGAGTCAGGTCTGTCAGCTCTCAGTGTGAGGGAAGTGGATCTATTGCCCGGCCGCTTTTAGCATCTGTGCTGCACATTATCAGCCTGTGAGGATCTCGAGTCATTTCTTCATCTCTGGAAACTGCTTGATGAGTGCACCACATGTGTAGCTTCATGTCTCTGTGTGTGTGTGTGTGTGTGTGTGTTTGCAGAGGAAACTTCACGGTTCCAAAGACAACAGAGTCGAACATGGGGTTCGGCGTGCTCGGAGTGTTCCTGGGTCTGCTCCTCGAGGTCTCCACCCACGGACCTCATGCTGTGCCTCGGACCTCCTGGAGACACCAAGGTGAGCTGGTGCAACCATGTACACGATGTTCTGGAAATGAAAAAAGAGAGATATTGAGACTGTAGTGACTTGTCTGTGATGCTTGCTCTCTGGACCTTTTACACACTCTCTGTCCCTAGTGTATAAACAGAATGTGGAAAAAAGGCATTGCAGTATTGTGCTCCTTTTAGACACCCTCAAACACTGGGTACTTTGGGTCATTTTTCAATGAATTCTGAAGCATTTAGAATCTAAATGATTGGTCCCGTCTCTGCTTTTAGGTTTCTGTTATCATCTTGTTTTATTTGGATGAGTTCTCTTTGTTGATGTGTGAGTGTGTGTGCTGATGTTGCCTCTTGGCCAGGACGCCCTGAGAAAAGAGATTTGTCTCTATGGGATTATCCTGATAAAATAAAGGTTTGCATAAAAATGAACAGCTGATAGATAGATAGATAGATAGATAGATAGATAGATAGATAGATAGATAGATAGATAGATAGATAGATAGATAGATATAGAATGAAACCACATAAATAAGCAATTTTAAAGACATAATCTTCAGGTTTCTGGAATGTTTTTTTTTATACTTATACATGACATTTTGTGTTTTTATGTGGAGCCAAATACAATTATCTGCATTGTGGACAATGAGATTTAACCCAACTGAATCAAATGCTCTTGTATAGGGTTTGTTTTTGTAATTCCTAGATCATCTTTACAGTAAGTTGGTAATTTAGAGTAAATGTCCCTCTGAAGCTTAGATGCAAATTTAAACCGACAGCCTAAAGTCTAAACACTCTGAAGCCATGCGTGTTAGTCTGGTGACATCAAAACAGGAAAGACACTAAAGTAAAGTTCTCTTGCTCTTATTGTAGAGATACTGTGCGGCCAATATATTGCAATATCATTTTCTTCACCAGTTTTATAACAAAGGTTCAAGATAAAATGTTTATGCATTGTGCAAACATACTTTTAGACATAATGCACACTTGCTTGCTTTGAGTGTTTTACCACATTTTATATTTCTGTTTCTGGTCCTTTGCCATAAAATGAAGTTTAAACCCACAATGAATGATATCTTAAGCTATGAACGTGCTCTTTTGACTCGTGTATCTTCACCTGCTCGCTTAATTTATCTCTGCAGACTCGCTTCAGTCTCACCACAGGCTCTTGATTTGAGTTGTGGCGTTCACTGTCAAGATGCCGTTGTGTTTGCATGCTGCTGTTTACATAAATAGCTCCGCTAATTCAGTCTCTCTGTTCGAACCGGCACAGCTCACCCCTTTAACAAAGTTTCTCTGCACCCCCGCTGCACAGTCACAGTCAGTCAGTGAGAGTATTTGCTTTCATCATTGTGGTGTTTATGTCCAGGCACCTGCAACCTGAACCCTCTTGCACCTGGCACAGCCAAAGTCATCCAAACACAAACTCTCTCCACTGTATTACACTGACATAGAAAGTGGCAGAAATGTGTCCGGAAAGTGAGTTTGGCGGCCACACTAATTACAGTTTTGCTTTGAAGGCCTTTTGTTGACATAGTTGGTGTTTACTTGCAGTTCCCCAATGAACTTTAGGTGCAACTCAACCCTGTAGCAACTAAAAAACACAGCCATGATGAGGAAGTGTGTGTGTGAAAGTGATATTGATCATTTGGGCTTGAAATGAAACATTCAGTATAGACATTTATGATTTGTGGCTGTTTTGGATGCTGAAGTATTGTGAGCCAATTGTTTTTGGGTGTGTTTTTTTTGTGCTTAGATTTAGATCTGATGGAGTTTTCAGAGCCCGGGGTCTTCAACTACTCCACACTGTTGCTGAGCGAGAAAAGCGATGCACTGTATGTGGGAGCCAGGGAAGCCATCTTTCAGCTCAGCAAGAAGAATGTGACGGTCAGAAACAAGAAGGTATCAAACTACAAATCAGATTTGTAACAAACAGATTTAAACTATATGTACACTACCGTTCAAAAGTTTGGGGTCGCTTAGAAATGTCCTTACTTTACTTTCAATGAATATAACATTAAATGAATCAGAAACACTCTATACATTGTTAATGTGGTAAACGGCTATTCTAGCTGTAAATGTCTGTTTTTTAATGGAATATGTACATAGGTGTATAGAGGCCCATTTCCTGTGTTCTAATGGTGCTTTGTGTTTGCTAATCGCGTTAGAAGGCTATTGGATGATTAGAAAACCCTTGTGCAATGATGTTAGCATAACTGAAAACAGATTTGCTGGTTCTTTGACGAAAGGGCAAAATGATTATTTTGAATAAAAATCATTATGTCTAATCTTGTCAATGTCTTGACGATATTTTCTATTCATTTTGCAACACTTTTGATGAATAAGTGTGAGTTTTAATGGAAAACACCAAAAAATATTTATAGGTGACCCCAAACTTTTGAACAGTAGTGTATACGTGTTTGTTTTTTACAAAAATGTATTTCTTTTTAACCACCAAGGTTCAGTGGACAGTTGCAGAAACCCCCGTGTCTATGTGCATGCTGAAAGGAAAGTCGAAAGAGGTCAGTTTCAGCACTTTGGTCAACCCTCAAACCCTGTTTTTAATTGTGCTGTAGAAATAAAATTGACTTGACTTGTGTTATAATTAAATACGCTTCATCAGTGTATTTTTATTATTCTATGTAATCTGTGACCACTGGTTTCCAGAAGGACTGCCGAAACTACATTCGAGTGCTGCAAGTGGTCAACGATGAGCGGTTGTACGTCTGCGGGACGCACGCCTTTCAGCCACAGTGTGATTACTTGGTAGGTTAATAACGCTCCATCACTGGGAACCTCTCGCTCCACAGCTCCACATTCAGCACTTAACTGACATTTCCTCCTGTAGAACCTCGCCGACTTCTCACTGACTGGTCGACCTGAAGAGGGCAGGGGGAAATGCTCCTTTGACCCCTCACAAAGCTTTACCACTGTCATGGTTGGTGAGTTAAGGGCCAGTTTCTTTTTTTGTTTATTTGATTATCAGCCTGCAGTAATTATCTTCAAAAATCTGTAACTAATCATTTGCCCTTTTTTAAAAAAAAATGTTGCTTCATTGTTTAATTTCCTTTCAGATGGAGAGCTCTACTCTGGGACAGCTTATAACTTCTTAGGCAGTGAACCCATTATTTCCCGATACTCTCCGAGCCAGTCCCTGCTGAGGACGGAGTACTCCACGTCATGGCTCAATGGTGAGCTGTGTGACAAGTTGAACATCTTGTTTTAATTTCAATCGTGTCTGAGGAGAGGAATGTCTGTCTGCTCGAGCTGAACGCCAGTCGTACATATTTGAATAGATGTGTATTTTAATCGGCCGAAATAAAGCCAGTCAGAATCTAGTTTTGTGTCTACTCGGTTGTAGTATTGCAGCGCCACACAAGACCACAACGTATGGAAGTGGAAGTAAAAGTGTGAAGTTATTTGGACGGAGGTCTGAAAGTGATTTTTAGTAAAATACTGAGATGGTAACAAATCTGTTGCAGTCATTTATCAGGGTCTGGATTCCGTGTGCCGACCGTTGTTTTCACTGCGAATAATGACAAATGTCCCATATAACTAGTGTTAAATCTCTCTGAAATGCATCTGTTGTCTGCAGCTGCTCTTCACATGCCAGAAAAGATGTCGTTTTTCTTCTTCCGAGTCGTCAGCTTTCAGTTAAATACACAAAATACTGGTTTGTCTGTTCAAGTACAAGATGGTGGCCTCCAGAATGCAAGACCCTGGCCTTAAGTCTTAAGTCTTTTTATGGGCATCCTAAATTTTAGTTCGCCAGATACATGTGTAATCACCATTTGAGTGACTAAAGAGTGTCTTATTAAAGGATTTGGATCAGGTTCAGGGTTTAACAAAACCTCAGGAGGGCGATTCCTTGCTTTGTAGTCCTTCGGGTTGAAAAGCACTCTGTAAAGGTATCTACTAAATTGTGTGTGATTGCACCCCGAGGACCGGGCGTTACACAATGAGGCTTTCACAACACCGTGTCGATTGTCCTCGTCTTTTCTTCCTCAAAGACCCCTTTTTTTTTTTTTTTTAAACGAACACCTGTCTCTCTCTCTGTTCTCCTCGCAGAGCCCAGTTTTGTTCACGCCGACGTGATCAAAGAAGGACGCGACGCAGCAGCACACGGCGAGGACGACAAAATCTACTTCTTCTTCACCGAGGTGTCGGTGGAGTATGAATTCTTTGGCAAGCTGCTCATCCCCAGGGTGGCGCGCGTCTGTAAGGTCAGTACACTCTACATGTGCCATCTGTACATAGCAGCAGCACCTGCCTTTGGCCGTTATCTCCCTGCTAACTGTGTGTTACCTCCAGCCTGAGCTCATATCTTAGTACAGTATCTTAGTCCCCCTTTCTAATATAGAACTCAGGTTACAATCAGAGATGAAGGTTCAGCCCACAAATCATGAAATACAGCAGTTAATGACAATGTTGACTATGGTACACATCAGGTTCTATGATACAGACTGTTTTTCTCATACACTAGAAGCCATTTACTGTAACCTCTATGGGAAAAACTAATGATTATACAAAGATTTGTTTTCCAAAGTCTAATCCTCTCACAATTAGTCCAGCTGATTATGATTAATGCATTAAATTGGTGTAAACTCAATATTTGTCTTTAAATCGTGCCGTCACAGGGTGACCTCGGGGGCCAGCGCACTCTGCAGAAGAAGTGGACGTCGTTCCTCAAAGCTAAACTGGTTTGCTCCATGCCCGAGCTCAACTTCGTCTTCAACGTCGTGCACGACATCTTCATCCTGAAGGAGTCCGACTGGAGGGACACGGTCATCTACGGCGTCTTCACCTCTCAGTGGTCAGTGATTTTTGAAGATTTACAGTCGAAACCCCACGAAAAAAGGGCGAATTTACAACGCTATTTTGGTATTCAAAATTCACGACCTTCCTCCCTCTTTCTCCTCTACCTTTTCATCATGCGCTGTCCCTCAGGGGTAATGTGGGCTTGTCAGCCGTGTGCGCCTATAAAATGACTGATGTGGAAGATGCCTTCTCCAACGGCAAGTACATGCAGAAGGCCACAGTGGAGCAGTCTCACACCAAGTGGGTGCGGTACAATGGCATCACTCCTAATCCACGGCCCGGAGCAGTAAGTGCTTTTGACAGCAATTAAGAAGATTGCAGTTTTGCAATAAGTGTAGCCCAGGGCTGCTACATTTAATGTTTTAGAAAAGTGAACTGACAAATTGTCAACTAGAAATCCAAACCCTTATTTAACCAGAGATTAGTTAAATCCAGGATCACTCTCACACTGCATTATGAAGCATTTACAGTAAATGTACTGAGTGTTGTTGTTTTTTTTTCCCTCCCTCTCTTCCTCCACCAGTGCATTAACAACGCCATGCGCCGTGATAACATAGACAGCTCTCTCAGTCTGCCGGACAAGACTCTTCAGTTTGTGAAGGACCACCCCCTGCTGGAGGATCCTGTCATGCCCGTCGGCAACGGGCCTCGCCTCATCACCAAAGACGTCAACTACACTCAGATCGCGGTGGAGAGGGTCCGAGCGCTCGACGGCAACGTTTATGACGTGATCTTCACCGCAACAGGTTTGAAACGGCCCTGAATTACGCTTGTTTTCAGTCTGTATGTGCTCAGTTTTATATTTATTTTATCAAGCATTCAATTACGTGTATTATACTGGTCAGTTTATGCTTGATAATTAAAAGAAAGGTTTTTATCCTATCTTTAAAAATTAACAGCAAAAAAAGGAACAATAATTTGAACATATATAGTTCAGTTTTTATTTTAAATGATTTGTTTTTTATAACCATAGGTTGTTTTTAAGCCCTTTTCAACGCTAAAACCGTTAGGAACAGTAGAAGTAGTAGAAGAATAATATGATAAAATTAGAGTTTTGTGAGCTTAACGCTGAATTGCTGCTGTGTAGTTTTCGCAGTGTCTGCGTGGTCTTAAAAAGTATTAAAGTTGATAAATCCATTTTGGGAAAATTAAGGTCCTAAGTTTTAATCTCGATTTCATGAGGTATTCAATTTTGTCCATAGATGTTTGACTGCAAAAAGTATGCATGACTGTATTTATTTTGTTAAAAACCACAATGTGCAGGGATGCTCGCCCTGCGAGATCGGCTCAGGGCCACGCACGCACACGTGACGTTGCGCGTCTTGCGACATTGAACACTCTCCTTGCGCGAAATTAACTCCAAAATCGCCAGACATGGGGAAAATGTAGGTTTTCTATAGATTTCATTGCAAACTAAAACTGTGCAAGTAAAATATGTGTTGCTGATTACAGCTTGATAAGGCGATAAGGTCTTAAAATATTTTGAGATGTTCTTGAAAAAGTCCCGCAAAGGATTCCTGCATATTCCCGGTTTCAAAGTCTGACCCCTCCATGATTTTTTATCTTTTTTTTTTTTTTTCAGACAAAGGAATCCTGCATAAGTCGGTGGTGTTTGAAAGCGGCGTTCACATCGTGGAGGAGGTCCAACTCCTGAAGAACTCTGAGCCCATCAAGAACTTACTGCTGTCCTCAGAGGTAAATGACTTCAACTGCAAAACTACGACACACAAGGAAACACTCAGCCATGTGTGTCATGTCTATGTGCTGGTGTATATACAATACAATGCAGACTTTTTAGTGTCTGGAGTTGTTGTGCTTGGTGAATTGTAGCGTTAAGTTTGAGGGTTAGAGCGTAAGGAAACATTGGGTGTAGGATGTGGTTAATCTGCTGTGAAGGTGTAGGATGTTACCAAGAAGATGGCATAGCTGTTGAAAAACAAAAGTACCTCAATCAGTGTCTGGAGTTGTTGTGCTTGGTGAATTGTAGTGTTAAGTTTGAGGGTTAGAGCGTAAGGAAACATTAGAAGTGCACTGCAGTCATTTGAGAAAAAAACAAAACAAAAAAACATGTTTTTTCTTAGTAATTTTTTTTTTTAGGTTTTCATGACCAATTGTTTCCTGTTTTTTGAAGCATTTTTTTCTGTTTTTCTGAGTATTTTTTTCTTCTGTTTTTCGTGCTAATCCCCTCAGTTTTTCGGAGTCATTTTTTTCTGAATTATCGAGAACTCTCACAAGAACCTAAATTATTCAGGAAAACAAATCAAAAAATAAATTGCACAGAAATAATAAAAACAAAATAATAGTTAATTTTTTTTTCAAGTGAATGCAATGCGCTTCCATAAGAATACACTAAAATATTAATAGAAGTATTTTCTTGACAGTGGTTTTGTGTTGTATTTAAACCTCTGACTACATAGTGTTAATACATTTTTAACAAATTTTCCTTTAAATAGACTATTTGGGGAGGAAAGATTTTTTATAGTATTTTAGATGTTTTATGCAAATTTCTGTGCACAGTTTCTTCAATAAAACAACCTCCCGCTCCCACAGACACGCTCCCTGTATGCCGGTTCAGACTCCGGCGTGGTCCAGTCTCCCACAGCCTTCTGCGGCCGCTATCTGTCCTGCTACGACTGTGTCCTGGCGCGGGACCCGTACTGCGCCTGGCACCGTCGCAACGCCACCTGTGTCAATATCCGTGACGTTCCCAGGCCGCAGCACGGGTAAGTCGCCACAGAGCTACAGTAGATGTGCTCTATCACATCAATCTCTCACACCACACATACCAGTGCTCCACTCATGCATTATCATACAGCTTAGACCAAACCAAAAACAACCATCCAGTGACATTTTTATGGATCCAGTTTGACCTGCTTTGACAGTCTCGCAGTAGATGTGTCTCCATTTCCGTGTGAGTGCTTGTGACACTAATGTTTGTTTGTTTTTTTGGTTTTATTTTCAGGGCACTTATCCAGAGCATGAACGGTGATGCAGTCAAGTGTCCTAAAGGTAACACACTCTCACACTAACTGATAAAAAAAGCTTCATTACATGTACATGGACAGTATCTGTGCTTATTCTGTATTAGAGTCATGAATTGTTGTTTTCAAATGACCCCTGTATGTGAATCACAGAGCTGCGTGACATGCAGATTAGTGCACATTTTTCTGTCTGAACCCAGACCTGAACCTGACGCATTTAACCCAACTTCCACTCCCTTTGTGTTACCCTTTCCCCTGACACGCTGATATTATCACGGTTACTGCTTGTTCTCCTCGATTACATGCGTGCACAGCATAAATGCCTGAAATACTTAACCGGAGTATCATTTCAAAATATTTTTCTGAATCTGGCCCAGCCTGTCAAGTCCTCTAACAAGGTCTAGTTTTTATCACTGCGTAACCTGAATGAAATAAAGTGACTTTTTGTTCTTAAGTATACCAAATATGAGCTAAAACTGGGATTTTTTTTTTGTTGGTAATTTTATTACAGAATGGTTTCTAAAGGTTACCTCAGGTCGAAATAACTTAGCCACACAAATGTCATACAATTTAAAGGGGACATATTACGCAAAATCAACTTTCTAATCATTTTAATATTCATCTTTGGGAGTCTGGAGGCCCTATGAGTAGGCAACGTGTGAAAAAAGACGACTCACTCATGTTCAGTACAGGAGATAAAACACGCGATGTGGACTTCCGCACTCATTGTTACGTCACAATGAGACATTCCTGGAATTGTTGTCTCGCTGAGCTGGGCAACGAGGGCAATAGTGTCCACGAAGTGTTCCAATATTGGCTGCACAGTGCAGCACAGAGTTCTACACAAACTTCCAACCTCAGTGGATTTACGTGTCCAGTGCATACATTTCATATATGACGGCAATGTGCCGGCTAGAGTCGGCAAATGATTGCTTTTCCAAATGCTAACTGCTGTTAGCTGCCGGAGCCTCAGTGATGCTGGCATAGTTTCCTGTGTCCATTTGCATTGAAAGAGACAGGCACTCAAAAACAGAGCGTTCTGAACAGGACTGTTTTAGCAGGGTGATTGAACTGCTGTGGTGCTTCATCCTTATGGTATTTTGACCAAAGCATCTCACAGACATGTTCATTAGGACATCAGGGAACTAGCTTAACTTGAAGTAGGGTTTAATATGTCTACTGGTAAAGATATGAATCCATTTTGATGAAATCCTTCTCATGAACATCTCTTTTAAACAGGTTAACTGTCACTTAGACAAGTCTTCAATCACTCTCTCTCCTTTTTGCTTTGCAGTGCCAGCTCTGCCTGTGAAGGATTACCAGCGGGTGACCGTGAAACCAGGAAGCTCTGTTGAGCTCCCATGCCTGGTTCAATCCAATCTGGCCCAAGTGATGTGGAAATCCAACGGCTCGATTCTCACCGAGGCCTCTGGCTTCCACCTTATAGGCGACAGCAGCCTCCTTATATACAGTGTGGCCTCTGAGGATCAAGGTAACTACGAGTGCTGGTCTGTGGAATGGGCCCCAGCTGCTAAGAAGAACTTTAGCCATCTCCTGGCTGGCTACGCCGTTTCTCTGGATCTTCCAACCAGAGCCCCTGATCAGGTTGGCCAAGTGACCACCACCACCACCACCACCACCACCACCCTCGCCAGACAGGACACAGCCAGCACACGTGCTGCTGAAGGTAATGATAATACAGGCAGAGTCCCATTAATGTCAGCCCTTGCTCCTCCCAGCTTCACAGCCCCAGTTTCAGTCTCGATCCTCCTCACCTCCGCACCCCAAACTGACCCATCACTAACCCCGCCCCCTAGCCACACAATCAGGTTCATTCCAAAGCAGCGTCATCCGCCAAGCCCCAACGTGCCCCAATCAGACACCCAGACCCCAGCAGCAGAATATCTGCAGCACAACAACAGCATCGCTCTCCTCTTCCTCTTCCTCCTGTTTTTCCTGCTCTTCCTGGCCGCGTTGGCCTACAACTGCTACATGCAGTATCTTCCGGCTCCATGCCTGCGCATGCGAGCCGCTCTGCTGGGCAGTCACAAGAGCGCCAGTCAGCCCGAGTACCGGGCCTGTGAAGCGGGTCTGATGGAGGCGCCCGTGATGGACAAAATTAACCTGACGGAGCATCCGACGCAGAACGGCAGCCAGACGGCTCAGAACCTGCGGGCGCTCCGCGACACCGGGTACGAGACCGAGCCGGAGTGCGGCAACGGTCGGGTCCACTCTCACAATTGCGGAGACAACTGCACATCCGGCGTGAAACCGTTCGACGTGGACTGCGACTCTCAGTCCATCAAGTTTGCAGATGCAGATGAACCTTACTGATCGAAAACACGCTCTCGCTGCATCTTCCCAACTGTTCCCGAGCTTTAAGTGGTGACCTCTGCACAGACGTGTGTTCAGTGCACAGCGTGGATCATAAGGATTACGTCAGGTGTCCCACTTGACTGTGGAGATTTTTCCCAGCTGGCAGAAATAGGGCTTTTGATAATGAGGTAAAACTGTATTCATAGAAGCTGCAGCTTAATCCAGCAAGTGAAGCTAATATTTTTTTTAAATTCCAAATTGGAAACATTCTTTTTTACCAAATTGGTAAGTCACTGCGATGTTTTCCAAATTGGAATCACGTTTTTTTTTTTTTTTTGTACAGCAACTTTACAGCTTTTTGCGTCTATTTTTCAAAGCAAACGTGTAGGCTAATGGACTTAATGGGCAAATGCTTCACAGTTGCAGTGTTTTCTCAGGGAAGATTTTCTCGGTACGTCGTAGCCGTGCCTGTGTCCAACTGTGCTGCTGTGTGCAGCGCCGGGTATGTGGGCTTTAAACATCAGAAGATGAAGAAAAAAAGAGAGAGAAAAATAATGGAATAAATGAAACCACTGTCGTTTTTCTAGTCTCATCCTGTGTGTGACAATGTTGAGTCTCTTTAGTATTTATTTTTTTTGACATTCCTACATGGATACAACTCTGATGGTCCTGTGTTTTAACCTCTACTGTTCATGTTCCCTCATGTGGATTGTGATGACGTAAAGATGCACAGGATGCTTGTTGATACCAGTTCTGTTTCTAAAAAACAAACAAAAAAACCCTGGAAACAATCTGAATTTTTTTATTAATGAATTACTATTATTATTTGTAATTCAACCTACTGCTCACTTTTAGAATTATTTAAGAAGTCAAATCTTTTTATCATCATGCATGTTCTCTCCTATTGTGTTTAGTTTATTTATTGCAGCAGATTTCTTTTTTTAATCCCAGCCCCTCATTGTTGCGTCTCCCTCTTGTCTTTTCTGCATGTCCTCCTCCTTTTTAGATTTACATTTCCTACTTTCCTCAATACTCTTGTTTTCCACTCCTCCCTCCCTCACAGCCTCCTCCTCCTCCTCTGTCGACACTTCATCTTCCCTGTCAACATCTGGACGTAGCCCTCCCTATGCACTCCCTTCTTCCTCCTCCTCTTCTTCCTCCTCCTACTCCTCCTCCTCCTCCTCCTCTGCCAAGCTCCACAGTATGGAGGCTCTGGAGGCAGAGGTCAGGCTTTTGCCTCCCCTGCTGAAGGACCAGGCCTGGGGGGTTCATGCCCAGGAGGCCTTCATGCTCTTCTGCCTCGCTTTGGGTGAGTGGTGACAATGACTCACACCGCAAAACCAAACTGTCTGTAGTTTGGATCTTTTCTCTCTTTCCATTTTTTGTTTTAACACTCCCCTTTCTCTCTCTCTCTCTGCCTTATTTTTCACTCATTCCGTCTCATTTGCATGCAACCACTTCTCCAAACATTTGTTTGTTTTTCGTGTGCCTTTCCGGATTTGCACCAAACAAGCCTGCCCTTTGCTTAAAGGCATCTGACTCACAGGGATGATTTAATCTCCATTTCAGGTGTCTACAAAGATACCCTGTATCAGGAATGGATTTCTTCTCATTTTTTTATTTTTTATTTTAAAGCCATGTGATATGATTATCTCACTGTTGAAAGAAATGAAAGGTGAGCTTTTATACACAATCAGTCTGACGTGAAACATAGCGTAAATCTAGACTAATTGGACTCTCCACAAAACAAATTATGAAGGCGCGGCCGCCTTTCATCTCCCACGTTGAAATTGTGTCCTTGTAAACAAGTGTAAATACAGTATATTTGTAAATATGGAAAAAAAGACCACCTTTGAAGATGAACATAAATCCTGGGGACGTTTTTGGGGCTGTGGCTTTTGGTAGGCAGGCTAAATAAATCTTGTCAAATGTTTTCAACTTTGTTTTTTTTTTTTTACTTCAGTCATTTCCTGAGCGGTATTTTTAAACGGTGTGGACGACTGTGCTGCATGCGGCTTTAAGAGTGTGATCCTTGTGCATGTCCTGAAAATATCATTGTTGACCGTACTTGAGAATGAACCTGAAAATGTTTACATTTTTCAGATTTACATTAATAATATGAAATGTAAAAACTATGGCGCAAAATGTATAATTCATAGTCCATCTACAGTCAGGTCCATTAATATTGGGACATCGACACAATTCTCATCTTTTTGGCTCTATAGACCACTATAATGGATTTGAAATGAAACAAACAAGATGTGCTTTAACTGCACACTTTCAGCTTTAATTTGAAAAGAATGCACTTGCTGAAGACCAAACTGACGGGAAAATGCCCCAAGAACAAGCTCATTTAATGTGGCCCACTACTTAATATTGAGTTAAAATAAGTGAATTAATCCTTTATTAATCCCACAGGGGAAATTCCTTGTCTGCACATCATCCTCAACTAGTAACCTTCCTAGAATTAGGAGTAGTTGGAAGCCACTGAGGGGTGCCATTTTTTGACCTGGTGGGGACTCAAACTGGCAACCCTTTGGTTACAAGCTAAGTTCCCTTTCAGCTTGACCATGGGCTGCCACTATAATAGTTATTTCTTAATGTCATTTTTAGTAATAGCTTACTTTTGCATCATAAGTACATTGATGAAGCCCACTGCAGTTTTCAAATCACAGGAGGTGTGAAAATGTGTCAAAATATCATTTTAGATTAATTATCATTTATACACATCTTATTCTACAGGCTGAAGAGATTTTTTTCACAGATCTGCACAAGGAATTATATATATATATATATAACAGAGGGATTATTGTCTGATATTTGTGCAGATCTGTGAAAAAAATCTATAATCCCTCTGTTATATATCTATGTATATATATATATATATATATATATATATATATATATATATATATATATATATATAAATATATATATATATATGTATATATATATATATATATATATATATACATATATATATATATATATATATATATATAATAATAATTTCAAGCTCATATTCCCACCCTGCTACTGAATTGTTGCTATTTTTCACTTGACCATCGCCCCCTACTGGCCACACTAGATACTCCGTGGTACTCGAGAGCCCTGATCTATGTGATTATTAGTGACTATGTGAACATGCAGTCCGATTCTGTCCCTCAGGTCCCAGTGATGTCCATATTCACTGGCTAGAAAACGGCCACACTCTGGACACTCCTATCATGGAGTACCGTCGGCCCGTGGGTCAGAATGAGGTACTAGTGAGCAGCTGGGTCAAAGGAGGGCCGTTGATAAAGGACGCCCGTTACCACTGTGTCGCTGAGGCCAGCGCAGGAAATGACATGTCTGCGGTTGACCTCCACCTCCCTATTGGAGGTAACTGGTGATGTCACAATGTACAGTGTACACCAAGGTTGTTATTGTTTTGACATTTTCATTACTATTTATTAGTTTTAGTTTAGTTTTTAATTGGAGGAAGTGACCAGTTTCAGTTTAGTTTTAGTCTTAGTTCTTCAGGTATTAAGAGAAAGCCTTGACTTATTATCAAGTCCTTTTATTTCATTCTTCAACCTTTAACACCTGCAAGTAAATCAAGAGTAAAACATCAAATGGTCTGTATTCCAGAATGAAGTTGTTTTTATTTCTATTATTATTCTATAGTTGATTAAATTATTTTTTCAATTAAATGATTTTTTTCACTGCTAGTTTTAATTTTAGACTTTCGTCATAATAACCCTGGTGTTCACTACAGTGATGCATGCATGCAGGGATCGCAGAATAGTAGATTGCCAAGATGGGGATATTTGACTGGCTTGTATCCACAAAGATGTCATTATTTGACAGATGAGGAGAGCGTTCCGTCCAGGGATCTGAACCAGTGGAGAGGTGCACTCACAGAGCACGAGCAACTGCTCAAAAGATGGGAAAAAGCCTGGGTAGGTCTGTGCTCTTGCATGAGAGCGCCGCTGAAACCATGTTACGCAGTTATCCTGGATTGACTCGGCTCACACGCACCAGTGTTCACCTGCTTTGCATGTTTGGCTTTAGTTAAGCAGTTAGAACTTAAACTCTCACTAGAAAAATGCAAAGTCCAGATTTAACTGGCAAATAAGTGGAAACACAAATCTACTGCAGGTCGGTTGAGACATTTCCATGAAATGAACAGTTTTAGTGCTCAGTCGTCTTTTCCTTTTCCTAATGTTTTTCCACAGTTTGCAAATAATGGACCCAGAGCTAATTCAATAGGTCCTGCAGCTTTTTTCTTAACTTCATTGCATTTAACTATAACATGTCTGTAGCACATGATCTTTTGACCTAATTCCTCTAACCATAACAACATACGTGTGTTCTATAAGAATTACTGTTAAGAGTCTTGTGATATTTACCTCCAAGCATTAAATTGCTTGTGGGCAGCGAGTTGTACTTCTTGCATGTTAAAGTTTAGCTTTAATTAAAATAGATTGATATGTTAAACTAGGCTTTAGCCTGATAAACAGACTGAAGGAATACTCTGGGACAATTCTGCTCTCCCCCTCAACAGGAAAGCTGTGATGGCCACTGAGCTCTCTGAAGATGTCATGAGTCTCACTTGTTGCTGGATCTCAGCATGGACGTGGTCCTGAAACCCAAAGTGGAGCACATTTCTGACACTGCTATGACCATAAAGAGCTATAGAATATAAAAACGATGTCCTGGTGTCACTTTGATAAAGGAGTTTGATGGACCATGAAGCAGAGACGTCACTTGGTCGTGATGATAAGACGGCGCTGACACTTGAAGGAGATGAAGCTCACTGGTTGCCTCAAATCTGAGGTCACGTAGGCCGCCTTTCTACCAAAGATTTATTTATTTCTATTTATTTTGGATGTAAATTAAGGTCCTGAAAGCAGTGCTGCTATGGAAGGACAAAACGTGAGGAATGGACCTGCAGTAAATAAGGTGTTCAGATGCGAGTTATTCAAGATGTTTGCACAATCTCTGCCTTCCAAAGCCTCCGTTTAGTTTGTTGTTCGCAGCTCAGTTGCAGTTTTTTTTTCACTTGAAATTATACAAGTGTCTTTAATCTTGAATTTGAAGGACTCAATTCCAGGGATGGAGTTGGGCCACTGTGGAAAGTCTTTTTTTTAGCATTATAGCTCTTATGTTTGAACTTTGACCCGCAACATCCAAAAGGACTTCAGTTTGTCTGCAGTTATTCTTTCACATTAAAACCTTGAAACAGAATTTAAATGAACAGTCTTACTGCTGCCTATATTGATTATATGTATATGTATATATATATGTATATGTATATACATATATATATATATATATATATATAAACACTACAATATAATGTTCATATGTTAACTCAGGATCAAACTGAAATGGCACAAAAACTTGAATTATTAACCTTCTCTCAGAGTATGGAAAAAAAATGTAATAAACACATACTTGAGAATATAGGTCAGATATGGGTCAAACAACAGAGGAATCGTATCATAAATGTACTGTAATCATATAAAAAAACCTTTCTCTGCAGGAATTGTTTTTCATGTTTGTCAAGGAGCCATCTACCACAACTGGATCCATAGCACCCTCTGGTGCCCAAAGACAGCATTACAAGTGAAGTCATGAGTTCAGTGTTACAGCAGCAAAGTTATCTAAATATTATGTAAATTCATACTTTTCCAAAGGGCCGTATACATATCTATATATATATATATATATATATATATATAATTATTTTAAGAGAAAGAAAAGCATCGACAGTATATATTCCATTTATCCATCCATTGCAAAATCTCATTTGTTTTTCTTGACATGAGTAACATGAAAATCACTTTTGCACATTTTTACAAGATTGCTGCATAAAATGGGGTGAAATGATCTCGTTTTTGGCCAAAGGAAGAAATGACTGGGTTTTTGAGGGGGTCTGTACACAGAACCAGTAAATGTGTGATATATTTTGTGAGAGTTTGTTGTTTTCCTTTACTATAGCAGAAATGCCTTTATTTTGTAACTGCCCTTTCTGGTGTAAATGATGTTGCGTGTATTGACAGTGTGGGAAACTAAACGGCCTTGGTGAAAGTTTGCACTCTTGTGTTTTCTCGAGATTGAAATAGCAACTTTGATTCTTTTGGATGCAAATACACCAAAGACAGAGAAGAAAATAATAGAAAAGCAAGAAACTGTACTAGAAAAACAAAACAAACAAAAAATCACAGGAGGAATCTTACGGTTGTTAGTGATAGTCGTGGATCACAAAGGTCTTCTGAAGAGGATGTGTGGCTCTGAAAGGACAATGACAAACAAATCAGCTACTGCAATGTTACCAAAGGACTTTTAAAGGGCCACGGTGTTAATAAATTCATTTAATTTAAGGCTCTTGCGTTAAACAAAATTAAAAAATTTGTCAGGACAACAAATTATTAGAATTTCAAAGTGAATAGTCAGTGTTGTCCAATAAACCTAAGTGTGACACACTGGATCTTTAGAAGACTAGACAGATGACTCACAATAAAATGGAAAAACAATTTTCAGTTTGAACACAATAACCATAGTAAGTTATGTGTCTTAGTGAGATTGAGAATTTATTTAAAGCTAGTTTTGCCGCTGTATTTGTATTGTATTGTTTATTTTTAAATTTGAATGCTGATGCTTAGCATTAAAACATACTTATCACATATTTTAAACGTCATCCTTTCTTTCTTTTCTTTCGTGAAGCCAAAATGCAGTTTGAAAATAGTGTGGAGGGAAAAAATTGTTTTCTTCACCTCACTGTTTTGTGCTCATTACTGCCCCCCCGAGGCCGGATTCAGAAAACACTCAGTGGTGTTTTTCCTCCGATAGCCACAAGGGGCAACAATGAGTCAATTCACACCACACTCCAGGATGAAAACAGAGCGAGGTGAGTTTTACGGTTTATTTGTGTAACTTTCAGACATATTTTCACCTTCACGAAAGTAAAAACTCAAAGAATGGAGACGAAAACACTTCCATGGGACATATATACGTCGAGTTTAACGTACATAGATTAAATATGACGACAGTTTCCAGTAGTTTTACATGAATGAATGAATGAATGAATGAATGAATCGTTTATTTCGGGCATGACATCAAGTGAGATATTAGTGAATTGTTGCTCACCTATATGTTCGTCATTGTACCTCAGTTTAGTATTTTATTTGTTGACGACACATATTATTGTCTAATAAAACAGATTATTGTCTTCTTTTAAAAAAGTAAAAAGTTCTGTTATGGTTTAGTGAGCATAAACCAATGAGGCAGATTTAAATTGTATCAATTGCTTTGCTTTGGGATTATTTACTAGTGCTAATGCTATTTACTAGTGCTAAATAATGAAAATATGAATTAATTATTTTAATTTCTGCATGTCCTGGTCAGTGTAGCTGTGTGTTGTAAAGTGAGAAAGAGAGGGTCAAAATAACTTGCTTTTCTGAAGATGTAGGTGCTTCTTTCTCTTCTTCTTCGTCTTTGTTTGATGGCAGCTGGCATCACCTGTGTTGCATCACTGCTGCAGTGTTCTCCTTCCTGTAGATTAGATTAGATCAGATACCTAAACCTTATTCATCCACTTGGGGAAATTCTAGCATCCTGATACAAATACATACTGCACATCCAATCATAAAAAAACATACAGACATTTTTTAAGTCCAGTTAAAGTAGTTTTTAATTTAATGTAAATGTTTTTAATCCTGATGATCCTGTGATAATAATATTGTCCCATCAATAAACTCCAGATTAAGGCTGAACAATTCACCAGAATCTGGTCAAAGTTTTCAAATCGCAGGAGGCGCAATATTTGTGTCAAATTACCATTTCAGATTCAGATTTGTCCTGAACTATACACATCATATTCTACAGACTGAAGGAAACACCTTTTTACAGATCTGCACAAATGTCACACAGTAATCTTTTTAAACATGTTATTCAAATGAAAATGAGAATAATTAAATCGCAATTTCACTCAAGCCCTACGCCGAGAAAATGGAAATGCATTATTAAAACAGCTTTAATAATACATTTGGTTTGGATTCGCAATTATGTCATTTAACAAAGTTACATAACGCGTATTCTCATTTGTAATGTACATGTTTTATTTTGAAACATCAAAGCCAATTCCTCAGACGTTGCAAACTTAAATAATTCGTCAAATCTCTGGAGCTTCCGCTAAAAATGGTAAAATTTTTACCAGTTTCCCCATTCTGCCCTTTCTGTAGCATTAGATATGTTGCTTGTAGCTAGTCTTAAAATAGCTTGCTTTATAAAAATGTTTTTGGTAACCTGGCAACGGTAGTCAAGTGGAGAAGTGTCTGCTGCCTTCCTTGCCAATGGATGCTCTTTCCTCTGTCTCTCTCTCTAGCTCTCATTTGCATTTAATGTATGTCTAAAAGTGGCAAAGAAAACTGATATTAAATCACACTCGGTTGTAATGAAACAAAGTTTTTGGCGGCGTTTTCACAAGAAGCTTTGGAGACGATGATTCCAGAATAATTGTCCAATTGTGCCTTTAAATCTTTATCACGAGCAGGCAGGTGTGTGTCGCTTATTTATTATTTCACTGGAGGCTGTGTGAGCCGACACCAGTGTGGCCTCGTCACAGCATACAACGACTATCCTCCATTTTTAGTGGAGGTAGATATTCCACACATTCCCACTGTTTATTTCCAGCTCAGCCTCCGCGTGTTTCTTTCCACAGTGGTGAGGAAACGGTGGGTGGGCCCTCAGTGGTGCCTCAGGAGCTCCGCCTTTACTGGACACCTGCTTACAGAGAGCACCACAATGTGTGAGTATAGAGGGCTTTGTGTGCCTCTGTCCCCATGACTACACACACACACAACGTACTTCTGTGAAGAAAGGTTACACAGCCCAATTCATCTTCCCCTCTGGTTTTTACCTATCTGCAGACTCCCCTCACTTTCACAGTTTCACAACAGTGCAAAGAGATGATTTTTTGGAGTTTAGATAGATGGCACTCTCAAAAACAGTGTTCAATATTATGTCAAATGAGGAAGAGAATGGTTTCTCTCCAATTATGAAGACAGGAAAATATTCATATTATGTTCAGACAGCTATAAATACCTGGAAACAGTGATTGTCAGCAAAAAAGGCCCTGCAAAGGCTTTACTTTCTGCACGGACAGAATATGTTTAAAAGGCTGATGGTTCGTTTATCAGGTTCATTTAAAACGTTCTGTATCATGGTTTGGTGTGAGAACCTCACGATGCAGAACAAAAATAGTCCGTCCAACATTGTTAAAGGTCCCTTATTATGCAAAATCAACTTTTTAATCATTTAAATCCTTATATTTGGGACTCTGGAGGCCCTATCAGTAGACAAAGTGTGAAAAAGATGACTCACTCATGTTTTTGTGGTCCTCCTCAGTCTAAGTACAGGAGATAAATCACGCGATGCTAACTTCCATGCTCACTGGGACGTCACAATGCGCTAAATTCCTGGAATGGTTGTCTCGTGGAGCTCCGCTTTGTCCGTAAAACACACAAGAGTGCTGGCGAGGGCAACGGTATCCAAAAACCGGAAGTCTGAGAAAAATTCTATTCTTGGCTCCACAGTGCAGCACAGAGTCCTACACAAACTTCCAGCCTCAGAGGATTTATCTGTCCAGTGGATACATGTTATATACGACGGCAATGTGCCTGCTAGAGCCTGTAAATTATCACTTTTCCAAATGCTAACTGCTGTTAGCTCCCAGTAGCCTCTGTGGCTGATGTCATTTCCTGTCCCTTGAGTTTCGTTTTACTTCGTTTTACTTTTGCTTACTTTTACTTTAAAGTAGCCAGTCATAATAATTGGCACACGGCAGCTATTTATGACTGGCAAGTTTTGTGTAAAGTATACTCGATCTTGGGCATAGTTGCCAAGTCTGGTTATTATAAGCGACTTTGGGCTTGTTTTTCTGTATAGTCACTTATGGAGTGTTTCCTCAGCATGGCACTGTTATTTTGCGTTTCCACTAGCATAGTACCTGATACTTTCTTTAGGTTCCAAGCACGCTGTGGCAATACCGTCACAGGAAGAGACGCCCGACACAAGAATCAAGCCGAACTGTAGATCAGTTAAAAAACAACAACTTAACAATCTTAAAACGTGGGTTAATCTCCAACAATTACCAGGGAAATCTCAATATTTAACAGAGGAGTCTGCGAGTCCGCGAGTTGTATTGTTTAGTTTTAATGTTGTATTGTCCTACTGCAAATCAGTATAAAGACACAAACTGATACAAATACAAAAAACACAGCAAAAATTAACTAGAGATTGTGAGAACCTGTGTAAAATAAACCTTTGTTTTAGTTCAGGAGATGAAGATCGCAGAGCAGGAATTCACAAAGTGACAAAGCAAATTTGTTCCTTGTAGGATTGATATTAGTAAATATAAGTAAATAAATGATGAGAAATGTAGTATGCTACATTTTTTGTTGTTGAATTATATCCATATAAATTATAGTGACATATATTTGTTATTCATATGTATTTTAATTAAATGTGTAGGTGGTAACTGGTTACATGAATGTGACGGTAAAAAAAGAAAGAAAAAAGAAAGAGAAGAAGCTGTTAATGGTGACAGTCAAAATCACGGGGGTGGTCTGTTCTCTTGTGTTTCTTTTGCTGTGGATCATTTTTCAGTTTTTCATCCAGTCATCTGAACACGGTCTGTCTGTCATCGCATAAACATGTCAAATCTCTTCATGTAGGTCGTATTATGGTCGGGCATTTAAGAGAAAACAAATGTACACCTGCGTTTCAAATGGTCTCTTCCACTATTCTGCAAGCCTCCCCTGAATGAGTCATCCAGCTGGCTCCTCATTGGACAAGACCATGCCATCCCTAGGGATTGCCTTGCAGAGGCAGAAAGGCCTTTCTTCCATTCACAGAAACATTGGTATGCCAGCCTGCTATTTCATTCACATAAAAGACTAAATATTGCATGATTTATTTTTTTAAATCCTGCTCTTCTTCTCCTTCATCTTTTTGCCCCCTTTTTTCATCTCTACGAGGGCCTGCTGCCTTTTCTTCTTCCTTTGCTTTTGTGTTTTCCTTCTGTTTCTGAGGGGGAGAAGGAAGACGTGCTGTCTTTTCTTTTTTTTTTTGTTCCTTCTATATTTACCAGGCAGGATAGAGAGAGATGTTGGGAGGGACTGCAGTGCGAAATCTGCAGCAGAGAGAGAGTGGAAGCTGCTTATGAATGAGTCTGAGTCTTTCAGCTGTGCTTATATGCTGAGGACATTTTACATGAATGGTGTCTGGCTGTCTGCTTTCTGCTACCAGGGAGACAAAGATGCTTCATTGCTGCTGCGGCTGCTGCTGCTGCGACTGGGCTCGTTCTCTCATCCTCTCGCTCGATTCATTGACTCATCTGCCCAGAGAAACATACGGTGTCGTCTTTTAGCTGATTTCATTAACGCAGTTTAACGGGGGGGGGTGAATTATTGGATGTTTAAGAAGAGCTGTGAATCTGCATCTGTGTCTTTTTTTTTAGTGGAACTGAATTATGTTTGATAGAGAATTTAGAGCTAGAGGAATCTAATGTGTAAGGTTTATTTAGAAAAAGGAGATAGGATAAGATATATTTTGTGGCGATGAAGTAATATAAACATAAAGAACCTGTAGTGGTGCCTGTTCTCTGCAGTTATTATAAATGAACATAGATTGTATATTAGTGATGTTCACCGTGTTGCTTCTCTCAGTTTCTTTGTGATACACAGAAACATAGATTATATTCTTGAATTAATATAGTCTGCTTTTTTTAAAGAGAGGATTTTTGTGATTGTGGCTGATAATTGTTAGCTTTAATTTATCCTTATTTTGTCCTTTTTGCCACAACTTTTATCGTTTCGTCCGTCCATTTTAGGAGAAAAAATTGTATTTTTTTGCACGAATTCATGGAAATCATTACAAGTCATTATTTTGTCAGCGTCTAATACTCGTGCTACTATTCCTATTTCATTTCACTTTCTCAGAAAAACAACTAAGCGCGAAATAGTTACAGCAAATTAATATCTGACGGGGGAATTTAAAAATTGATTGGTTCTAGTGTGCTGTAAGTGGGAGTTTTTTTTTTCCCTCTCCCTCCAACAGGAAGTGATTTGCAGTGTTCAGCAAGCCTTTTGTTGAGAAGGTTTTCTCAGATCAGTGAGTCATGCTTTAGCTCTGAGCCGGCAAGCAGGCAGGCAGCAGTCAGTAGAGAGTATTTTCTTTTCCTTCACAGTATTTGCAATCAGCGACAAGATAGATCTTTCTCTCTCTTCTCTTACTTTTGTTTTTGAATTTTTGAGGCTACAAATCAGTAGCTGTATCAGCATCACCACTGGAAACACAAGCTGCATCATAACACTGCCAATCTTTCTTTTTCTTTTCTTTTTTTTAATCTCTCCATTCTTTCTTCCTCTGCTTAAGTGTTGTGTTCTCATGGATTGTGTCTGTATATCTGTCATTTGCGGATTGGATTGCAGCTCTGGATTTTACTGAGAGCAGATTGGACTTTGGTGACAGCAGCAGCAGCAGCATCATCATCATCATCATCATCAGCAGCAGCAGCAGCAGCAGCAGCAGCAGTCCAACACAACTGCCACTGTAACCTCTGTTGAGAAAATTACAGTCAGGTGGCCTGTGATTGCTAAAAGGCGTTTGCTGCCTCAGCCGCTGCTGCTATGTTACAGGAGAGGGTAATCAGCGCGGCTCAGCCACGTCTGCCAGCACACTTGTGAAAGAGGCAGGCTGTGCGCGTCGGTTGGTGGAGAGAGGGGAGAGAGCAAGAGAGAGAAGGGTATGCTTCACCGTACCAAATACAACCGCTTCAGGAATGAGTCAGTAACATCTGTAGATGAGCTTCTCCACGGCCTGTCCATGAATCCCAAGGTCTCGGCTACCCCCCAGCCTGCAGCCGAGACATCTTACACGCCACCGACTGAGGTCCAGCCTGCCTCCACCACCACTGCTTCCAGCACCCCTGCCAGCCATGGGTCTGACCACCTGGAAGATGGAGGCACCACCCTCTGTACCCTCATCAACAAGGTGTCCAGCCTGAAATTCAGCAACTCAGGCAGCCTGCTGGGCATCAAGTGTTTGCCCTCGGCTGTCAAGGACCTGACTGTGTCTAAGCTGCAGGGGGGTGGGGGATCTGGCCCAGGCGGCTCCAGCGGCTCGAGCCCCAGTGCAGCAACAACAACAGCAGCAGTGGCGGCAGCAGCCTCTGGTGTGGGCGGCTCACTGTGCAGCTCAGCCTCTCATTCAACCCCCTGCTCGCAGCTGGAGTCAGCCATCAGCATGAGTAAAAAGAGCAGGCTGGATGAGTTTCAGCCTGCTGGAGAGGACTGGAATCCTGGTGGAGGTGGAGGACTGGTCAGCAAACCCTCCAGAGGATGGCTACACTCGAGTGACAAGATCTCTGGTCCAGGAGTGACTTACATTGTCAAGGTTGGTGGTCTCTACTTCCCTGCCTCATTTATGTATTTGTCCTCTCCTTTTATTCCCCCCCATCTTGTCCTTTACCTTGTATCTCGTTTTGTTTAAATGACTCAAGCTCAGCTACCTGCAAGTGGTGTATAAGGAAGAGATAATTTAGCTTTTATTTGCTCATCACAACATGCCCTTGAGTGGGTGTATGTAGGCTGGCTACAGCAGAAGGCTGGGTGAAGGAGGAGCGACCAGAAAACAGACATTGAATAATTTAGAAAACAGAGAAGGTCAGCATTGTGGGGGAAAAAAGGAGAATAAAAACGCAAGCTATCAAAACAAAGCCAGTAATCATCAGTGTCATTTTAAACATGCTGTAAACATTCCCATTTATGGGGTCGGTTTTGTGTGAGTGTAGCCACAGCGTTATGCTTTTGTAACCATGGTGACGTGTTATTTCTGTACATCCGAACGAGCTCTATGGGTAGTTTTGGCTCGGCAATAGTGAAATTATGGAAGACATACGGCGCGTGCTTGTCCTCATCACATCCGTGTCTCACATCAGTGCCGTTGAGCCATCATACATCATTTGAAGGAGCACAAGTTGGCGTAGAACTACAAGAGCTGTGAATGTCATCATGCCGGCAATGAGTCACTAGCATGAGGAGCGATGATGCTGAAGACCTGGTGTGAATTGAATGAAGAAAAACGGAGCAAACCATTTTCACTTAAACCACAAAGTAGCAGTAAACTGAGCATTTACTGATGTAATCTTCTCCTCTTTTAATGTTCTGCACTTTGATAAAAGAAGCAACACTGAGTTTTGGTGTGCGCTCAACAGTGATTCCAGGTTTTTTTGTTTTTTTTTGTTTGATTGCCATCATATGACACTAACTTCAACTCGCCCGAACAGAGGCCACACTATCTGTGACCAATGTGACATTGCTTTAACTGAATTAAGTCCACGAGCGCTTATTTGTCCAGTCAATGCCGCTGAAAGCTGTGAGAGGGGAAATGGGTGCAGTCTGTCCCCCCCACATCCACACACACACAAACACACACACAGCTTTTCCTGTGGTTTGTGTCCTGTGTGTATTGAGTTCAAAATGGTGTTCTGCTCACAGCACTTTCAATTAGCGTCATGTGGTCACTCCTCGCACATCATGCGCCATCACTGTAACGGGACATTGATCGACAGTGACACTGTTTATACTCGCACTTTGAGCTCATGGCAGCCATTTGATTATGCCAGAAATGACTAATTCACACAAGATTTTGAACGACCAAAACAGCACTGTGGCATAACTGTAGAACTGGAATTTGGCATTGTTGTCTTTTAGGAAAACCTCTATATTTGAAGAGGTATGGATGTTAGAGTTTATGGAATTTTATAATGTATTCACTGCTAAACTAGGAATAACTTCAATAATAGAAGCGACGCTGACTGTCATCAATTGTTTTTTCAGCCCTTGTTTAAACACGCACTAGCTGACATAATATCATTTTATATTATATGAACCTCTCCTGCTATTTATATCCGGCAGACACCAGCAGTGCAACAGTTGCATTTATTTGTAGTTGTATTTCTGGAAAGCTGCTGAATGTAAAGTGCAAGCATTAGCTCTCATTTTAGCTCCTCGCTGGTCTCCACCAAGAAAAGACCTCACTGTTCGGGTAAAGGATCCAGTGCAGTAGATTGTTGAGTTGGAAACTACACAATATGAACAACACAATCCATCCATGCATTACACTTGTGATCCTTAATTACAATTTTTTGTAGTGGTGTAGATTTTCTCATATTACCCACATAATATTCTATAAACATTTTTAAATAAATAACGCTGGTAACACTTTAGATTAGGGAACACATATTCACCATTAACTAGGTGCTTACTAACAGATATAAGTAGCATACTAGCCCTTTATTAGTAATCATTAAGCACGTATTAACACCTTATTCTACATAACCTTATTCTACCTCTATTATGAGATGAATTAAGATTTTTCCAACAGAAAGTGTTAATACGTGCTTAATATTTCCTCATAAAGGGCTAGTCTGCTACCTATATGCATGTTAGTAAAGTGTTACCATAAATCTTTATACATAAAGATAAATAAATTGCTGTACCCTGTTGATCGCGATATCTAGTTTATAAACTGTGCACAATGCTTCCCCTGTCATCCAATAACACATTTTGTTGTGCGGTTTATTTGGGGGTGCATCTAAATATGTATTTTCTCTTCTGAAAGTCCTCATATTTCAGTTTTACTGTGTAATTCATGTACTCTGCTCAGTTTAGAATTGTTTTGACCCCGCTGAATCGTGCACTTTATACTCCCTCTTCTAAAAATAGAGGACGTTAAATGTGTTTTTTTTTTTTTTTTTTGGCATTTTGACAAAGTGGTATGTGTTTGCTGGGTGCTTGCAGAAACACTCACTGGTGAGCAGGAGCCACATTACGCCGGAGTTATGATTTTAATAACTTCCATTCGCATTTCTGTAAAGGAGTGGAAAGGGAGCGTGGCTGTGTGTCTGGATGTCTGTTTTGTTTACAACGGGATTATGCATGTGATTCTCATAATGATAAGAACTCATCAGCACAAAATGTTCCCAGTCTGTGCAATATTAATTAGAGGAGGTGTTGTAATGTGAGTAGGTGGCCTGTACTGAAGATGGTTTATGGGGATTGGAGGACTACAGTCATCTCATGTCACACAGTCACACACAATGTTTACAAATCATTATTTGATGAAAAAGTATTTACTTTTTTTAAATTTTTTTAATTTTTGTCAAACCTTGACTTCATGATCTCCCGCTTGATGCTTCTCTATTTTTAAGATTATCTATCTATAATGCAAGTTGTGTCTGTGAAGGGCATATCTTGCTGATCGCCCTAATTTTTTTGGATATGGGTTGAGCATGGCCTGATGGTGTGCATCTGTGATTTTCAAATTTTAATTTCCGCTGATTTATCATGCTACACCAGGAAGCATGCTAGCTACGATTAGCATTAGCGTAGGGCTAACATAATCCAAACATTGTGCAACCTCATTAGGTGCAACTAAAAAATTTTAAATTTTCGATTAGCATTAGCATAGCTAGCTGTTTCGTGACTGTCAGCCACGCAGCATTACCATAACTGAAAAATCTTCTTCAGCTCCCACTATAGGAATACATACTTCCTAAGGGCACTGCACTAGTGTAACAAAATAATGGAGCAACTTTATGAATATACAGGTTTTTACGCCTTTATTTAAATGTGTATGAGCAGCAAACTCTCACACTCGCACCTTCAGTCAATTTAGAGTGTGTGATTAACCTAATCTGTATGTATTTAAACCGGAATACCCGGAGAAAACCCACATGCACACACAGGGAGAACATGAAAACTGGTTCAACCAGGATGTGAACTGTTGACCTTCTTGCTGTTAGGCAATGCTAACTACTGCACCACGCTGTTTGACCTTGGTGAAAGGATGACCCACTCAAAAGCAACATAATCTGGGGAAAAAGTGACCAGTTTCCAAGGCAGGAGTAAAAATTGTACTACTCAGTCGAAGGAACCTGGTCACCATTAAAGTATGTGCAGTAGCTGCAGTTATTATTTGTTTATTTAGTTCAAACGTCAAATTCATCAGGTGTTTTTTTGTTCTCTCATTTATTATAGGTTTATTTAATATTGTGTGTTTCCTGTGTTGGAACCTTTTTAGTGCACCAGTTATAGGAAGTATCCACCACTAATTGTATTGTTTTGTACAATGACAATAAAGGTGTTCTGTTCTGTTCTATTCTAGTACATGGGCTGTATAGAGGTTCTTCGGTCAATGAGATCACTGGATTTCACCACAAGATCACAAATAACAAGGTATGTACACACTTGTTTATTTTACTAACTGTGCAATTAAACACCTTTGCTGTAAAACAAACCCACAACAATTTACAGTTTCTAAATCATTTACAAAAGAAAACTAGGAAAACAAAGAATGGCTTGAGCCACTAATGCCAACTGTATACTCTTACATTTCTTTGTGTCAGTAATGTTACATTGACAGTCAAATACATAAATATGACTATTGGGAAATGAGCTTTTGGTTCATTTATCTGCATCAAACATATAAATCATTTACCTATTACTACACAAAATGCTATTTTATATAACACAAATCTGTTATTACAAATTATTGAATTAAACAGTCTTTGTTACTCTTTCGCACATAAACAGGTCAAGAATGTATCTGGCAGCAAGAAATCAGCAGTCATAAATACTGTAAGAAAAGAATAAAATGTATAATAATACAAGTATTAAACGTTGACTATTGCAATTAAATAAAAATTGTATAATTGTCTAATCAGCGACATGCTGTTAGTAACTTCTTTACTGCAGGAGACACATGGTGGACACCATGTAGTTTGCTTTAAATTACCAGTGTGTCTGCATGTGCCTTTAAAATCATTGACCAATGTGCAGTGATGCAAAGGCAAATAGTGAATCGGTTTGTTTCATGTCTGACACAGTGTCTCTGTCTCTCTCTCTGTCTGTCCTCCTGCCTCATTTTGTTGGGGACGGAGAGGAAGAGACACGGAGAGAATCTGTCCCATTCCGTTGCTTTTATTAGATTTCTGCTTCTCTAAAACGACCTCCTGCTGTCCGTTATTTAACCAAAGGGTGCAACATTAACGTTTCTGTATCCGTCATTAAAGAAACTGATATCTTTGTTGTCACATCAAATCTATCTTTAAGCTGCGGCAGATTAAATCACTTATCCGAAAGACAGATTTGGATGTCACTCCACTGTAAAAAGAACTATTTTTTTTCCCACCATTTGATTTACAACAGTTAATGACACTTAATGTAATTCACAGGATGAATTGTCATTATTTTTTATGAGCATCAAACTTTTACCTCATCGGGTCAATATTTTTAAAGCAAATACCTGCAAAACTAATGACATGTAAAACAGCGAGTTAATTTGTGCATTAATATATCAAAAAAGGAGGAGACTAATGTTATCTATTTAGTGTACTTAGATTAGCCACATTGTTTCCAACACTCTTTAAAACCAGCGGTTTTTTAATGACGTCGTACGCTTTGAGGAGCAGCTGCTATGTTTGATATAGGGTTTGTCTTTGAAAAGTGCCATAAATAAACTTCTAAGTGCTCTAAATCCTCCTCTGTACTCTGGACTCTTCACTGCAGAGCCGCATATCCGCTTCTCCGGCAAATACTACAATATAGTGGGGGGAAAAAGGGAATTGAATCAGGGAACAAAAACATTTAAGTGTGTTTTTTCTTTCCAACGATTACAGGACCTAAGTGTTTGGAACACATGCAACAGAAAAAGCTATTGACCTGCTGCTCAATTCAATTCAATTGTATTTGTATAGCGCCAAATAACAATAATACGTTATCTCAAGGCACTGTACATAGGAAGGCAGGAACCTTTACGATATTATAGAGAGAAGAGAAACCAAACGGTTCACACAATGAGCAAACACTATAGGCACCAGTGGAGAGAAAAAAATCCTTTTTAACAGGAAGAAATCTGCTATCCATCTGCCTCGACTGGTTGGGGTGAAAGGAAAAATGGGGGACAGGGCAGAGAAAGTTAAAGAGGGATGCAAGTTCTATGGAGTTGAGATTCAGCATCTGTAGTAACCAGATGCAGAATCTCAACAAAACAGAGAGACTAATGGGAAATGGCAGAGAGGATCAGTCACTTAATCAGGAAGTGAGTCGTAGCTCATGCTGCTCCCTGATGCCATCAAACTATTTTGTTTTTTTTTGTTGTTGTCTTAACTGAGAGAGAGGAGAGTTCTAGCAGCAGAAATTACAACATTTAATTACAACAGATAACATGATCGACGTCTCACCTGTTGAATATCAGTGTTTTTACGATGTGAGCATGTTGCAGAAATAAACATTTATATCCTCTCAGTGCCTCACAGTTATAACTGGACACTCTGTTTTTTCTGCCAAGACAACAGAATACATTTCATATCAAAGAGTCTCACTTGTTGCCAAAATAGCAGTGATTCTTTGGCCGTCTGTGATCACCATCTTGGCTTCATCATCCTCTCGTCGTCTTCCTCTAGGGAAGCCATCAGCCTGGTGTGTGAGGCTGTTCCAGGGACCAAAGGAGCTCTGCGGAAGAGAAAGGTACATGGGTGGGAAGAGTGGGAGGGATATGAAGATGCAAGTGATTGCCACTTTGAGAGAGTTGAGAAAATGAATGTCAGTGAAATGTAAAGGAGAAACAACATTAGATATTAATTTATCCTTCTTACGTGTTCTATATATAGCATCGCCTCAGTGAGCTCTTTTTTCTCTTTCTCTCCCCCCCTCCTCTCATCCTTCCTTCATGTTAAAGGAGGGAAAAACTGACAGAGAGAGGAGGAAATGATGAGCGAGAGAGAGAGATTGTAGTTGGAGAAGCTGAACAGAATGGAGAGAGATGGAGAGGTAGAGGACTGTATGTGCGTGGGCGTAGCTCAAGCCTACGATGTATTGCAGACCGCGCACAGTGCTTAGTGACTCATGTAGTGCACAATATCTGTGATCAGGATACTGAGCTACTGTGTGTGTGTGTGCGTGCGCATGCATGAGTGTGCGCGTACGTGGTGTGTGTCCACAGCGTGTGAGGAGATTGTCTTAATGTGGGGTGTGAAATGAAGCATTACTCTGCTCTCTAGAGCTTGTTCAAATGTCAGGAAAGAACATATTAGACTAAATCAGTGCCGACTAGTTTTCAGAATAGATGAGAGATGGAAGATAATGCTGATTTGGCAAACACTCTGGCAACTTCAGCTTTGTACTGACAACTCTGAATGGATTTGATTGTTTATTTCTATTTTTATATATGGCCCTTTTTTTTTGCCTCATCTCTTCATTTAAAATCACTATTCACAACCTGTCCAAAACATAACATATCTGATCAGTACAACTCGATATGTACCTCTTTTGTCATTCATTAGTGATGAAACTATAATTCAATAAATAACAGAATGAAGGAAGCAGGAATGTATTATATCTTGAGCCTCATCTAGAGCTGTAGCATTTCATCTGTATGCTGTATTACTTAAGCCTTGTATAGTTTTGTTCATAAAGTTTGAACAGTTTAATTATGTTGTATCTGTGATTTCTTCTACTTTTTTTTTTTTTTTTTTTTTTTAAAAGGTCAGAAAAATTTAGAAAAATAACCATATATTTGTAGGGCCATTTTGACCTTGAGAGGGCATTTTGTCAACATCTTTAAAAGGCCTTATCAGGGTTAAGACCTGGTTTTAGGGTTAGGATTGGGTTTACGTTTAAATGTCAATGGTGTGTCCTCTGATCTTCTCAGCCACCATCCAAAGCCCTGTCCAGTATCCTGGGCAAGAGCAACCTGCAGTTCGCTGGCATGTCCATCAACCTCAACATTTCCACCAGTAGCCTCAACCTGATGACGCCTGACTGCAAACAGGTGAGTGTGCAACACTTTACCGTACAATCAACAGATGTAGAACATGTATGATGCTATATTTAAAGTGTTTTAAAGTGCTTTGAATGCAGCTCTGTTTGGTCTTTGTTAGCAGAATTGATGTAATATTATACGTATGCCGTCTTCCTTCCGCTGAAAATATGAGCAGGAGAATTAAATTCTGAAACATCCTGTTTTGCTGCCGTCTCTCTTTACTAGCTCAATGTCACTGTTCCCTCCGTCTGTTTAGACATAAAACAAATCACTTCCTGTGTGCAGCCTGGCAGTGTAGCCGGGGGAACATGAGATCTAAACATTGTTGCACTGAGAAACAGAGATTCGAGGTGACAGTGGTTTGAATGTTTGTTTATTTAAACAACTAGAAGTGAATGAAAATGGCTCTAAATGTGTAAGAGGTCTGTCACAAACATCACAGCCACCACATTCTACACTTTAGGCCTGTAAGACCTAAGCCTCAGTATGTCTGTCTGGACCTTTTTTTTCTTATTTTTAACCATAAAAAGGCCACAAAATGTCCTGTGAGTGCTTTTCCCCATTTTTACACAATAACTTGGCAGTTATTTACAACTTAATACAATATTTTAACATGCAGGTTAACAATTTAAAATGAAGAAAAACAAAAAGCACTGTTGTACATGAACACCAGATTTTGTGTGTTAAATTTGAACAGTATAAAACAAATTTAAAATAACATTTGTTTGAGTTTTTGAGGCCAAAATGTACAGGCATTTTTCCAATTCTTTCCTCTCTGGTGACAAAGACGCTGATTCTCCGGCTCAATGCAACAGTGTGGGTGAAATTACAATAATAACCACACATTGGCTTTGATGTGCAACTTCTCAGCTTTCAGAAACTGTTGGAATTTTTTCGATAACACAAACCTTCCCGTAATTCCGGTCATGCAAATTGCACTTGCGCAAACGTAACATCTGCGATACACTCGGTGTTAAAGGGTCAGATTAACTGCTACCGTGTCTCAACTACTTCATTCCAGCTCTTTGCTGAAATATGTGTAGAATATAGACAGTTCGGTTCATTTACACATTCTCTGCAATTTTACTTTGCACAGATCATTGCCAACCATCACATGCAGTCCATCTCCTTTGCATCAGGAGGAGACCCCGTAAGTAACTGTGTTTTGTGGGGGGGGGGGGACTATTTGCTAATACTTAAAAGTACTGGTATTTATTGCACCAGTTAAAAAAGCTTTCACTTTTTCCACTTAGGACACGACAGATTATGTTGCCTATGTAGCAAAGGACCCTGTTAACAGAAGAGGTACGAGTCCTTTAATGCTTTTTCTTCTTCTATGGCGTATTTCATATCTCACATGCATGATTCAAATCTGTTGCTGTGACTCTTTCGTCAGCATGTCACATTCTGGAGTGCTCTGACGGTCTGGCCCAGGACGTCATCAGTACCATCGGTCAGGCCTTTGACCTCCGCTTTCAGCAGTACCTGCAGTGTCCCTCGAGCAAGCCGTCCTCCACACACGACAGGTGAGGCATTCGCGACGCGTTCGTAAAAAAAGCGAAACACTTTGACTTCACGGTGGAATTTCACGATCAAACCGTGTTTATGTCTCAAGGGTATTAAATATGGAGGAGCTGCCGTGGACAGAAGAAGAGGAGGAGTCAGCAGAACATCCTTACTATAACAACATCCCCGGCAAGATGCCACCACCTGGAGGCTTCATTGACACCAGGCTGACCAATCACAACGCAGCAACTGATGGATGCCAGGTACAACTGATTTTTCAAGCAGACAGTCTTTTGTGCCTGGTGTCACAAAGAACTCCAAAAAAATAAACTGAGCATAGGCATAATTGGCATAATCTGATGAAAATGTGTGTTTTTTTCACTAATTAAAGTATTTTCTGGTTTCTTTGCTTCATATAACAAAGAAATCATACAATATATAACATATACTATTTGCAAAGTTATATCACCTTTATGGTATACATAAAGTATTAAAATCTGTATATTCCTTCACTGTCACTATTATAATGCATCTTATGGACCTTTCAGCTGTTAGCTGATTGATTTAACAACATATTTACACCCAAATACTTATTTTATAACCACATATTTGCCATCCCATTGAGCTGCGGTTGATTGGTTGGTGGGTTTATGTTCTCTCAGACCACAAACAAACCACATCAAGCCTCCTCTACACTCTACAGTCAGCTTGTTTAGTCCAAAGTGTCTCACTTTCTGCTTCACATGTCATTATTGGTATAGCAACTCATTTCTTGGTGTTTATTTCTGTGTGTCTCTGTGTGAAAAGATGGGTCCAGGGTCTGTAGATCAGACATATTACCAAGGGCGGCACTGTGGAGAAAACTGGGGAGATGAAAGAAAGCCCATATTCTTACAACAGGGTAAGTAAAAACATCCTTTCTACCATTTAAATATATACTGTAGAACACAGTGTTTTATCATTGCATCACTGTGAGTGTGTTTGTTTCTCTGAATGTCCAGGCTCGTTTGATATAAACAGTCTACCTGAGAGTAAAGGCTCAGTGCCAAAAACAGCAGAGATGCCCATGTACGTGAACACTCAGCAGATCGATGCCCAGGTACTCGCAGCCCTTCAGGCAGAAGCAGAACATGTGACAAAGGGTATGGCAGCTGCAGCCAAAGAGAGCCCACAGAAGGACCTGTTTGACATGAGTAAGTAACTATTGCCCTGATATATCAGTTTTCACATACTGTACATTTATAAAGAAGGATTAAACTGCCATAAAATGCCAAAAAATAAGAAGAAATACACAACATAGTATAGACTGTACCAACTGTGGACTTATGGCAAAGTAAAAATTTAAGCAATCCATTCCAGAACAGTATGTGTCTTGACTTCAGAATCATATTTCATGTTTGCTTTCATGGATCTTAATTATAGAGGTTTCCTTAGTGAGTTCAGCATGACATTATAATAACATTATGCCACAGCGCAGACAAAAGGAGGCTCGTGTTAATGTCAGTGCACCACTTTGTTCGTTCCCTTCTTTCCAACGTTAGCGCTTGCTGCTATTAAAATATATGCGATAACGACTGTATGTATGAAGAAGCCATGACGCAAAACACTGAAATTCAATTCAAATTCATGATACTAACATCCCTGTTAGTATTTAATTTAAGTAAATAAAGGCAAAACTCTGAATTTAGTAATGTAAATCGTAATAGTATAATCTAGTGATTTTATTACTTCTTACTGATATATTTGTCTAGAAATATGACATGTCAGGTGTAGTTGGATCTGTTCAGCCAAAACTGGAGAACTTTCTAAACAGCATTATTTACGCAAACCATTTTACTTCTTGTCCACTGTTCCTGGTGCTTTGCCGCGTTTCTCGCTAAGTTACTGGCACTTGTTGAACAATGGAATAATGTGACATCCTTGGCAAGCAAGACAAGAAACAAGGCAATCAGAGATGGCAGACTTCACCCCATTCACGCAACAAGCCTCCGTCGGCCTCTGTTGGTCATATTGGCAAGTGCAAGTGCGGAAGCACAAACAGACAGAGCCAATGAAAACAATACTTCAGTTCCACTCCGTGGGGTCAAGTACCAATGGGTGATTGCTCTATAGCACAAATAGATATTAAAAAATCTACAGAAAATCATCTTAATACAGTTTTGAAGAAATTACATCACTATTCACAAGCTAAATTGATAAAAATGCTGTACTTCTGTATTTATACCCACATTGAATTAATAGATTACCATACTTATACAAATCCTATACACTGTGCTGGAGAATATTCCTCCTTGTTTGATTATTTGGTGTTTGTCACTGCGCCTGCCATTACCAGAGCCCTTTGAGGATGCAATTCAGTCTCAGTCCCATCCGCCAGGCCAGGGTCCAGTCCTGGTCCAAATGTCTGGTCTTCACAAAACAGCATCCGTGGACAACTCCAGCCCTCTTCTCGTGCGTTCGCTGGCCTTCCGGGCGCAGGAGGAGCTGGAGGGACATATGTGGTACCATGGCAAAATGAGCCGCCGCGAGGCCGAAAAGTTGCTGAAAGAAGACGGGGACTTCCTGGTGCGCAAGAGCACGACCAACCCAGGGTCCTATGTACTGACAGGCATGCACAATGGACTTGCCAAACACCTGCTACTGGTGGACCCTGAGGGCACGGTAAGACGGTATCCAAGGATGTGTGTGAGTGTGTTTGGGAGAAGGTGTGGGAATACAGCAAGTGTAACATCTCTTTCTCTCCTCAAAGGTACGGACAAAAGATCACGTATTTGACAGCATTAGCCACCTTATCGGACATCACCGAGACAACAATCTGCCGATTGTGTCAGCCGGGAGTGAACTGTGTCTCCTGCAGCCAGTTGGAAGAAAACAGTGATGCTCGATGTGAAAGGCCGACGGTGAACAGGAAGCTCCGAACAGTCTCTCCTTACATCCTGAAACTTGAAGATGAATCATGAACAGAAGTTGCTTAAAGGATCTATCCGCCGATAGAGTTTGTGGTGGGGGGGGCTGGAAAAACGCAAGATCTGTTTAAGATAAAAGAAATTATTTATAGAACTGTTATTTTGTTGTGATGACTGAAATGCTATATTTTTGAGAAGACATAGGTGCATTTGGACATACTATCTTGATTTGATGTTTAAAAAAGAAAAAAAGGAGAAAAAAAAAGACAGTCGTTCTTGTAGTTTAGACCAAGTGCAAATCAAACCTCAAAGAGGTCATAACAAGAGTATTTTAGAATAAAAAACCCGAAATTTTAGTTTTGTCTGTCAAGCACAAACACATTTTTACCGGGACCGTTGGCTAAGATGTCGGGAGGGGAAACAAAAGATGAAGTTTGGACAATAAATGCAGTTTATTATGAATAACTTTAGGGAAAAATGTCCTTTAATCTTATCTAAGTGTGTGACGTCTCACTGAATTAGTCACTATATGAAAACTGCTTTTTATCGAGGGATTTAAAAAGAAGGTTTGTTTTGTTTCGCAGTAGTCGGTCACAAACAGACATCTGTCACATCGTGCTGTCAATGGCTTTAAAGATAAACCTTTTTTTTTCTTTCTTTTTTGATAAAGTATTTTCTTGTGTCACAGTCGCATGACTTAAAATTAACTGTTCTTGTGGACATTGTTCGTAGACCTTGATGCCCCTTTATTTGAAAGAGGTGCTCGTGTGTATGCTGACACTGTAAAAAAAACAAAAAATATTTATGCTTTTCAACTTTGGATTATTTCTTAATTGGTTTTTCTCTGGACTTTTTTTTGTAGGTGTATAGCCATTGATTTGTTTTGGGGCATGAGTCATGCAATGGATATTCTCACAATCTGAATTGACATTTTTCTGCTTTTTGTGAACTTTTAAAGGTACTATACGTAATGACCTTTGTTACCGGTGACTGTGAAGGCCGGCTTTTTGACACGACAGACACAAGGTGATTGATCAGGTTGATAAATGAGGTCATGAATGTAACACTGTCACTATAGTAAAGGCTATATTCGACTAGCAAGCGAGTTAACCCGCTTCACTCATCACAGTTGCTTTCAATGTTAGAGGCGCTAACTGGACGATGAATTGCTCCTGTAATATTTCAACACATAGGCTGCATACAAAAATGGAAGTAGTGTTCAGGTTTGAAGAGTTATTAGAAAATTAGCAGTGCCAACTGCCAACTCTCTATGGGGAAAAATGAGCAGACTTCTCATTTGATTTATAATTTTCCTGATGAATAAATCAGTAGTTTCAGGTCTTCTTCAGTAGAACGCACCACATTTTGTAAATTGTTGTTCCCATTTAGAGGAAACTGGACAGTAAAGTATGACACATAATATTATGAGTGTGACTGACAGCTGCGAGGATGTCGTCTGTGAACCGTTTTTAAAAAACTGATACAGCATCAGTCAAATCGCAAATTTCAAGGCTTCAAAAGAGGAGTTAATTCTGCATTTAAAAGACTGTCCATTTCTTATATGTAGTCTATGTTTCAGCATAGTAAAAAATACTGTAGACCTAGTGTCAAATTTTGGATTTTTCCACAAAAAGAGTCCTTTCACAGTCTGTTATAGGCAACCAAAAAAAACTAAAACAAACAAACCTAAAAACAAATGTACATATAGTACCTTTAAAAGGCTATGAATATAATTTATTGTTTTAACGATCACAAGTGAATAGCACAATCAGAAGGTTAGATGAGTTAAATCACATGTGTCAGTTGTACCAAAAAAGAGAAAAAAGAATGTGTTTAAATGTAATTTACACTTTTTACCTAATGAGGCTGAATTAGACAAATGTTGAGTGCACACTAATGCAGAATGTTCTACTATTATTCTCTATGGGTCTGCGTCCTATGACATGACTGCACCACCGCCACTAGATGTCGCCACAGAAGCACGTCATGACGAAACGTCACAGTTAATTTCTCTTTTTTTTTTTGCTTTCCACTGTACACAATCATTCCTCACGACAGTTCTCGGTCTTTATTGACTGTTTTTGTAGAGTGGTCGATCAAAATGGTTTGGCCCAAGGCCTAGAAATACTCCACAGTTACAGTTATATGTCAGTTACTCTGATGGATACCAAAAGACTGGGGGGCATTGTATTTGATATGCACTGAACCAAAATCAACATGTGTTCAATGGGTTTTTGACAGAGACAGATGCAATGTAATATAAACGTGCCTGTGTATTTTTGCTGCAAGAGGTGAGTGGAGTGTGCGGTTACATGCATCTCACAACAAACACGTATACAAACAAATATCCACCAATTCTGGATAAAGACAATTGGGACTTTGCGTGATTCTAAGTGACCCCATGACCCTGTTTGCTTCTCAGGTTGTTGGTAAACCTTTACATTACACTACAGTGACAACATGTTAGTAGAGTAGAGTTAAATATTATGGTCTTATTTCTAATGCAGTTTCCAGCTTAGTAACACAATGTTTGTATGGGAATAAGGAGATTATATTGCAGTAATACCATGTTATTTCCACAATAAAATCCCAGTTACATGAGAAATACCATACACTCTTAGAAATAAAAGTGCTAATGACATTATAAAGTGAAATTCATCTTCAATCTTATCCCCCACACACTTTCCTCAAGTTCCATGAGTTATTATTTGGCCATTACTATAAAAATAAAATGGTATCAACATAATAATGCAAAAAGTATTACCATATTGTTGCTGTAATGTAATGTCAACTGTTACCTAGGGTTCTTTTGAGGGGAGAGCAGAGAGAGAGTCCGACAGGTGCAAAGAATCACGGAGGAGATCTCTCTCTCTCTTTGTGATAGTTACACACCATCGATTTTTTTCATTTCTTTGATCGTTTTGAGACACAATTTCATCAAATCTAATCTCAAATCTCTCGGAAGAAGAAACTATTGCGCTGAATCCTTCAAAAACACAAGCTAATGTGAGCGACTTGAATCCGTAGAGCGGTTTGAACAAAGCAGCAGCAGCAGGAACAACTCCACACCTGATGATTTTTGCTGTGCGACACTGGAAGAAACTGTACAACCAAACACACCGGGATTTGTGTTGATGAAAATGTGCCTTTTATTTGTACAAAATGGTGATTTTATTTCTCTTTCTCACTCTCTCTCTTCAAAGTGCAATAGCTGATCTTCAATGGGGCATGCCTGTTCACTAGAGGTTGTGTTTTTTGCCCTGCTGAGTGTTGCTGCTTGAGACTACTGTTTTCTCTCTCTCTCTGTGTGTGTGTGTCTCTTTATCTCCCTCCCTCTCTATTCTATATTATAAATGTATCATTTTTCCAGATTCTAAGTAGAAATCTTTGTCAGAGGGAATCACACAGAAATTCACTATTTTGGGACAGGTACAGAAGTGAAATAAAAACAAAGAGAAACAAAGTCCAAATGATGTTTACAGATTTAATCTTTTGGTTGTATGGGTTTATCATTATTCTGTATGACTGTTGGCAATAGAACCGTGAATGTGTAGAAGGGTTCTGGTATATTCAGTAACGACACTTTTATTACGTTTTATCACTTAATTCCATTGTTTTTTAGTTTTTAAGTTTCTGCTCAGCAACATGTGGGCGAATGAAAGTTCACAAACAGTATTTTAATCTTATCTTATTCTGGATAATCCACTGATAATTCAAAATGTTTTTGTACAAGAGATTCTCATGAATCAGTGGTTCACTATGAGGAATTCGAATTATCCTGATGTTACAGTTGATTTTTCCATCACAAGCACAATATTCACCTCAGGTTAGGGCTGAAAAACTCATTAATTAATACCAAAAACGGGTCAAAATATCACTGCTGTCTTGACTGATACACGTCTTATTCTACTTTTAAATGTGTCTTTTGAAAGAAAATGAGAATAACGAGCTGATACCACTGATATCGCAGGTCATATCGCAATCCCCATCAAAAGGAATTACAGTTAGCTTGTAGGAGCTTAAAACATAGTTTAACTCATATTTCTGATTTTTGAAGATGTGATTTTCATTGATAAATTAAACTGTTCATGTCCACATGGTAGTTTTTAGATAATGATGGTGAGTTCGTCATTTTAAGTTGGCCATGCACTTTACTCTATTATTTGTTATATAATCTTAGTTTTCTCATAATAGTAATTTTCATCTGTTAAGAGTTTGTCAGTTTATCATTTTACATCACACCCTTGGTAAATTGCTGCAGGAATAATACACAACTCCTTATAAGGACATCCTGTGGGTGTGTGTATAGGTTTTATGGTCTTATGTGATGTTGAGTCAAAGTTATGATTAATTATCCATCCATCCATCCATTATCTACCGCTTTATCCTCCACCAGAGGGTCACGGGGGGTGCTGTGCCTATCTCAGCAGACATTGGGCGATAGGCGGGGTACACCCTGGACAGTTCATGATTAATTATATATCACTTATTTTTCACTTATAAGTGATATATATATTATCACTTATTTTTTTTAAATGGGAGTAATAAGCGATAATTGTGCAGAAGTCACAAAACAGACAGTTCTTTGTTTTCTTTTGGTTCATAAAAACGAGCCAAGTGAACTTTGAACTATGGCGTATTTCTAAATTTAACAAATTCAGTCCGATTTTAAAACAATTGCGTGCTTTTTTTGGTCGGGTGTTATTATATAGTTGGTGGATATGGGAAAAAAAATTTCATCAGATTAGCTATATGTTGTGCTGGGGAAAAAAAAGCATATAATACACTTTATGTTGCATATTCTTAAAGCCTCTGTATGTACATTTTATTATGCAAAAAAACAGCCTAAATGCACCGACTTCTAATGGTTAAATGGACTTCAAGATGACTTGTTTTTACACGCTCAGGCTTTATAGTCACTACATAGATATTCAGGTGTCTAAAATAAATGAAATCAATGTCTTTTTAAACTGAAAATACAAAAATTATATCTCTGCATAGACACCACTGGAAATCAGAGAACTATCGGTGTATTTGTAATTTGTGTAATCATCTTATTTTCACGACATGGGGAAGATTCAACAAACAAAACTAGGCAAAAAAAAATAAAAAAATTAATCATCCTTATATAACATTTCTACTTTCTGACTCTTGGTGAATCAGGTCTACACTTCAGTTCACATGCAGCATTCACATGCGTCATGCTTTCAAAGTTGACACTTTCCCCACATGTGGAATCATCAGATATACAAACTCAAAGCGTATTAAGTACTGTGTGGTTTTCATATTGAACATGCAGCATAGTGTTAAAATATCTGCTGACCACCATCATTAACCAGCAGATGGAGCCCTGCCTTAGCGAAAAAGCTGCGACCGCTGTATGAAGAGCATTGTGATGCTGCTGATGTCACTGACAGTCCTGCATCTCAAATACAGTATTTACAAAGCACTTTGCTGTAACTGCGCACCATTCTATAGCATTACTGGGTTAATACAAAATGACAGAATAATAAATAACTTCAGTTGATTTACCACTATAACATATATACAATCATTTTTCATTACACTTTTTATGAGTTGCAGAGGTCAATGTTTTACCATCATTGTCCTGCAAAACATCTCCAAAATGTTTACTTTTCGTGACCTCAGACACCACAACTCAAAACACCAAGTTCATCACACTTTAGTGACGCATATCGGTGTAAGGAAGATGGCAGTGGACAAGATCCTACAGTGCCGGACCCTAGTGAAAGCCGCAAGGAACTTAGGGCCCCGATGTGCCGGATTCTGAGTGCCAAAAGTGAAAAAGGAGATGGAAACTTGTGGCCCGATGTGCCAAAGGTACAGGAGGAACTACAGGTCAAAGAGGCCAAACTGAACACACTAGCCTCATACATCCATCTAATGTCACGTGCAAATGAGATGTAATGAGCTTTCCGATTATGGTTGACGCAGATATAAGAATATGAAGCACAAAGGAGAAACTGCTGTCCTGCAGCTGTCGGCCTGAAGTCCACATTTCATTCAGGAAAATCCCTTAATTCAGTCATCATGTGACCTCCACACAGGCTCTTGAGGACATATTAGCACCACGCTCACCTTCTCTCCGTACATCACTTGCTCCCCTCTTTCATTCTTTCACCCTCATGAAAACCCTGCGTGGCCCCTCCTGCCACCACGGACACCTCGCCGTGGGCCGTGTCCATCTCCTGCTCCCTCTGCAGTCCCGTCTGCCTGATGCTCTGCTGGTTCTGGTTCTGGTTGTTCTGGCTGCTCCAGGACTTGCTCCTGCTGCGGCTGGGCTCCAGCGACTGCTTGTGCCCACTGCCGTTCACAGCCTTCCTCCTGTAGCAGACGCCGCACACGAGACCCAGGAAGGCCCGTCTCATTTCCCGACTCGCCAGCGTGTAGATTATGGGGTTCATGGCGGAGTTGAGCACGGCCACTCCAATGAACCAGTCGGCTTTGTAGAGGATGGGGCAGCGCAGCTTGCACGCCACGTCCACCAGGAGCAGGACGAAGATGGGCGTCCAGCAGGCGATGAAGACGCCGACTACGATGATGACCGTGCGCAGCAGGGACATGGCGTGCTCCGAGTTGCTGTGCTTGCTCACCTTTCGGCTGCTGGACTTCACCAGGATGTAGATGCGGGCGTAAAGCACCGACATGGCTAAGAGCAAGAGCATGAAAACCGTGATGCAGAAGGCCACATATTTCTTGGTGTAGAGAGGGAGCACAGTGGAGCAGTCTGGGAGGTTGTCCAGGCAGTTCCAGCCAAGAATAGGCAACGCTCCAAGACCTATGGCAATCAGCCAGCAGGTCCCTATGAGCAGAAACACTCTGTAGTTCTTGTTGGCATCATAGGGCCTCATTTTGATCATCGTCAGGTGTCTCTCGATAGCAATCGCCAAGAGACTAAAAATGGACGCACCGAGTGCCACGAACATGCTGCCCTCTCTGACAAACCACAGAGCAGGCGACAGCTGCAGCGTCTTTTCCCCCGACAGCAGCAGGTTGACCAGGTAAGCCACTCCAGCCAGCATGTCGCACAGCGCCAGGTTGCCGATGAAGTAGTACATGCGGTTGTGGAAGCGGTGGTTCCTCCATATAGCAACCAACACGGTGAGGTTCTCCAGGACGATGAAGCTGCACACAATCAGGAACACAACGGTCTTGGTGTCCACAATGCCGGGGTTCGTGCCCACGCTGGGCCGGTGCTCCAGCTTCCCTGTGTAGTTGTAGTGGAGGTAAATCCGAGGGTTGATCATCTTGGAGGCACCGGGGGCTGCTGACACTGAAGGTCAGAGGTGAACGGGTCATCGGGTGTGTTCAGCCGCAGAGGAAGATCTGAGGAGGGCGAGGATTATTGTCATTATTTGAAACGGTGCAATTCAAACATTACTTAAGACTCACACGTTGGTTCACAGCAGGTAAAATACAAATGTAAAGATGGGATAAGAGATTGAGCACATGAATAATTTAACATCAGCTAACAGCTGCAGCGTTGTCTAAGATGCATGAGCTCTTCCTTGTGCTGGTTAGAGCATCGTAGTAGAGCTCCAGTCCAGGATTTGTCCTGACTCGACTGGGATTGAAGCACTGACTCAGATTTGGACAAGGAAGTTGGAGGAGATGAGGACTCAGACTTATTAAAACAGATGAAGACCGTTCTTGTTAGATTTGTATGTCCAAACCATTTGGCATAACATATTGATAGCTAGCTCAGTTCCAGAATATCACATCATGTTTTTTCCACCAGAAGTGTGCTGAGGTGAGCATTTCTTTCCCTCAATGTACACTAAAAAATGGAAAAGGGGAAGAAAAGCAAAAGGAGGAACAGTTTGGATTCAGAGTTATGGGCTAAAAAAGCTAAAGTTCCTTGTTGCACGAGTTATGCTTGTGAGTGCATGTAAATAAATAAACGGTCAGCTATGTGCAGTAAGTGTGGTGGAGTGGAGCATGGAGCTGTTCTTGGAACTCGACAACAACATGTTTTTTTTTAATACAACTCTCAGAGATCCAGGAGACATAAAAGCATACATATACATGTATACAGAGTTGCTGCACATGTGGAAACATGATAAAGTTGACTGGCACTCCCAGGGAACATGAGGCTGAAGCTTTCTATTTCATCACAGTAAGCAACCATGAGTCTTCATTCAGCTGCACCACAGATAAGCTCTGCATAACTAACTTCTGATCAGCAACATCATTATCCAGTAAAACCCCAACTTGTATGAATTCAAATAGATACTTTTTTTTCTATGTCCATAAAGTGCAGGAAGCTGTGATGCATGCATCATATTTTTTGTTTGTTTACACTGTATCCTTGGACTGTTTTCCAAACATGAAAAGTACAAAACATGCAACTCAATCTTCTTCTTTTTTTTCTCTCTCTTTTTTTTTAAAGAAAATCCTAACCATGCAAATAAACAGTGGATTTCACCCAGTGTCTAAAGTCTAAAGAAGAAAACAGACGCTCCACACACGTCTTACCTTCAGATGCTCACAGACTTTTTGAACTTCAGCTCACACTGACGCTGCGTTTCACTGCTGACTCGTCCATTTTCCGGGTTTGAAAACCACTGTGGTTAAAAGCTTTTATTCCTCCTCGCTCCTCGCAGTTCACTGGAACAGATCTGCAGCTCCTCATCTTTCTTTCTTCTTTTTTTTTGTGCTGAATCTAAACTGGAGACTTCAGTGGACTGGACTTGGCTGGAAGTCAGTCACACCCTCCCTCCCTATCCCTCTCTCTCCCTCCTCTCTTTCTTCTCCCTCCCTGATTTAACCCGGACACAGGGAGAGAGAACAGAGAGTGAAGCTGCAGCTCAATTAGTGAAGGCAGAGGAAATCCAGGAATTGAGTGGAAACTTTCAAAGATATGTGGCAACAATTCGTCTTCACTGGATTTTGTCTCAGTTATGTTACAAAAATACATAAATCAACCAAGATGATGTTGCAGTTGTGAAGACCTGAGAGGTTATACATGCATTTGAATGATATATTTGTGAAAAAACTTAACAGCAGAGACTCTCTTTAATTATATTTTATTTAAAAGGTAGGTGGAGGCAGAGCTGACCCAGCTCCTGACAGATCATTGAGTTAATTATTTCAGTCAAATTTAAGACTTTTTAAGACTTTCTTTTTAACGATAATAGATTTTTAAGACCTTTCAAAATTGTATTTAAGACTTTTTCCGAGATTTTAGGAGAATTTTAGACATTTTAAGTCCTTATATTCAAATGATTGGATTTAAGACTTTTTAAGACCCCGCGGATACCCTGTTTTTAATGATAATAATTTCATCAGATTTTTGCACACTGGACCTTTAAAGCAGTCTAAACTACAACTAAGAAAAGAAACAATAAAATCCAATAAAGAAAAAGGGGCAAAAGAAGAATTTCATAAAACCTCTGACACCTTTTTAGCAAATGTGAACACAAGTTCTAAAGCTCACTGGGTGGGACAGAGAGAGGAAGAGCGAGCTCATACATTACAACTGTATGAGTTTTATGCTGAAATGACCGTAGTCCATCCTTTGTTCAGGTCTTTCTGTCATGACATGACCTCATATCCAGGAAGGATGGGCAGGGCTGGCAGCAAGAAGAAGGAGAAGAAGAAGAAGGACTGGCGGCGTCTGAGAGACTGATGATGACTTTTGTTTAAAATAGATGTGACAAAGTTCAGTCTAAACTGTGGGGATTGGAGGTAAAAAAGTGCACCATGGGACTAAAACAATAAACCTCATCTCCAAACACAATCCAGAACTTCTACACCAAAGCACGACTGAGTCAGGAGCAAATGTAGCGCATCATATTCCACTGGAATATGACTCAAACGTGAAGAATCTCATTGCTTTGCTTTCTACTGCCGCACACATTCACTGCAGTGGCTTGCGATCATTTTTTTCCCTCCCTCAAACGGAGCACATAGCGTACTGCATTATTGACCGAATCATTAAACGGCACATCTCCTCCAGTGTCTCTGTGGTTATTAACCCAGATGAATGTTGCTGTGTGGTTAAATAAACAGCTGGGATCTGGCTGTGTTCCATTAGCATTGTTAAAAGTCACAATTCTCAAAGTCATTTCCTGCAGGTCACACTGTGCCAGCAGCAATGGGAAGAATGTCAGACTGTGGACCATGCAGCAAATCTGGGAGCAATAATGGAGCGGGGATTAACAGACCCAAAACATGGTCGGAAAAAACCTTGGGTTTTTTTTCCCTCCGAGCTTCAGCGATGTGGGGGCTTCGCATCTGCATTTACATAAACTTTGGGCCAAAAAATGAAACCATCAGCAAGTCCAAACCTATAATATGTGGTCAGAGCGAGTCTGTGTGTATTCATAGACGACTGAAGACGAGCATGGCTGGAGGGTTTTTCACTTTTACGCAGGACCACCCCTCTTTGGTTTAAGTCAAAGGCTGAATTTTCCCTTTGCCATCTCTGAGATTAAATTTCATACATGCGTTGTTGTTTTTTTCATCTCCCTGACATCACCGTACACGTGCGCGTGAACCCTCGCCATCACAACGCTGCGATCTGAGCTCCCTTCAAACCCCGTCATTTGAAAGTATAGAGTACAATACAAACCTTCCTTCCCCTTCACAGTGACTGGACCCACAGCTGCTAAAACCATCCCACAGGGAAAGTTTCCACAGCTCGACTGCAGCCCTGGAGCTTTTACAGTATACAGTTTATATATGTGTGTGTGTGTGTGAGTGACACTGCTGGGCGGTTGGAAGAAGAATTCATATCCTTTGTTTTAGTGAAAACACCACACGGCTGAAGCAGGGCTTTACACTTGTGGATATCACAATCTATAGTTTAACAGTCTTCCTGTTTTGTTACGGTGACCATGACGACCATTATTTACAGCTGTCAAAGAGCATTTTTTGCTTCCAAAAATGCTTGCGCTGAAGATCTAGGAGCGTTTAACTCCACTCTGGGCATAAACATATCAAAATATGAATTATTAACCATAATGCAATGTGGAAGCAGAATGGCTCCATGTATAAAGGACATACATAATTCATTATAATGCAGTTTATTTTACTGATAACTTAATAGCCTCTCATTCAAAGCACAGAACTAATGGTTAAATGAGAATGGCCGGATAGGATAAAGATAAGAGCCTGCACGGTGCTTTAGTACTATAAGCACATTACAAAAATCTATTTGGCCAGCATCAGCGTAGCCATTACTTTGCTGGAGTTTGCCTTGTTCGAGCTCTCAACCCCGTCATTAAAGTGCAAAGAGCTGGGGTCAGAACCGTGGGCAGTGGGCACATCCATGTGCAATTACACGAAAAACTCCTGCCTTTTAATTTCACTCTCGCCATTTTGAGGCAAAAAAAACACACACCCTATGTGTGTGTGTGTGTGTGTGTGTGTCTGCGCTGTAAATCTGAGGCAGTGAGTCCCCTCCTGCCCCGCGGCTTTGTGGTGGCAGTATTTCGAGACACGGCGGTCTCTCGCATTCGACTTCAACGGAGAGAAGTTTCTGAGGCGTAATTTCAGCTGTGGCACAGTAAAGTCTGGATATGCCAACTTTAGAAGGCCACACAAACACACAAAGAGAGAGAGGTCCTAAGTTCTGTCATTTCCCCTTTAGTGCTCTTAGCTTAAGTTCTGTCGGCGTTTAAGTGCAGCGCTTTTCATTTTCCATTTCATTTGTTTCCAGCTGAGAGATTAATTGAAAGGATTTATGGAGTTACTGCCAATAAGCTCGACTTTAATAAGAGTGCAGCAGTTCCTCAACAGATGATCCAGTGTCAAACTGGCTGACATTTCCATACGAGCATAAATTTAATGGACTGAAATGACTTAACACCGAACATGGAAATAAAACCCAGAAACCACACTTCTTTTTTTTTGTACTGGACTCATTCAGTGATAAATGCATGGTTCCTAGGTTACTGCTGCATGTGAGCACTCATCATATTTTCCCCACCTCCACATACAAGCATGGACAGTGCAATAAGAAAACCTCTACCTTTGATATGTGGTTAAAGGAATTGAGCAGTGTGTTAAACCCAGACAAGAGAAGCTCTAGAAAAGCTTGATTGAAAAATATGGAGCCAGTTAATCGTGTTGTACCACTGGCTTTTCTTTTTTCTTCTCCTTCTTTTTTCTCTGTGTGCGTTACCACCAGCAGATGTTTTCTATCTGGTTTCTTCTTTGTTGCCAAAATTGCTGAAAATGAACAAACAGGCGTTACAAAAAAGGGGTAGAGACTGTACATGTAAAACAAGTAAATCACAACATGCTTTACTAAGGCAGCAAACCTAACAGTTCACACAATGAGCAAATACTGTAGGCATAAAAAAAAAAAAGAACTCCCTTTTGACAGAACCAGACTCAAACATGTGCAGCATCTGCCTCGATCGGTTAAATACTCTATATTTATTAGGGTTGGGTACAGAAAGCCAGTTCTTCTTGTACTTGGTACCGATTCGCATCAGTACTACTGAGTATTGGTTCACTTTTAATAAAACCTGAGACAACCCAAACCTGATGAAGCACCTGGTCAAACACAGGATTTTTTTTTTTTGTAAGCTGCACTGGTGGAGGATAAAGCGGTAGATAATGGATGGATGGATGGAACTTTACTTGGAAAGTGATGACTGCTGCATCTGTTACCAACGTTAGCAGTGCTACTACAAGCACTGCTACTACTAGCACGGCAGCGAGTGTTGAGCGGGCCCAGCTCTTACCCTAGAAAGTGGACATGTTGGTATTCTTAAAGAACTGCTAGTTCTTTTTCAGTCTAGAGTTGTTTGTTTCATAACTTGTTTTTTATTTTATTTTTAAAAAGTTGTGCATTGTGCGTTTTTTTCTTTGTTGTGGAAGAGCGAGGTCTTGTAGTTGTTGTTGACCTGGTCCTGCTACCGCTACCGATACCGTATCGGTTCAATTATGAACGGTACCCAACCCCAGTATTTATATAGTACTTTCTTAGTCTACTCAAAGTTGCTTTACACTACAGTTTTCAGTCATTCACCCGTTCATTCACACTTCCATACAGCGCATCGATGTGCGGCGCCTTTCCTGTCACTCATCTTTCAAACCCATTCACGCACAGCCATCAGGAGTAACGTGGGGTAAAGTGTTTAGTATTGCCCATCGGCATGTGGGAATCGAACCCACAACCTTCAATTTGAAAGAGGACTCACTGCAACACCATCTGCGTTGGGGTGACAGGAAAAATGGGGGACATAGGAGAGCTAGGGTACAGTAAGGAGGGAGAGAAAGGGCAAGACATCAGAGAAAGGAATCTAAAAATATAAAAAGATCAGATAAATGAAGTGGAAATAATCAGATATAAATGTATTTATAATTGCGTCAAACCACTTTCTTTTGAGAGTGACTGACTCTGAGCCTGCTTCTCTTTCTCCGCTGCAGCGCTTCCACATTGTTAATGCGTCTTTTGGAATTTATTATTCACCGTCTTTTTGGCTGACTGCTTTGCCTCGGCTGCATTAAGAAGCAAGCAAAGCCACTTCCTCCTCTCTTTTTTGTTGTGGAGTGCAGTGCAGCTCCTCCGGCCTCGCAGTGGGTTACTGTGAGTGTGCAGCAGTTTCCCATTTACACTATCACAAGGATAAGCAGTGCTTTTCTCTCTCGCTCTCTCTATCAAACTCCATTGGGACCTCAGCACTCAGCACTGGTCGTATTGATGTCCAACAGTAACTGGTCGTTCCCTGACCCACTGCACAACCAATGGCAATTACACTGCTGTTAACCAGAGAGGAGTCTGGGGTTTGTGGAGCAAATTATCAAAGTGTGGCCTTTGGTGATTATCTGTACCACAAACAATATATAACACAAGAAGTATGAGCTGTATTTATGTATGTATGTAGTATTGTAATAGGTAAGTAATATTATGGTAAAACCATCTTATTTTGAACAGCTTGGCAATAATAAGGATGATTTTCAACATTAGATTACCTGGATATTAGTTTGCAAATAGCAAAGTATAACTATAATATTATTTCCACACTATTAGTTTTGTTATTACCAAGCTGTAAATAATATACTGCCCTCAGATATCAGGGACTGTTTTTTGTGTGTTGTGTTTTATTTGCATTTTTAGTTTACTTTAAATTTAAAACAGCGATTCGACTGAAGCTTTTTCCTATTTTATTCCACCCCGTGTTGTATTTTATTGTTTTATTTCAAAGTTAAAATATGGTATTTATATGGTATTATGATATCAGACTTTTCCTTTTCATTCCACCTTGTGTTGTCTTTAAATTGTATTTTCCTTGTTATTGTGAAGCACTTGTCAGTTCAATCCTTGTATAAAAGGTGCTATTCAAACAAAGTTAATTATTATATTATCATTATTATTATTATTATTATTGTTACCACAATATTACGTAGTGTTACTGAAATAACTAAACGAGGTTTGTTGGCATAACCTTTATTGACACAGAGAGAAACTCGAGCATTGAGGCCAGTGTAACCACGGGAGAAACTACGGGTGTTTAAAAAGTAAATTGAAAAATTACAGACTGAAATACAGTTACTGTACACTTAGACAGAGATAGAAATATATATATATATATATATGGCAGCTATCGATATCTAAAAAAAATTACATTTTTTAAAGTCCATCTCTGCGTTTGAAGAGAATTGCTCACTTAGCTGAAAACGTAGCTCAAATCAATGCGTCTGTCTTCCCTTCGTTGTCATTAATTTCTTGTTACCCGAGTGCTGATGGCAGGAGAATGCATTTAAACTAGTTATGTCCACACGGGCCCTGGAGTGAAAGCCTCAGTCGGCACGCTCATATTTGCAAGTCATGCAATATTAGTTTTCTGTAACAATATATACACACGGGATAATGAGATTATCTGAAGATGTTGCGTTCAATCAGAGCCGCTGCTGCTGCTCCATTTACGTCTGCCATCGATGTGCTGTTACAGCTCATTATAGGTGTTGTTGTCCACTTATTTTTCATGCTTCTGTGTCCATGTGTACTCGAGACATATTTGAAAGGTCCCATATTATACCCCATTTCTCCAAGTTAAACTAGTTCCCTGGTGTCCTAATGAACATGTCTGTGATATGCTTTGGTCTAAATACCTTAAGGATGAAGCACCAAAGCAGTTTAATCACCCTGACAAAACAGCCCTGTTCAGAACGCTCTGTTTAGTAGTATCTCTTTAAAAAAAATAAAAATACAATGAGGGACAGGAAATGACATCAGCCACAGAGGCTACTGGAAGCTAACAGCAGTTAGCATTTAGAAAAGTGATAATTTGCAGGCTCTAGCAGGCACATTGCCGTCATATATAACACGTATCCAGTGGACAGATAAATCCTCTGAGGCTGGAAGTTTGTGTAGAACTCTGTGCTGCACTGTGGAGCCAAGAATAGAACTTTTCAAGGACTTCCGGTTTTCGGATACTGTTACCCTTGCCAGCACTCTCGCGTTTGTTTAGGGACAAAGCGGAGCTTCACGAGACAACAATTCCAGGAATTTATCGCGTTGTGACGTCCCAATGAGTGTGGAAGTCAACATCGTGTTTTATCTCCTGTACTTAGACTGAGGAGGACCACAAAAACATGAGTGAGTCATCTTTTTTCACACTTTGCCGACTGATAGGGCCTCCAGAGTCACATATAAGGAAAATGATTAAAAACGTGGATTTTGCATAATATGGGACCTTTAAATAAAAACAATGTTTTTCTTTTGTGAACAAACACATTGGCATTTGGCCGACTTGTTTGAACAGAGAATGTTTTTGCCCCCGGTCGGAATCAATAAAACTTCTCTTCAGCAAGGTAGAGACTTATACCAAGATGCATGATAAGTGTATGTACGGGAAACCATTATCTCCTCACTGATTAAATGCTGGTATACATCGTACTGTAAACTCTGACATGCTTGCCAGTACATCTACCTCACATGAAATCACATCAACGCTTATTTGTTTGACGCTTCAGGCACAAAACGTGATGGGTTTTCAGGAAGATAATCAGGTGCTTTGACCTTTCTATGGATGTATTTGCTGCGTATAATCAATCGTGTTTGAAGGAAATGAAGTCACTGACCACACACTGTTGGCCAGTAAATAAATAAATAAAAGCAATTACAATAAATTAAAGATCATAAAAAAACAAGAAGAAATAGCAGCTATACAATAAAAAAAACTATAAAATCAATGCCTCACAGAGTGTTTTAAGGAGGGATTTAAAAACAGACAAGGACGAGGCCCGTCTTATTATGTGCAGAAGCAGATCGTTGCAAAGCTTTGGAGCGAACACACGATCCTCTCTGAGCTTCTGCTTGGTTTGAGGCTCTCTCAGGAGCAGCTGATCATCTGACCTGAGAGAGCGAGCGGGTGAATATGGGTGTGGAAGCTCAGAGAGGTAGGGCGGGGCGAGGCCATTCAGGGATTTAAAAACCAATACAATAATTAGAAAATGGGTCCTGGAATGTATAATCAATGTATATCATAAATAATTTAACAATTAATGTATAATCCAAGTACACAGATGGGGGTGAAAATAGATAAACTGGTAAAGGACAAAGGGAGGGGATAAGGGAGATAAAAAAGAAGCAGGTGAAAACAATCGGGAAGAGGTGTGGTCAGCAGGGGAAACACCAAGACAGGAAGTACGAGGATGCACAAGGAAAAAGAGAAACTACTAAATAAATAAATAAACATGACAACAAGACAACATGAAAGATACTACAAAGACAAACCCATTCAGAGAATAAAGTCCAAATCTGACAGTAGATTAAACAGTCCATTCATCCAACTGTCTTCTACTGCTTTGTCCTCCATATGAGAGAAAAATGTAATGTTAAAATACAAAAACAAAAAATAAGAAGTAAGAGCTCATCATATCAAATGTCCGAACCAGAGCTGAAACAATTGATCGATTACATAGTCATTTCCAGGTTTGGCAAACACTGATCATTTAACATTTTTTGGACCAAACGACTAATTGATTACCAACATAAGCGTTAGTTGCAGCTCCAGTCCAAACAGAAAGTTTCAACATTATGTACTGTATTCTAAGTCTTATAGTGTTCAGTGTGTGTTTTCTCTCCTGGAAGAAAACAAGTCATACCGCTACACTACTAATTTAGAACCAGCATCCAACATCAATGCTCAAAAAGCTATATCAGTCCTTACAGAGAAGGTAAAGATAAAAAGGAATTGTGAAAAAGAATATCTGTATGGCAAAAACCTCCCAATATATAGTAGTATTTCCCAGCTTGGGATCCATAAAGTACATACATCTATCTATCTATCTATCTATCTAGTAGGTTATTCCTGTATATACATATTTCATTAGAAGCTGTATGACTGGTGCCTTCCTGGCCGTGGACCCCTCCGAGCACACTTTACTTCAGTCTGCCTTTGACAACTGTGGATGGGCTGCTGGAGTCGGACTGACTGTCTGGTGCCTGCACGAGAGAGCTCCATGAGAAAGATGCACTGTAACCCTCTCACGTGATGGTAGAACAGGTGTTAATGCAACCAAAGAATGAGAGTTCTGTCTTTATTTACTGATTTATTGGCAGTATAGTCCCTATATATATGTATGGGTTTTTGTTAAGGCTGAACAATTTTGAATTAATATCCAATTGCGATTATTTTGACAGGAATTGCGATATCATTTGTGATATCCCAGGGAACTTATTTTCAATAGAAAAACATATGTAAGGGATTATTGTCTGATATTTGTGCAGAGCTGTATGAAACAAACAAACGTTCTCCTCAGTCTGTAGAGTAAGATGTGTATAGATCAAGACAATAAAGAATCTAAAATTATATTTTGACACATTTTGAATTGCAGTATGCCGTAATGCGATTTTGATATAATTCAGATTACTTGTTCAGTTTTGTAGCCTTAGATTAAACCTTTTATAGGAATTTTAGGCCTGAGTCTTGACAAACAGCCAGAGTGTGCGTTTTTAAATTTTTTAATTGTACATTTATGCGAAGAACAATACACCCTCTGGTATGTGAAGGCCACTGTTGTTGCCTGACATGCTTGGGAAAGGTGTAAAATATGCAGTATCACCATCAGATGTCACCATTTCTTACAGCGAGGACCTTTGACATGATTAAAACAAAACATAAATCTGTGCTTAAAGGTGCCATATGTAAGAAAGTTGCCAAAACCGGTTACTACATTCAAATTCAAAATACCGAGGTCTTTTAGGTTTCGTTTTCTGACGTAACTGGGAACCCGTGGTTGCTCGGCAGCTGAGACTCTACTGACTGTATGATTGGTAGAGAGAGGTAGGTGGCGCCACATGCCAAATCATGATTTCAAAACATAAACATGATTTGCAGTCTGCAAAATATATTTTTTAAAGCAAATATTTTGGCTGTACTGTTGTTGTTGGTGAGTTCAGTTTGTTATATGGACATTATTCACATTATAAGTCTGTGACATATTAGGAGGATTTTATGGCCAGTTGCTTTAGATTTATTACATAATGCACCTTTAAGTCCTCTATCAGCACCAAACTAACTGGTGCAGTCAAAGTTTGCAGCCGCTGACTTGAATCTCAGCAGGTTCCTCTTCAGTTCTGGAGGACAAATTGTTCCTGCAGTTGAGATCTTGTGACAGTTGAGCTGTTGTTATTTCAAGGCCCCTTTGTTTTGAAGGTGTTTCCTCGTTGACCCCCCTCAGAAACCCCACAGAGAACATAAGACCATGTTACCTTGGACAGTCCCTGTGGCCTCACTTGGACTTGCATTGTGTAGCTGCATTGTCAAAGAGCTTCCTCAGAGGATGTGCCATTAGAAATTCTTTATGCACACGAGCACAACACGCACAGGGAAAAGCAGAGACACCAAAGGGCTGTGTGTGTCTAAAGTGTTTAGGTGATGAAAGAAAGGTTGGCTCCAAGCCGCCCCCCCCCCACGTCTATGATTGTTTAAATGTTTCTTTTGATAAGCCGTCAACACAGCCAATACTAGTAAGATTAAAACATATAACAAAAAGTACACATAATGGCTATAGGGAACATTTCAGCTTCTGGTTCACCTGTATAAAACTATTAATATAAACCAGAAATCCCCTGTGCACTTAGTAGATAGATATATGTAGATATTTCTGACACGAAAAGACTGTGGTTACTGCTGTGGTTTAAGGCTGCGTTCCTTTGCTCTTCTCATCAGCTGCAGTTGCAGAATCAGCCGTTCTTCAACCAACCTACTTCAATAACCCCTACTTCAATAATCCCACCTTCCCCCGCAACAGAGAACACAGTGAAACATTTAGTGGCTACATGTGTGTTCACAGCTTGTTAAACTGACCCAAAGTGGCTAAAACGTATGTGAATAAACGTCGTTAAATACAGAAAGTATTATGTTATGTGTGGAGTTGTGGAATATGATCTGGTATGTATCAATATGAAACCTCTATGACAGATGCTTTACCTTACCACAGGTGTGATATTAAAGATGGCTCTGATAGTTTTAGGTAATTACAGGTTTTCCTACTCACAGGTGACAACGTCCTGTTGTTACATCTAAAAACAGTCTTGTAAAAAGTAAATAAAAGGGACACTTCAGTAAAAGTACAAGTTTCTTACCAGAAAATTACTTTGGTAGAAGTAGTAGAAGAAGATATGAACCCTAACCCTCAGGCGGTGCAACTTCCTGACACGTTTGACCACAGCATCATCTACTCACTCAAACCACAAGTCAGCAACCTTGTCATTTTCTGATAAGTTCATTATTGAAGTATTTATAGGCGAGGGGCTTTTTCTTGAACACAAAAGGAAGGACTATGTGTCATCAGAGTGCTGTGTGCTGGTGTCACTGTTATTGAATATAGCTCCCCTCAATCTGACCTCGAAATGTTGTTGTTGCACAGTTCTGGTTGTTTGATGACAATAAAGACAATTTCCTTTCCTTTATTGTGGATTAGTGAAGGGTGTTTATATGGATAAATAACAACAACAGCATTTGTTCTGATGTTACTGTGAGAAAGGAGCTGCTCATCCTCTCTCTTGGATTAATTTGAAGTATCACTGTGAAGTGCAACTACTCAAGTCAAACTTAAGTCTGTAGCTCCCTCCAGAGGAAGGAAGCAATGCCAGGATGTTTTTAAACAACTGACATGGTTTTATAAGTGAATGTAAAATATTAAAAATAATATTTCTCAAGTACATCAGAGATACATCACATATAAAAACATTTATATATAATGGGGTATGAAAGACATGCATATATACTATATAGACACAAGTGTACCCAAACTTGAAGCTTTCAATCAACTTTATGAAGCCCACCACTTAATATCAAGTTTTAATTATGTTGTTGATTTTTAATTAATAGTTTCATTTTAGATCAAAAATATGTTTATATGGTAAATCATTTATTGTTCCACATCAAAACAAAAACTTATATTTTGAAATGATGTGAAATAGCATCATACATTTTATACCAAAAAGTTGGTCTTTTATTTCTCTTGACTGGCCATTTACTGACCAAACTAGACACTCAGTGGCCCCCAGATCATTTGAGACCCCTGTGTTAGAAGGTCAATGGTACTTACAGTACCCCTTGTTTCCACTAGAGGTCAGCGCAGCAAAACAGACAAACATTGTGATTCACAGCCAAACTTGCAGACACTGAAGATCAAAAGCAGAGGACACATTTTTAAAAAGTCAAAACAACACTGAACACAAAATATCAGACTATAAAGATTTAATTCAAACTGCACATAAAATTAAATTGGAGTTTAATACAGGACTGAATGAGTCTTCAGCTTGAATGTTGTGGACCAGGTCGTGTAAATTTCATTCAGTTACTTAATGATGTTCTTCAGTTCAGTCATCTTACGTGGAGAAACCTGTTTCACTCTCATGAGCTGTGTGTTTCCAGGGCCAGAGATCAAGTCTTTATGGGGCCCTCAGCAGAATTGAATTTGGGGGAGGCAATTAAATTTGAAATTGAGTAAAAGTACAAGTATCTTACCAGAAAATGACTTTGATAGAAGTGGAAGTCACTTTTTTTAACCAAAAGTATATGACATGTACTGTAGTATCAAAGTCTCACAGACTCTCATTCGAGACCCACCTTCTCGAGAGTCTGTGGCGACGAGAGTGGCAGGATGTCCATGCAGCTCTCTTGAATTTCCCCTTGGGGATCAATAAATTAATCAGTCAATCAATAAAAAGTCATTTTCTGAGATAAAATGTACACAAGTTAGGAGTTATTGAGCCATGGTAGCTCAGTGGTAGGGAGAGTTGTCTTTCAACTGGAAGGTTGTGGGTTGAATTCCTGGCCCTGCTAATCTATATGTGCCACTTAACCCCACGTTGAAGCATGTGAACGGAGGAATGGAAAAACTGTTGTGTAAAGGAGCTCATCAAGACTAGAAAAGCTCTATATAAATACAGACCATTATCAACTCTTCTTCTTCTGATTTTATTTGGTAGTAACGAATAACAAAGATAGTTAGAGGAAATGCAGTGGAGTTAAAGTACACAATTAATTTAGGAAATGTTGTGGTGGTAAAAGTAGCCAAAAATATATATAACAAAGTAAATTACAGATATGTGAATTCTGTACTTAAGTATAAAGTATTTGTACTTACAAACATTACAACACTGCTATGGGCTCGTAATAATTTGCTTTTGTATGCAACGTGAAACACAATGTGATTGTGGTTTCAATGAACTTGAATTAAACAATAAACCAGTTTAATGGCTTTGGTTTTCAAAAATATCCAGAAATCTCATATTTATTTCTCCACATGCTATTGGCAGCCACTTAGTTTGCTTATGCCTTGGGCCGGACCAGAGACTATGTTCGTTATAGGAGGCTTGAACATTCGATGACAGACATGATAGACAATTGGAGCCATCAGGAATGCTGAAAGTAAGTTTACCTTTTTTTGTTTGTTGAAATAGAACAGTGCAACAATAAAATAAAAACAAAATACAATCAGTGCAATACAAATGAAATTTTGACCTTTGCGGTCTCTCGTAAATATATGTATAACCCAACAAACAGTGTCAATATTAGTCGGCGTGCTCAAATCAAATGTTCGAGTCGAGTCAAATCAAGGGAATTGTCTCAGTCAGGTGCGTAGTGGTCCTACCACACTGAACGTTCAGCTGGTGAAGATGGAGAAGGGATGTGGTGTCCTCTTCAAGTGCTGGCTCTCCACTCCTCAGGTTAAAGAAGGACCTCGGGGGCGATCGCCATCTCCCCTCAACAGAGAGAATCAAAATCTAATTCTCAAAAACCCCCAGCCTGTATAGAGACAATGCTGTTACTGACATGAAATTTCTTATGGCCATATTCAGAGTATAAATCACACGCAATACTGACACAATACTGATCAAAGAAATACATTTTTTAAATGTACAGTTTCTTGTATATCTCAATGGAAGTATTTCCCACATTGCAATCAACATTTTATACATCTTTCATAAACATTACTCATTTTAGGCTCTTCTTAACCATGAATTTAGTTTTTTTTCTTGCTTTTCATTTGAAATATTGCAAATTCTGAACCTTTGTACACTTATCCATTTAATCATGGACAAAATACACATATTCTTGTATCATACAACACGTCACAAACAGTGCATATCAGTACAAACACACACACAACATAAGCATTATATACTTTTCTGTCAGACAAAATAAATGTGCAGCTTCAACTCCGACTACACTGAACATACACCGTGAACAACAGTGACATGTCGGGTTTAGCTGAAACTAAGGATTATTTTCGTAATGATCGTCAATTATTTTCTCGATTAATCGAGCAATCGTTTGGTTTTCCTTCTCGTTTCGTCCACAAACCGATATGATTTAATTTTGGTGATTTCTTTGTTACATGGAGGAAAGAAATGACCGCGACTAGAGCTGAATCAATTACTCGATTAATAATGGATTAATCGAGTAATTGATTCAGCTCTAGTCGGGGTCAAGTTTTTACAGACACAAGCTCAGGTGTGGCTAATGGTGTTAGCATACGCTAGCGCTAGCTAGCTCGAGCAACTCACCAAGACGAGGCCAAACGTTGCGTTATTCCTGGCTCGCAGATACTCAAACACTTCTCTGCCTCAGGTGGTGTAGTGCAGATTACCTACTTTAAACTGCTTATATATGCATACAGTTAAGTGTTAGGTATTTTTCTTCATTATTAATAATAATGAGTGCCCTTTAAAGCAAAATATGTCTCTCGCATTTCTACCGATATCTTTGTTTACATTTTGTGTTGATGTTAAAGGTGCCATATGTAAGAATGTGTCCAAAAATGGTTGCTACATTGAAATTCAAAACACTGAGGTCTTTTAGGTTTTGTTTGCTGACGTAACTGGCAACCTGTGGTTGCTCGGCAGCTGAGACTCTACTGACTGCAATGATTGGTAGATGGCGGTAGGTGGCGCCACATGTCAAAACATGATTTCAAAACATAAACATGATTTGCAGTCTGCAAAAGATTTTTTTCTAATGCTAATATTTTGTCTGTACTGTTGTTGTTGGTGAGTTCAGTTTGTTATATGAACATTATTCCTGAGTCTCTGTGACATATTAGGAGGATTTTATGGCCAGTTGCTTTAGATTTATTACATAATGCACCTTTAAAATCCTATCTGTTATCAATGTTGTGTTGTGGCACAAATTGTAAATAAATAAATAAACAATTAATTACAGTAGGTGGTTAAGTCTTCACTTCAAATAAACTCATTAAGACGTGAAGTCCAACTAAACTGATCTCAGGTTCTAAAAAAATTCTTTGCATTCTGGGTTAAAAAATTATTTGCATTCAGGACCATTTAATGGTCCTGAGAAAGAATGCAAAGAATGTGTGAGGACACACAGACACACACACACACACACACACACACACACACACACACACACACACACACACACACACACACACACACACACACACACACACACACACACACACACACACACACACACGTTTGCGCTTCATTCATAGTGAGGACCCTCATAGACATAATGCATTTTAGGTCCTCACCAAGCCACAAATACTAGAACACACACACTCTCACACACACAGGTGTGCGCAGCTATTCTTCTAAGGACACTGCATTGATATGTGTTCATTTTGGACATAAACAAAGCCATGTTAAGGTTAAATTAATGCCTAATCCTAAACTTAACCTAAGCTCAATTCAAATCTTAGCCCTAAACGTATATAACCGGTTCCTCACAAATGAGGTTCTGCCTCATTAGGACCAGGTTTATAGGTCCAAAGTGGTCCTGACAAGGTCAATGTTTAAGCCAGGAAACAACTTAAACACACACACATACACACACACTAATAATAATACTCCCAAACACAAAGGTGAACATTTAGTGTCTTTATAAAACGATTTGCAAAATATAGCCAAGGCTCATTCATTTAAATATGCATAAATAGCAAGAAAATACTTTCCCATTTCAATTCAAATATTTTTTTTTTTTAACTTCTTTATACACAAATCAGAGATGAACATTATATGAAAAAGGGGCCTGACACCCTCGTGATTTGTTGCAGCAGGAACAAAAACAAAAAAACAAAAACACAAGCATGTATAGCTAAAGCGGCAGTTTGATTAATCAGAAATATACATTAAAACATTAAAACAAAGTTTTATTCAAGTCTGTGAAATATCAAAGTACACATCTTTGGATGCCTCAGAGTTCTTTTATCGTTTCTTTTTTCATCATCATCATCATCATCATCATCAGCAATAGAACCATAATTAACACCACAATGGCCAAACGTTTGTCTCTATGTACAATAGTGCAGACGAGGAGCTTAAATCAGAACAAGGCAGTGGAAGGATAGTGACGTGTTCTCAAACGTTCTGATTCATCAAACTTCAAGTGGGTCTTTCTCTCCTTGATTTGGAATTACAAACACAACATGTGCAGGACATGTGCCAAATAACACCCTGCTACAAACTAATCACTTTCAATGCTTTAAAAATGCATCAGAAACTTGATTCAAATGTGTTTTGTTCAAAGGCTTTTTTATTATTATTAAATGTATGAAACATGTTATTATGTGTCGTAACATGAGAGGGAAATGTCCTGTTTTTTGGTATCAAATGGCATTTTCTTGCATATTTTACCTTATTTTGCCTTTGCCTTTTAAATAAATATGGTCATTTCTGAATGAACACCATTTTCGACGGCCTTCTTGGTCAATTTTGTAAATTGCAGTGTCAAACCTTTGTAAATGTTAACAAAGTAATGAGAAACATTCACAGGGGCTGAAACTACCGATGACATCCGTGAAATTGTTTTAATTGTTTATGTTGTCAGTATTTTATCACTGCCACATCAGCAGGCTGCAGAAAGTTATTTGTCTTCTTTTTTTTTTTAAAGGTGCTTTAGCTTTGTGGAGCAGAACAGACACGGAGATTGAAGAGGTTTGTCTTTCTTGTCGCCTCCTGCAGACCAGAGTTCATTTGGCCGCCTCAGAGATGGGTGGAGCGCGCTCCAGTCTCATGGTCCACGGGTCAGAGGTCGCAGTGAAAAATGGCGAGTGGGTAAGCACTTCTTCTCCAGCCAGAGTGAAGGCAAACACTCCCCTCTGCCTCCCTTCTCCTGTCTTCTCCTCCTCTGCGACATGCTTCCCCTCTGCTCGCCGTTCCTCCCTGCTCTCCCTGCTCGCTCCTTCCACGCTCTTATATCCCAGACTCCTACTGCCGAGGCCAAGCATCTCCCCAAGTCCGTGGCTCTTGACTCCCTGGTACGCGGGGCTTAGCCCGTTCTCCTCAAACCGGTTGGTGGCAGCGGCTGGGGGACACAGAAAGTTGCTGTTGGGCGTCGAGCGCCAGGCCGCTGGCTTTCGCCCGCGCCGGGGGCGCGAGATCCGGCAGCTCTGCCTCTTGATGTGTCGATGCAAGTGGTCGGACCGCGTGAAGCTTTTGTAGCAGTGCTCGCACTGGTACGGACGCACGCCTGTGTGGATTCGCAGGTGGTTCTTCAGGTCGTAGTTGTGGACGAACTTAGAGTTGCAGTGGAGGCAGATGTAGGGACGCTCCCCTGTGTGCTTCCTCATGTGGATCTTGAGCTTGTCTTGTCTGCAAAAAGAGCAAAAAGCAAAACGTTTTTACACAAGACCTTGAAAGGTAGACACGTGAATTACAACTCTGCATTTTGTTTTTCCCCTTTCGATATTATCTCGTACGTGTACGTGTCTCGTAAGTGATTCTACAATGCAAATATATGGTAAGAAGACTATGCTACAACACTAACAAGCTGAAAATACAGTGGAGGCACACTTCAACAAATAAATCGATTTTCTTCTCATGGTGTAGTGGAGGTAGACTTCGCTGTTCAGCTTGACTTAAATGTGCATGGAAACGCACTGACTAATGCAAAGGAACCTGCACAGGGGGCTTTCCACTTTCAGCTCTTTGATATTCAGATGAGGTGAAAATAGATTAACCTCACTCTAAAGGGCTCATTTCTGTTAACTGCGCTGTTTTACATAACGTCCTCCTGCCTTTTTAACTCGAGGCACTTTGCAGCGGATAAGCGTCGCTGCCATTTAAACGTGCTGGTTCACGTACCTGGTGAACCGTACTTCACAGATAGTGCACATGTATGGTTTCTCTCCCGTATGCGTCCTCATGTGCCGCGGCAATTTCCCGGCTCCTTGGATCACCTTGTTGCAGATCGGACACTGCTGCGATGCTTTGGGCTTCATCTTCCTCTCCTCCTCCAGCTGCCAGGGAGGGAAGAGCGCCCCCAGGTGTGAGGCGGAGCTCAGGAAGCTCAGGTACGAGCGGAAGTCTGCCTCGTCCTTAATCTGGCCCAGAGCGTGGCCTTCTGACGGCACTGACCTCGCACTCATAGAGCTGCCGAGACCAGAGTTGACAAACTCCTTCAGGAAGTCACTGTGGAGCAAACTGGGGGGGGCCTCCTCTTTCATCTCCTCCTTTATGATCTCTTTCTTCACAGCTAGGTCGAGAGGCCGTGTGGCTTCATGCGGGCCAGAGGTGGAGAAAGCGTGGGGCAGCCTTCTTTGCAGCGACGCCCCTGTGTGAGGATGCTGATGGTGGCTGGGCTCCAGGAGCTGCTGTGGGAAAGCAGGGAACTCAGCCGCCCACATGGAGGGGTAGAATCCTGGGAGGAGAGGGGAGAAGTTGGCCCTCCGATCCAGTGTTGACGTACGGGGATACAGCCCTTCCTGGAGGAGTGACTCAATGGAGAAATCCTTCAGCGCGCGACTCTCCATGCTTTCCTGCAACACAGTGACGGCATCATTAGTGTCATAGTGATTTAAAAACCTACTTCAGCTGGTATTAAATGAATTAAACTAATAGTGTGTCATTCCTGCCATTGAGGGGGCAATCAATCAAAACGGTAACAAATTGGCTAATTTGAGGAGGCAGTGTGGGATCATGGGATTTTTTTTGTCTTGCCGTCTCAGTCATTTTCCCCCTTTGTGTTTGTACTTAACGGGAAAAGTTTAAAAATGAAATGGTCTATTACCTCGAACAGAAATATGAATTTAGATGGATTTAATCTGAATGTAGACATGTTACGTATTATATATTTAAGTAAATTCTAAACAAAGTAAGCCAGTTGAACAACAACAGTTTTCTGTAACTAAAAAACTTCATTTCAAAGTTACTATTGGACACATTATTTTAAAGTTTGTCAACCATTTTCTTTCTTTCTTTCAATGTGCCTTACTAAACTAAATGAGTATGTGGTCGTGGGAAATCACCTGTTTTCCTCTCATGCTGTCTGGAGACTGTGACTGTGGCGACTCTCTGTGCAGCTCAAACTTCTGGTGGTACGTGGAGGTGCTGGCAGGCTGTAAATCCCCCCTCCCCAGAGGCGTGTGCTCCCCCCTGCTCTCGGACGACTGCAGCGACCTCTCGCTGATATTGTCCTCCTCATCCTGTTCGTCCTTCCTGGACCCCTCTTCTTCGTCCTCTTCCTCTTCTTCCTCCTCGTCGTCCTCCTCTGCCTCCTCCTCCTCCTCGTCCTCTTCGGCCTCCTCCTCCCTCCTTCCTACACCACTGCCCCCTCCTTCTCCTCCTCCTCCTCCTCCTCCTCCACTGTCCATGATCTCCAGGCAAACGTTGATGATGCACGGGATCTCCAGCATCTGAGCAGCGTTCAGGATCTCCTTGACGTTGGACGCCGTCACGGTCAGAGTGGACGTGTAGGCAAATTCCAGGATGGCAGTGAGAGACTCGGGAGCCACAAAGTCAATTTCGTACACGGCCGCCGTGTGATGGTGGTCTGCACCATCACTGGAGGCCACCGTGAAGAGCTTCTTGAAGTACTGGCTGCAGGCGGCCAGAACAGAGCGGTGGGTGCGGTACTCCTGGTCACGGACGATGAGGATGACATCGCAGAGGAGGCCGTCGCGACGCTGCTCGTTGAGGCTGCAGAGGACGTCGCTGCTGTGATTGGGGAAGGGGATCCCAATCAGGTCCTCTTCTCTGTGATGGACCATCCTCCTCTGTGTTCTGGTCTCTTATCTGGATGGGGAGGCAGTGACATGAAAACGTTTAGTGACACTTATAATAATAAGACAAAAAAATTGGTAACACTTTATATTAAGGAACACATGTTCACCATTAACTAGGTGCTTACTAACATATATAAGTAGCATATTAGCCCTTAATTAGTAATTATGAAGGACGTATTAACACCTTATTCTACATGTATTACGACATGAATTAAGATTTTTTACTAAAGAAGTTAATACGTGCTTAATATTTACTAATAAAGGGCTACTTATATGCATGTTTTTACTTGTATTTACTTGGCCTTTCATGTGATGCAGTATTATTGAACTTAAAGATGAATCATTAAAGTAGACTTTCAAAAACTCAAAAGATACAAAAGATAGTTTAACATTTACAACAGTTCAGAGGAAAGAGAAAAAAAAAAAACTTTTCAAGACCTGAAAGTCTGTCTGGATCAAAAAATACTGACATTTTCTGATGTGATTCCATTCCCTTATTTCCACGTTTATTAGATTATTTTATAAAAGAGCAACAAAATAATAATATAATGATGCTTTAATGTAGAAATTAAATAATTAGAAGAGGGTAAAACACATTTTTAAATTTTTTAAGTGTTATTAATTTAAGTGTTGGTATTAAAACAATTATCATTGAGGAAAAACAGATGTTTTACTTGAAGTGTGAGAAACACAATTCACAGGCATATGAAGCAGCGTAAACAACGATCAGTGTGAACACGAAACCAGATCTGAAACACTGATTTGAGGGCTTGCAGCTCCTCACCACTTGCACCTCGGTTTTTGAAAAGCAGCGTCAGTGAAAACAGCAGCATCCACTCCACTGAAGTGAAATAACATCTCCTGCTGTATTCAAATATACTGTACTGTGAGCTCGCTTGTGTCCGTGCCATCTGTGCAGCAAAGACAACAAGTGGTAAATACAGCATGTCTCCTTTTTGAGCAAACATTACATCGGCTAATATTTAATCTCGCGCGTGTTGTCACAATTTCTCACAGGAACGTGTTGCAACTGTGTGTGGGTTAGGGAAACCCATCATCTTGATTAGATGCTGCTTTGATTTTTATTTCTGCCTGAAAGTCACGCATTGAGATTTTTTTTTTTTCCGCTGATGACTGCACGAAAAGATTCTGTGACACCGTGTCCATCCCTCTCGTCTGTCTCCAGCTGATACGAGCACAAAGCCGAGGCCTTTGTTGCGTCTACACGCAGAGCGAGATTGGGATGTGGGCAAACAAAAGAGGTCAGAGTCTAGATGCTGTATCCTGTCAAAGTGCTTCGACTGCAGTCTGCCCTCGCCTCACTCACACGTCTTACAGAGAATAATTATCTCACTGTCTTACGGTCGTCTTAAAATCTCCATCCCACGGCTGCCTGAGTTCCTACCTGTTGATTCACTCTGCTGTTGTTTACAGTCACAGTGATAAAACTCCCTCTGGCAAGAGTGCTCATTCATTCACATCTATGAATAGAGCTTAAACTTAGCCGTCCACACTTGGTGGTCACTGGAGGCATGTGTAGATAAATACTTTGAAGCGGCCCCACTCACCACAGCTGCATTGTTGACTGGCTCTAAATGGTCCAGCACTGAAGCCGCACAGACTCTCCCTCCCTCTCTCACATCCTCTCCCTTAGTCTCACTCATATATATACACACAGACCCACACACACACACATATAACGTAGAGTCTCACTTTTGTGTTTCTCCTGCTGTAGCAGATCACACCAGGGGAAGGAGGCAAAAAAAACAAAAACACAAAAACAAGACGATTTCAGAAAATCCCTTAGTTCACCTGCAGCCATACAACTTGGGTACCAATCTTACATGTAGTTTATTCTTGTCGATCTTGTTGCTAGGTAACTGTTGCCATGTTCGTGCCATTGATACAGTGTGGACGTAATTAAAATGTCTATAGAGGGATAAAGGCCCACAGACCTGAGCACCTTCGCCGAGGTTAAACTGGAACAAAAGAGCCACAGAGAAAGTTGCAGTGGCCAAAACTGATGAGAGATGATGTATTGGAAATAGAGAAAAAATAATGAATGAAAGCAAAGGGGATTCTGTCTGTTCTATCCAATTTCATACTGATCCTACACACAGTGCGGTGTAAATCCTGAGACAGACTCCGCTGTGTCCTCCACAGATTAGTGTTGCCTCCGCGGGGGGAACACAACAATATCCTTTTTCTATTACATTTTACAGCTGTAAAAGTATAAGCTTGGCTAAAAGGTGAGAGAATCTCCAAGTGAAAGGTGGAAAAGGAGAGATCATATGGCCCTGAAAGTTCCCGAACAGGTTGCACAAACACCAGCGGAGGGGCCCCTCCCTGTAACAGCCTGCCAAGGCAAACAATAGTGCAGAACTTGGAACAACACCGAGTGGATAAGAGGGAGAAAAAGAGTCTGACTGGGAGGGCTTGGTGAACTCACTGTCATTTGTTTGCTCTCAAGCCATCCCACCCACTCCTGGAACTATGGGACACGTGCTGCTGTTGCTGTTTGTTCGCCTTGTGCCCTAGCGAGCACCACTCCCCTACATTCCCACTGTTTGCCTGCCGCTAGTTCTTAGCGGCCTGCCCCTAATTACAATGTGGAGAGGATCTAAGGAGGATGTGCCACATAGACAGGGAGGGGAGGAGGGCACAGCTTTCCCACCACAAGGTCCTGGAGCGACATTTCGTCAGCCAAACAGCCTTAACTCTTTATGCACACACACATGCGGTAGACACACACCCACCCACCCATCAGAGCTGCCAGGGTGGGGACGTCTTGTGAAAGAGCTCTGATAATTACCATTTAGGTCAGTTGGCAGAGTCATTGAAGGACAATTAAATGTTTTCTTTAGTCAGGAGAAAGAAAAAAAACACAACTCAGTAAAAGGTTGTCGGCCTATTTCAACCTGCCATTATAAAGGTGACACCCGTTTTTTTAAAAATAAGTTAATTAAATAAATGGCGACGGCTGTAATTTGTTGTAATTATGAGCCAGAGCACCTTGTGTGTTTCTCTATTCATGACTGGGTCTGATAAACTGACATAATGACATAATGGACAGCGCTGCTGCCGCCTCAGTCCGTGTCTCTTTCAGGCTGCCTGTACTGGCCACGTCTTCTCTCACGCCTCACTTAGTCACTAACACTTTCAACTCAACACTCCCACCCCAAATTATGTGTCACCTCCATTCAGTGTCGTCTTTCTCCAAAGAGCTTCATCTGCTTTCTGGGCCTTGACCATCACCAACCACCACCGCCGCCGCCGCCACCGCCGCCTCTGCCGCCTCTGCCTCCACCTCCTCCTAATCATTCCCCTCTTCCTCCTCTCCTCCTCTTCCTCATCTCTGTCCCTCTGTGCAGCTGTATCATCATTATGCCCACAGCAGAGTGACTAACTTGTCCCCAGCCCTGACCGCTCAGGCCACAAATCAGCAGCTAATGTCCATCTCAACCCTTGTCATGGGCAGACACTCATTTGGCCTCTAAGCTGCGACACCCAAAGCCGAGTTTATCCCTGTCAGGCCATAGCATCCACCTGACCCTCAGTCTAAATCACCAGCAGCCAAAGTTTACCCCCCCTGTCACAGACTGCCCGTAAGCAAACACCTGCTAAACACCTGTCACAGAGCGACAATTGCACCGCCAATAATTTATAATACTGACGGACAAAATTCAGCCCCTTATGAGGGAAGACATTCATTTGACCTACTGTGTAAAGTAGTCCATTATCACCACTAACACACTGGTGCAGCCGCTTCGCGAGCATACTCTCCCTTGGTTGGTGTGTTTAAGTGACAATCGTCTGGATCCTCTGGGCAACAAGAGGGGGGAAGCTTTTAAATATGATCTTAATTGCTGTCAAAAGTGTGTATACAGTGTATGGCCGGTTACACAACACGGATTGGGTGTCTCTCTGGTAATTATGATGAAATGTCAGAGCAAAATGTGGACATTTAACTGGACAATTGTGCTAAAGAGTGTGCTCGGAAAGTTTTAATGTGAAATGCACACAAAGTTTGGTGCTAACAAACTTAACGGGTTAAGGGGGTAAATATGCTGCCATAACTATTACTAATTTAGACTTCATAAAAAAATAAATAAAAAAAGATGATAATTTTGATGAGATATCTGTCAGCTATAGCCTCGGCATGACCCTCACTTTAAATCTTTCTGTCGGATTAATCATACATTTTTTACTATTTACTGAAAATTGAGAAAAGGGAGCAATTTATGGCTTTAATTTACACTTCATTTGTATTTATTAGACATAATGATTTGAAGTAAAAAGCCACCACTAAATAGTTTTAGGGAGACCTAAAGGCCAATCTAAGTCACTCAGCTGCTTCAAGAGCCTTTTAGCTCCAAGTGTCACCTCTTGAGCCTTAAGGGGAGCCCACAGCTACACACCATTATCTCTCTCTCACCCCCAAAGTAAACAAAAGTTTATGGTTTTGCTGCTGTCGAGCGTTGGTTGAATGATTAAAAATGTAGCTTAGATTTATACTACACTATCACCTGGTGTTTGACCTGAATACACAGACATTCTAAACTCCAGAAGAGACAGAGATCAAATCACTACCACAAACAAAGAAGAGATTCTTTTTCTTCTTCATCTTCAGATATTATTACAGTTAATGTTGGGTTGGAATCTGACAAATGTGTGTACATTTACACAAACTGTATTTATTCGATTGGACATGTTCAGCAGAAAAAAAAAAGATTATTACGTTAACACTGACTGGAGCTAATGAAACAATCATGAGTTAAATTCGGTGATTAATTAAACATGTCATCAGAGTGATGATGATTAGAATTCCTTGTCACAGTGTTTACTCACTCCGTAATTAACCGTGTTAATAACTTTTACGGCGATTAAACATGATCTAAAACAATATTCGTAACAATAAGTCAAATAATTCCCGGGTTTGTTCCCCGCCTTCGTCAAAACTGTTTTGTATTTTTAGAGTAAGTGACACCTGAATTAAAAACAGCAGCGAGTAAACAGCTCTGATGGTATTACTGGTTATTGCATTTTCTAACCAGATGAGGTAAGAAGTCTGTGAGCTGCGTGACTGTAAACAATAATTTACAGCTCAGCTTAAAAATCCATAACATGTTTTTATTTTTGTCCCACCACCACCACCACCCTCTCCCTCCTCTCCCAAACACGTCCCATGAGTGAAAGAATTACCTGACTCTTTAGTCGGGACTTAAAGGAGAACGTGTCGTATGCATAGATTCGTCATATCTAAAAGTGAAATGTGTAATTACAGCTGGAGACAGAACACATACTTATGTCCACAAAAATGTTTGACACTTCAAAGACATGCTGCGACGCTGTAAACACTCGCTCGGGTTATTTCCAGACTTTTATGGCACAATATTTATGCCACGGTCTAAATAATTACACGAGTCATTAAGTGACTTTATTGGCCTGTTTGCACCTTGTCAGGCCTTTATGATCTGGAGCTATACTTAAACTCACTAAGTGATGCACACGTGCACAAGTGCTCACACACAAACACACACTGCACAAATAATGTGGTTATATTTTAGAGATATTCGTCATGTTTCCAAAAGCCTTGCATCCATATACAGTCACAAGCATCACACAGCCTTCACCTACCGTGCCTTCACTTTTTCTCCTGAGGTTTTTTTTATTTATTTCCAGACTACTAGGAGGCTCCGTGGCTCCTCGCTTGACCTCTCAGCATTGCCCTCTTTAATTGAAACAGGACTGCCTCCCTCTCCTTTCTCCAGTCTGTCAATCAGTCCGCCGGGCAAGTCAGTCCATTCACAAGCTCCTCACCTCTGGCCACAGCTGCCCATTCATAAGAACAATGATAATAAAAAATTATAATAATGAAAAAAAAACAACAACAAAAAAAAAAACACCCAAGGTGGAATATCCAATGGTGAGATGCAAGAGCAAGCGCAGTAGAAGAGCAGAGAGTGTGATTTCTTGGGTTCTGTCTGTGAAGCAGGCAGCGTGGCTAGTGTGGAGTTTAGAGTCAGGCTCACTGTTGTGTGTGGCTCATGTAGGACGAGCGAGGGAGTGAGAGGAAAGGAGAAGGGAGGGAGGGCAGCAGCACTGCGCTGTGGAGATGTCGCACCACTAGTTTTTATAGCAGGGTGGGTAGCTGGAAGATAATAATACCCCATCCTCCTCCACAACACAAGTTTAAGCGCACTGTGTAATAAGCCCATGGCGCAGACACCCTCTGATTTAGGTCAGACAAAATGAATTTTTAGTTGTGTTAGAGTGGATATTGGTATAAAGGGACCGGGGCAAAGGAACTCAAAGGGGTTGTTTGGGGAGACGGAGGGAGGGTAAAAAAAAAAGGGAAAAGGGAGAAAAAAGAGAAAAGTTAGAAAACTATTTTGTGCCCCTCTGCTGGTTAGTCTCAAGCTGAGAAGAGATGTGCAGAAGCAGAAACAGCAACAGCAACTTGAAGCCAGTCACGTTGCCCTTTTTACACCTGTTTTTGGCCCAATATGTGATTCTCATTCTCTCATCAATGCTGTCGCGTACAAAAGCAATATCTACAACAACCTTTTAGTTTTAGCACACATTTCCTGAGTCAAAGCCAAGCAATGCTTATCAACACGCGATGATGAAAAACACCCGTGTATTCACGAGAGGCCGATTCAGTCAAAGGTGTTTACTTGAAAGGAAATATTACTTAAAGGCTGAGACACTGAGACTCAAACCACAAAAGGGAGGAAAAAATAGCACAAGTGATTGTGTTCAAACTTAAAAAAAAAAGGAGTTTTCAGAAACACACTGAGAGCAAAGGGCCAACGATGGAGTCCTGATTTGAGTCAGAAAAGCACCTCGAACAGGGTTACAGTTGGTGACTGCACCAACACCAGGAAGTGTGTGTGTGTGTGTGTGTGTGTGTGTGTGTGTGTGTGTGTGTGTGTGTGTGTGTGTGTGTGTGTGTGTGTGTGTGTGTGTGTGTGTGTGTGTGTGTGTGCTGAAAGGTGAAGAAACGAGACAAACTGCTGAAAAATGTAAAGAGGTGAAAGGGATCGATACATGGACTCGTGAAGTGCGAGGAGGGAAACGATTTTTGTAAATGTCTACGTCGTCCAAACTGTGGGAAAAGGGAGAAAACGGTATAGACAGAGGGAGATAAAATGATGAAATGACATAAGCAAATCCACAGGAACTGACAAAGCAATTGGGATTTCCTGTCTGACATCACAAAACCACTCCTTTTGGTACAATAGCAGGAGTCCTTTACCTGCTGAGGGATGTGCTTTTTACTTTTATCATATACGTCTATATTGTGTCTTTCCGTGTAGGTTTCACAGTCTGAGCCGTTTTTCATTCATAAAGGTAGAATGAAGCTATGAGCCATTGTTTTGTTTGCGGCCGCTGGACCTTCAAATCTACTGAAATATTCCTACCCATCCATAAATCACCAGCGACAGTCACACTGTGAAAGCAGTCAAATTATGTCGAGTTAACCTCCGCAAACAAGTCGACATCAGAGTGTACATCAGACTCCGCTATGCCCACTTCCCCCCGGGGGGAAAACACGGAGCAAAGCAAACCACAGCCCATGCCCTGGTGGTTTACACTGTTTTGTACCGGGGTGAGAGCTGAAGCCAGCTCACACTGGCATCGAGTATATATAAACAGGGTTAGCCACTAACTGCGAACAGGCCAGCCAGACGGCCAGAAAAACAACATTAGCCGTCCTATAAGATGGCCTATCTTTTCTACACACGTCACTGCCAGTATAGGAGCACGCTTTTAAGTGTTACCTGTGACCACTGCTTTGTTTCTACAGCATGTAAAACATTCCATTTAATTCAGACTTTTACTGTCTCGTAACAGTCTCACATTATTGCAATAGAAGAACGTTGTTATAGTATTTCTGTTATATCATCGTCATTCCTCCTCCCTGCGACGTTGTTGACTGTTACACACACACACAAGAAGTGGTGACTCTCGTCGTCGGCAGTGACACGATTCGAGGATTCGAGGGGCTGAGTAAGAGTCGTCTGTGTCTGTCTGTCTGGCATGTCGGTGTACCTGTTTACGGTCACCTGCTGCGCCCAGCAAGATTACAGATTGGCACTTTTTAGTGGGGGTGAGGTGTGAAGCATCATTATATAAACTTGATATCACGGAGCCGTTGACGCCGCACTTGGCCTAATGTTACAAACTAACAGATATCTCAAACATATCTGATCTCCAAACAAAAATCAAAGCATTTCAGATTAAGACTATAGATTAGCACCACTATAGCCATACAGTGCAGCATAAATCTGCATGCAGGTCGGTCATAAATTAAGTTAAAGATGATTTACTTCTGCATAATCATCTCATGTTTACATTATCCAGTTACTCTCAGCAGCTCCAATTTGTGATCCCAGACTGTTTGACAGTTTGTCACGGCTGCTTGACACACAGCAACATCCCCACTGTTCCCCCACACACACACACACACTTTCACACGGTCCCAATTCAGATTATGATCTTCCCAATCTTCAGATATTTCAGTTGTCCACACACCTGCAGTGTTCCTGTCATTTGCACATTTGCAAAGGGGATTAACGTCAGTGTCAGTGACATTTCCATTGTTGTTTAGACAAGAAAAGCTCAGACACTAGTTTTGGTCAGACTGTAACATTACACTGCTGTGTGGGTAGGTCAAACAAATATTAGGTTATCTTGAAAAGAACTAGTTAGGACGACAAACTAGTGTTGCGAGAGGTTAAAGGTACGTTGAATGTATCCTTTACTTACAGTTTGATATGATGAAGAACTTTCAAAGAAAAGTTCCAAACCTTCTGCCATTCTCTGACATCTGAGTCTGTGATAAATGATTTAAAAAGCTGTTGTCAGCAGGTGTTGAAATGAAGCATCTGTCGGTTTCTCATTGATGAGATGAGATGTGAGCAAATTCTAATCACTTTCTTAAAGAAATGGCTTTCTTTGGAAGAAAAGTCAGTGTCAATGAATGGATCAGAAAATTAAAGTTTCTTTGCACTGCACACTCCTGACACCACCTCCCCATGCTCAGATATTCTTCTGCGCACATTCTGACTAAAAGATTTTTAGGAAAAATCAGTTGCATAATATGTAGTTTTAAAATTCCACGGTGCTGCCAACAACAGCAGGTTTTAAGCGATGAAGCAATGTGTACCTGGCAAACATGGACATGGAAAATGAATTCTGAAAAATACTTCAGGCCTTGGATATGAAACTACCGACAGAAAAAAATATATAAAAATCAATCATCCTGACTTGTGCCCTTCACCCCAGTGTCTCTCAGAGGCCAGGTGTGGTCTGATGTGGGAGAGAAGCAGGAAAGGGAGGCAATCATCCCTCACAGTCCAGAGATAGAGCATCGCAGCAGCAGCAGCCTCCCAGGTCTACGCCCCCCGCCTCCAGAAGTCCAAGGACGGAGACGCATGCACAGATGCAACGTTGCTTAAACACCAAACGGAGGCGATGGCCTGTGTTAAAACATGGCCTTGCTCAATCACATGCAAGGCGTCCATCTGTCCTCGCACAGAGGTCACCTGAGGAGTCACCTCAGAGAAGGCCATTTGAGTGAGTGAGGTGAGGGGTGTTGGTTACCGCTGACCTGCCTGTTTGCGCTTTAACTTCTTGCCTGTTTCGTCTTCTTTTTTCAGACGGCCTAATCGGCACTGAAAGCCTTTGCCAGAAGGGAGGTGAAGAACACAAGCTGCATATTTAGAATCTGCGAGTGCTGGGACAGACAGAGTTACAGTGTTTCACAGGTGGTCGGAAACTGCTGCGAGTATAAAGACACACAAGTGCAGTGCCTTTGTGGTAATATTTACTCAAGGCAAATGTGATTTTACTTCACTCCTCGGGCTACTTTCGTCCACCTTTAATTTTATGGTGTTCATAAAATGGTGAAATCTTATTTCTCAGTTATGCCCCTGGCTCTACCCCTCACCCCCGTATAGTAGCTGAAATCTTCCTCCACACAATGAGAAGTTGTCTTTTACACACTCTTAGAAATAAAAGTGCTAAATAGAACCATATAAGGTTCTTCGGCTTGTCCTCATAGGAGAACCCTTTTTATAAAGGTTCCACCAAGAACCCTTTTAAAACCCTTTATTCAGCAAAGGGGTTTTAAAGGGTTCTCTGGATCAAAATGGCTCTTACTGGAACTATTAGTGTTACCAAGAACCCTTGAAAAACCCTTTTTTTCTGGAAAGGGTTTTTCAGAAGGTTCAAGGGAGAACCTCAGCCTTCTACAAGTAGGACCTACAAGTCTACAAGAAGGACCCTTTTGGAATCCTTACGTCTAAGAGTGCATGAAACTTGCCTCAGGGACGTGCACAATAACTCTTTCATACCAATTACTGTTGTGGAGTCTTTTTATTGGATTATATGATATTCTTTAAGCAAGTAAAAAAGAGAACAGCATCGTGCAGGTGATTTTGCCACACCAAAGAGAACCGGGGCATCCCTTCCACTACACATTAAAGCTCTTGTGCATAACTGCCGCTGACTTAAGGCTTAATCAGCAACGTGTGAACTAAGTTGACTATGGTTTCACATTTGTTTATATGTGAAAGTGGTGGGTAGTTCAGTCAAGAAAAGGAATTGGAGCTTATTCTAGATGTGAAACTGCAACAAAAATACAGTAGGAGTCAACCCCCTGACCTTCACCACCATGTTTGCACTTCTGAATGCATTGCAGCGTTGTGTTGTGTTCATTTGATCAGCTCTGTGTGTGCGTGTGTGTGTGTAAGGGTGGGTGCACGTTGGCAGGGTCGCGGGGTGATTGAGGACAACGCTGTGTAGGTGATAACGAGAAAGAGGCCAGCCTTGGTGGGACAGCCTCTGTCTGCCCTCGGGTAGTGTGTGTGCGCGTACGCATGTTTGTGTGTGCGCATGTGTGTGTGTGTGTGTCAGCAGGAGAGCCCTCGGGCACTCTGGAACCTCCTAATTAAATCCAGTCAGGCTGCAGGGCAAGAGAGACAGATGCCTGTCATGACACACACACACACACAGACACACACACGCAGGTGGCGGAACACACTCAACGACATGCACGCTTCACAAATGCACCAGTGTGATGTATAGGTCAGCTATTTTTGAATGAACACATCCCACTCAGGTATCACACAGGTAACTAATCTGTTTTTGACCCACATGACAACAAAGCAGCATAAAGCTTATGCTGCGTATACAAAAACATACATCTTTAAAAAAAAAAATAATAAAAATGATTACTATATCCATGAGTTATTTATTAAGGTTAGCCCGAGGTTAAAACAAGTTCAGCTAATTTGCTTTTAAAATCCATCAGTGAACTTTCATTAGTTGCATTACAACCCTGAAAATCTGCTGGATTGAGTCCAACCGTTCCCTCAATCCCCACACGCACGCGCACGCGCACGCACACGCGCACGCACACGCACACGCACACGCACACGCACACGCACACGCACACACACACACACACACACACACGCCAAAGCGTGTCTCGCACTCTCCCATGCAGTCGTGACCCATTCCTTGCTTCCAGATTGACACATCTCTCTTTCCCCCCAGCACAGAATGAGACATAATTGTGCTGAATATCTGTTGCCTGCAGACTCTGTCACTTTCTTTCCCACTCTCCGTTTCCCCCATGTACGGCCCCAGAGCTGCAGGCAACCACATATAGTACTTAGCAGGGTAACTGCTGTTTGTCTGGGGTGGGTGGGTGGATCAAGGCATGATTCTCTCCTTTCTCTCCCAGTGATTAGATAGCATAAGCAGGCCAGCGAGCCTAACCCACACACTCATGTCTCTAAAACTGCCATCCAGCCCTGCGTTTTCTCTCGCTGCCTCTCACACACACAGGTGGGTGGACCCACTTATTCAACCCAGATCTTTCTTTTAGACATTATGAAATCAAGCTTTTTAATTCCTTTAATCTATCTCCCCGGTGCAGAATGGCATTTTTTTTCCTATGTTTCCTACGACGTCTTTGCGGCTCTGCGCGACACACAACAGCATAAATTTTCAAATTAACTGGGTAATATTTTTTTTCTCTCTCAGAACCCCCCCCCCCCCCCCCCCCCGCCTTTGTCGAGCTGACAATCATGTCTCATTGCACTTGTCACCATAGGCTGAGGCTAGGTGGGTTGCCAGTGGTTACAAGGGCCTATTTTCTATTATCTAGGTAACATTCAGGAAACACCCACAATCTGTAGGCAATGTAAAATGCATCATTGCACAACCACATAACAAAATGTGGCTGCCACTGACATTTCAGATGTCGACATGTGTGACAAAAAATATTTCTTTGATTACTTCGACTCTGCTGGGAACACAATAACCACTGCAGCACACACACACACACACGCGCGCGCGCGCACACACACACGCACACACACACACACACACATACACACACACACACACACACACACACACACACACACACACACACACACACACACACACACACACACACACACACACATTATTTAGTAAGTGATTCATAACAGTGAAAAGTATATCATGCTTCGCTTTTAACTAAAAAACTAACGTTCTGTGTGTTCTACAGGACAATTATCACATGATGCATACTGTATTTTCCTCATAATTGCTTCCTGGTGACCTTGTCCATGGTTTAATTACCAAAATACTTAATAGAGATTTCTTTTAAAAGAGAGAGAAAATGGTGTAAATGGAAATAAAGTATCCGACCTCTGGGAGAGCGAGTGCCTGCCTCCCTGGCTGGTTCGGTGTTCGAGCCAGGTGCTGTTTTTTTTTTTTTTTTAATCGTGAGGAACACAAGAGTACACAAATCCCACAGAAGGAGCTTTTTTGGCAGGGCTCGGGCCTCCCACCCACGGCAGCCTCTTCAAGCCTCCTCCCATCCTCTATTCATCTGTGAGGGGCTGCTTACTCACCCAGCCCAACTCCACACAACAAAACCTGGACCTCGATCCTACGGAGGAGGGTGGACACGCACACATGTATGCACACACACACACACAAAACGGCTTCTCGGCAGTTGAGACGCGCAGTTGCATTCATTTGAACACGCACAAAAATAAGTTGTTTCGAGTTTTCAAGTGACGATTTGTGCCACAGAGATGATTCTGTGAGGCAGATTTTCGATAAGCTGTGATAAGATGTGTCCCTCAGTTAAATCAGACACTGAATCAGACACTGGAGGCCCCCCAGGTAAATGGCCCACCATTCTTGTTTGCAATTATTAAGCCACACCCTCATTCACTCAACAGTTTCAAGTCTCTCTTCCTCTCAATCACATGCTCTCACACACACACACTCGAGATGCATTTTTTAAATACAAATACAGGCATAATGTACACTCCGCTATAGGCTGATATTGTGCAAACCTGAATGAGATCTGCCTCGGGTAATGTTTGCTCAGCAAACTGATGTAAGAGAGGTCCTGCAACAAAAGGCCTGCATGGATCAAGTTAAATTCAGATAATCCTGGAAAGAAAGGCGCAGACAGACAGCCTCTCTCTCTCTTTCTCTTTCTTATTCTCTCACCTGATGAACATAGGTGTGGTGTCTACTTGACTTTTTCGACCCAGCTAACCTTACTGTAACAGGAAGAGAGGACTCTGTGGGTCCTGCGTGTTTCTACAGTGTGCTGCTTTCACATGCTAATACGGTGTTATTGCATCACATCCGGACAATGTCACTCGCATTAGCGCGGGGGGGTTCCATTTTGAAATGTCCATCATGAAACAAACAAACTATCCGCTTCCCATAAGCTGCATTGAGTTTCTTTGAAATCGAAGAATAGTTTGCTTTAACCTCTGAAGGAGATAATGTCATTCTCATTAACACAAAGGAGAATGATAAGGGGATGGAACTGGTAGACGAGCCGGTGTGGTATATTATCACCATCTAATAATAATCTTAAAGGTTAACAGATACTCATGCAGTTTTTTTTTTTTTTTTTGTGGGGGACAGGGGCAGGAAGAGTGAAATAATTTTGAATGTCACACCTCTGCCTCCACATCTGTTGCACAGGGAAAGTGAATCTGCATCTCAATTTAAAGTTAAACGCAAAAAAAGTGTGTGTGCACGCACATGTGTTTCTTTTTTTCTTTTCTTTTAACTGATTAAATAAATGTCTGGAGGACAAATGTCATCCCCACGTGTATTATTAGCACCGAGTCATTGACAGACTGTGTTACAGTAAAACAGCCAACTCTGGCAGCTTCATCGCAGCAGAAAAGTGAGGACAAAGACAGACAAATTATACAGATATATATATATATATGTATATGCTGTGTAAATCGTGCACGATCATTCATCACGCGGCTCCTGCGATAATGAGAAATGATTTATGATGATATCAGTCTTTCAGGCTGTGCCAGCTTTGTCATGCTTTCACTTGCTTCCTCCTCAGTGTGTGGCTGATACAGTGCACAAGTGTGTGTGTGTGTTTTGGGGAAAGGATTTCACTGCACACTCATCTGCTGCAAGGTATGCACAGAGGAAAGTTGCTGGAAGGTGATGAGAGCTGGACAACTCTTTTTTTTATATATATAACAACGCTCTGTCCTATTGTAAAAACTTTGAAATGAATGGACCCCTTTTGCAACTTCAAGCCGGAGCAAAAAAAGGAACCTGGTTCTACAAAAGGTCAGCCATCCTTCAGTCTGATTCTGGTGCTCAGTGGGTAGCAGAAAGCTTGTGCATACTTTGAAATTTTTGCCACGACTCACAGAAAATATGAACCTCTCATTATGACTTTTTTAGTGTGTGGGGGAATAGCAGTCAGAAAAAGAAAAGAGAGCGAAAAAGAGACAGCAAGTGAGATGTTACTGACCTTTTAAGAAGAGAAGTTTTGACTTGAGTTCCTCTCTTACGAGCACCCAGTCCCCGCGAGAGAAGTCAACACCGTCTCAGCACGGGCAGACATGTGAAAGTGAGAGCAGAGCGAGATAGACGCTCAACTTTGCTCTGAAGGTGTGTCAGTGATTTGGGGGAGTGAAAAAAAAAGGTACCGTTCCAATGAAACGGTTATCTAAGAAACACAACAAAACAAAAAAAGTGCTACACCCACCAGCCTCAGCCAACACCCCTCCCTCCCTCTAAACCAAAAGTATTTGGCAGTGTTCCCTACAAGTCCACCTGTGCTTAGGGGAGGGGAGTGACACACACACACACACACTCACACTCACAGGCCAAGCCTAAAAACCTGCTTGCAAGCTAGGACTAGGTGGTATAGTTGTGGCTGTGGATTGACGTAGCTGAGCCATGCATGCATGGGGGCTGGGGCTGCAGGGGCACAGGAAATGGACAAGTGAAGGTCTGGTACCATAGAAGAAGCTGAGGAGCAGGAGCAAGGGATGAAATATTGCAGAATTTAAATAAAACAGCAAAAAAAATATCAGGTCGATCTTCTGTGCCGACCTTTCCTGCATGGTAACATAAAAGTGGAGAAGAGGAAGTTCCTGCATATAATGCAGGGTTGGACGAGTAGGTATTTCCCTGCACCAAACAGCAGCTAGAGGGGTTCATATCAGGTGTTGCACAAAAGACGTATGAGAGGAGAAATGAAAGGATAGTGTGAAAGAGAGTCAGTGACAGTATCTGAGCGTGTTTGGGTGTGTGCTTCAGTTGTGCCAGCCCATACCTGGTAAGACGTAAGAGCCATTGTGCTGCTCTGAAGCCCATAATGCAGTGTAATGGCAATACAAAGAGAATAGTGTGTGATACTGGAGCAACAGACACCATGTGAGTCCAAACACTGTGAAATAAGCTGTGGACAAGAGTGATTTTGTAGAATTTAGACAGATTTGATGAGGCTTTTGGAAAAATCCATGCGCTTTAAAAACAATGAATTGGCTTATCAAAGGCATTTGTTACTGATTGATTGAAAAATGAAAAAAAACCATCACAACTCACAACAGAAACAGCTGTGATTGGCTGCCGCTTCGCAAAAAAGAATGTGGTATTAATGAATCAGTGGATGGATGGATAAATTAAATGAATTAATAAATGAACGAATCAACAGCCAATGAATCAATCTAGCTATCAATCAACTCACATTTTATTTAAATAGCATAAAGCAGGAGTGAATTAAGCTGCAGAGATGTCACAGAGAGGAACGTGTTTGAGCTTTTTTGCAAACCAGGTCATCAAGGCTCCTCACCGTGTTTCCCCCCTTATCAGACACCATCATTTATTCACCAAGCAATGAGCAGACGCAGAGTAGTGTTTGAACCAACTAAATATAGGCCTCGGCACATAGGTTAAAGTTATGGATTACAATGTCCATGTTCTCTTTTGTATAGATGAATCTGTTGGATCGAGCACGCTGCACAAATACACAATGGTTTGGTCATTTTGGGTCCTGTATCATACAGTTTCTTTGTCCTGTGAAAAGAGAAGTCTAATATTCAATGTCTCTTATAGGAAGAAAGTGCAGCACAAAGCATTTTAAATAAACCCAAAGAGGTTAATTTAAAATGGATGTTGGTATTGTTTATAAAGTAGGTGTATAAGTGAAGGTGGCAACAATGACGTGCTCTGCTATGTCCACTAAAAGTGCTTTTTTTCACCGATAAGTGGAGGAAAATGTTTTTGGTAAGAGTCTGACAACATGACTGAAGCAGTCGAGTCACTCGAAGCGGCAAAAAGCAGAGGTGGAAAGAGTACTGAAATATTCTATTCAAGTAAAAGTACCACTATTTGATTTGAAATTTGACTTAAGTACAACTGAAAGTACTGGTACGTAAAACATTAGCTTGTTTGCTTAGAGTAAAAGTTGCTTTTTTTTAACAAGGTTGGGGTTCTTCCTTGTGTCACACAAATCTCACTTTAATTGTTATTAATTAAAGGCAAACCTTTTCAAATTAAAGTGCTGACAAAATAAAACATGAACACACATAATGTATCAGTCAAAGTGGGTCAAAGGTCACAAATGCTTTAACTTTCTCACTCACTCCAGGACCTTAAAGGTGAAGTAAGTAGTTTATAGTGCCATCTAGAGGAGAGGCTGAAATTTACAACAAAGAACTGCTCCTCTGCTCACCCCCTCCCTTCCCTGAGCGCTACGGTGTCCGCAGCCGGTCAAATGTCGTCCTCGTTGTCTTTCTCCGTGTTAGCAGATGAGGTTCATGAGGCGAGGGAGAGGGCGAGCTACCGCGGCCGTAGCAGACGAAGCGGAGAGAGAGGAGGCGGGACTTCTGCTACAAGTAAAGCGACTCTTGATTTGTTCTCTCGCGTTTGTCTATACAGGCTCCGGTAGAAACATGGCGTCGTGGCAATGCAGAAGCGGCCCGCGACCGTGTTATTTTACATGACTTTTTGAAACACTACGAAAATGAAACAAAGAATATTATACAGCGACTAGACAATGCAGGAGCACATAATATGTATAAAAAAGTGGATTTTGGGTTATATAAACCCATAAATACTACACAGTGTCCCTTTAATTAACGCCAATTCACCTGTCCTCTACATTCACTTCCAAAATGAATTTTTAACCTAGGAATTCCCCTTTAAGAGTATATGCACATTATGTATAGAATATATTTACTTCAAAAGAGGCCACCAGAAAGAACGTTTTTGAGCTTTTACTAATTGTACTCGCAAATAAATGGCATTAACATTTACGGCTTAAATCAATATAGAGTTCACACAGAGTACAATCACGGATCTTTGAATTTGTCCTGAACTTCATGGATCTGTGGACGATGAGCTGCCTCACATTCATTACCGTAACTCCATCGGTAAGGTTCACCACCCCGTTCATTACAGAGGCAGCTCAGAAACTTTAGCAGGAGGCGACACATCAAGGGCAGCGCAGCAGAGCGGAGGCAGCGTTTTTGAAATCTCTCTCAAAAAACAGAATGAACAACTTTTGCTTTTAACGTACAAGACGTCATGACATGCATGAAGTCACCACCAGTGCTGGTTAGAATCTGGATGTGCAGCAGACGCGTGTCTTCTAACCTGAATTTTATGGGAATATTTGTACGTGAAGCTGGGGTCTTGGGTACAAAACTCCCCCCTTTTGAGAATAATAATGAAAAAGCCTTACAATACATATAACAACAACACTTAGCTACACCCACATGCTGCTGTTACTTTCATCCTGCCACCTGTGGAGTGGGTGTCACCATCCTATCCACCAAATCTGTCAGATAGACCTGCTTCTGCTTGCAAGCCATGTTTTGGGTGATGAATCTGCTTCATGAGTCGCTTCTGTGTGTTGTTGTGAGTTGTGTTATGCTGTAAGGCTTTTCTCACCCCCACAGTGTATGAAGACAAATTAAACATCGTGACTTGTATAATGACGAAGAACATAAAACATACAATACTGAGCAAAAGTGTTGTTTAAGCAAAGACAAAAAATCAGTCCACTATTTCAAATATCTGCTGTGGAAACAATAATGATTACATTAGGTTTATTAAAGACATGCTTAAGCATATATTACACATGTTTTATGAGTTAAATTCATTGACAGTTTGCTAATATATATAAGACCAGACATAAATAAAACAACAGAGCTAGTGGCGCCCACAGAACTGTGTTGGATGGAATGGATGCGACGTTCATTTCAGATACTGTAGCTATGGCGCTAAATATGTCAAAGAACAGATTAATAAAACAAAAGTAAGTTCTTTAAAAAAATTCAGTATAGCAGGAAGGTTGGAAAACCACAGTTATTCACTGATTGGTTAAAGCTACAGTGTGCGACTTTTGTTGTTGTTGATATCATTAAATTGCCTAACTTGGTCTTCCTGAACAAGGATAATATAATTATAATATTTGTGGGCTATGCTGTGTCTGAAAAATGGGCTCTGTCAGGCAAAACTATCAGACCTGACTGAGGGAGTGTTTGTGTGTATACAGCGGCAGCATGGAGGTGGGGAAAAGATAATCTCGTCAAAGTGCTTTTTTTTCATGAGCAGAATTCACTTCTGAAACTTTTCTTAGTGTTTTCAATCATACGCTAACCAGTGTGGAGCCGTCTTGCTTTACTAGCACAATGTTGTCTATCTTGACATAAAACAAGTCACTCCCTGTGAGCAGAGCAGAATCTAAACTGACAAATGCAGAGACAGATAGGCTTAATCTAACACATATTTCTTTAGGTTTAGAAGTCACGTACTACAGTTTTAAGAAAAGCCAATTTGACCGTAACATAAACTGCAAGACGAGCCGAACACAACTTCCACAAAAACATGACTAACACTAATGTGTTTAATTTCTTAAAAAATTTATTTTCTGTGACATACTCTCGTCTTTGTTCCTCTTCTTATATATACCATAAATCCTCTACGTACACCTTTCTCCACACCTTTCTCTCCATCAAGCCAAGTACAAAGAAGGGTCAGAGGTGTTAGTGTGTGGGAGATGTCAGTTTCAAACATATAGTGGCCTTATTGGCTTTAGATATGCATCACCTTTTTTTCTTTTCTTCATCCATCTGTACAGTAAGTGAGGCTGAATGATCCTCAACGGCTGCAATCAATGTCTGCTTTGCCCATAGCTTCTATCTGCAGGATTGTGAGTTCCTGCATGTTCTTCCAACACAAACTAGTCACAAACACCATTTAACTGGAAAAACATCAAATTCAACCTCATCATGGCACGACGGTATGAATCAGAGAATTGCAATGTTACTAGGATTTATCCTTGGGGAAACTTGTTGAGCTGATATTTCAGTCTGGATGACAGCGACACCATCGACCACAGAGCCATCAGCATGGAAAGCATCATACAGTTCTAGCGCTACTCAGCTCTACTCTACGTCATAGCACGTCTGCACAAAACTACACTGATGCCGTTTTGTACGCGACACAAACACACAAACTAGTGTTGAGCAAAGCGGTTGTTTTTGGTGTGCTGAATCATTATAATCACTTAATTAAAAACATTAGTTCAGTACTTCCTGTATGAGTGAAGCGCAGACTCCGTCTGACACAGTCACTGAACTAAAATGCGGCGGAACGGGTTGTGATTTGGCGCACGATCGCCAGATTTCTGCGGGGCTGCCACTGAATAAACCAGACTCCACTGTTAAATATTGAGATTTTAGAAATTCCTTTGCTAAATGTTGGAGAATAACTCATATTTCAGAATTTTTAAAAGCATTTTTAATTGATCTACAGTTCGGCATTGTTCGATTTGATTCGTGTGTCGGACGACGCGCTCATGACTATTCCAGTGAAGACACATTTTAGTATCGGCTCAGCTCACTTAGAACCTTGCCAGTGCAAGTGCAAAAAAAAGCACCAAGTACCAGGTACTATCACTCATGAAAAAGCAAAAAAAAAAAAAAAAGTCGAATCGAGCTGTGCTAGAACTGTATAATGGAAAAGCGACAGATATAAGTCTCTTAAAGTGACTACAGGCAATTTTAATGTCCCTTGTGGTTCCTGTTTGGTCACTATCATAAAGACACAGGTGCTTTTCCTCAGACCTGGTATTGTGTCATAATAAGCACCACTGTGTGAAAAACATGATGGATACCGAGTGAACGCTGTTCCCCTCTTTGGTTTGGATGATGATGTTGATGTTATTCTGTCTGCATTACACCGTGCAATCAGTTTTTTACATCATAATGACAAGTTAAGGATGAAAGGTTGTCTATTTCATCTTTGAAAATATATCTGCTCTATAAAAATTTCATTAAATGTGTCATTGTGTGTGCTTCCTACATGCCAGGACCAATTTCAAGGGAATTTAAAGGAACATTTGTTGTACAACGATGAGACTTGTAGTCTTGAACTCATGTGAGATCAAGTATAAACAGCTTTCCTGCTGTCTGTCAGCTCAGTGTCAGCGCTCTATTGTGCTGACCTCAGACCAGTGTTCTCAGTTGCAGGCCGATGCAGCCCAAGCTGTGCTCTCCTAGCACTGTTTTTTTTTTCATTATTAAGTGATAAACATTTGAAGAAGCAAAGCCAGTACAGTTTTTACTCTTCTCACTTGGCTGGGCTAACCTCTCTGCTTCAAGGAGGCTCTCGGGAGAAAGAAAGCCCACTATATTTGCTGTTTTAACAGATTGTGGCAGCAAAGCTGGGTCATACTGTAAGTGAGATGAATTAAGTGTCTTTTTAATTGTTGGCATGAGTTGCAAGACGGCCTTTGAATTAACCAAACTAGTAGAGAAAACTCTGTTTGGTCATTTAAGTTTTAAAGACATGAGATTGTAGATTTGAGGGTTTGCAACCAGAAATCCATAGACCACACCTGAAACCAGGCTCCTATTGGATGATACCAGCTGTCAATCATTTATCATCCATTTCCCACTAAATGGGAACATCATTTACAAAACTGACATTGAAGAAAACCTGAAACTAGTGATTGAGCCCAGCAACTCCTCAGAAATATGATGAATAAAGATAAATAGGATCACTTTCCCATAGGCCTCCATTCAAACAGAGGTCATTTTGCAGCCAGTGGAGTTGACCCCTGGTGGCTAGTCAATATATTTTTTCTTCAGGGTTGGCCTCAACCTAAAAGACAGTGTCCACTTGCAAGGTGTTGGCCAAGAGTTGCCAGTTCAAATCCCAGGACAGGTCCATGGGTGCAGGATGGGTTAAATGCAGAGGTCAAATTCTCTATCACATATTGGTGTGTGTGCAAAAATAGCTAATCTAATTCTATGGTTTCATGGCAGCAGGCATCCATAACGTTGCATTAGTGCTTTATTCTTCTTCTCTCTCCTTACACAACAAATTCTGCACCATTTTTTTGGCACTGGCAGATGGCACACACCCAGGGGTGTGACTGTCACTGAAAAGGTGCTATTGGCTCAGACAGGTTGGTTTAGGGGCTAATTTGCTATTATTCACCAGGCATTTCAAAACACACAACCCTGTTATATTAGCAACCCTAAGTGGGGCACGACAATACTCATAAAACCAGTTTAACATGCTTCACCATAACAGAAATAGGGAGGAAACCAACATTGGCCTAAATAAGGAGTTTGAGATGGAGAAAATAACATGGAAGACAACAGGCAGATGAGCTTAACACGGCTTATAATAGGTGGATTTAGTTTGACGAACAGAAATGAATATTCAGAAGGTTAAACAAGTTCTTTTTCTGAGATTTGCCAACAGAAACAAGTATTTTCTATGGAGAAAAACATCATTACACATCATCACAGCCATTATTATGGCTCATTTCAAACATCCAAGTTCAGAGAGATTAACTCCAACTAGGGAAATGAACTCCTTGAATGGTTTTCCTCATACCAGAAACATTTTTCCGGAATATGTCAGCTGTCCTCTCTCTCCATTAATCTGCGTCAATCGTTAATCTGCATTATCACTAGCGATCATAACACTCAGGTACTTGTGGCCAAGAGGAAAGGGTCCGGAGGATGATTTTGTACTTGATACATTAAAAAGGCAAATGACATCATCCCACAACAGGATTAGTATCTTTTCGAGCCATGGTTCGGTTCTCAAACTGTGGTACGTGTACCAGCAGTGGTACTTGAGCTTCCTCTGGTGGTACATAGAGGAAAATCAGAAATACTGTTCTACTGTACACTCTTAGAAATAAAAGTGCTAAGTAGAACCATATAAGGTTCTTCGGCTTGTCCTCATAGGAGAACCATTTTGGAGGGTTCCACCAAGAACCCTTTTAAAACCCTTTATTCAGGAAAGGGGTTTTAAAGGGTTCTCTGGATCAAGATGGTTCTTACTGGAACCATTAGTGTTACCAAGAACCCTTGAAAAACCCTTTCTTGGGGAAAGGGTTTTTCAGAAGCAAATGGTTCCAGGTAGAACCTCAGCCCTTGTAGAAGGACCCTTTTGGAACCCTTATTTCTAAGAGTGTATATACCAGGGTATGTGATCGAGTGTATAGAAAACTAAACAAATAAATAGGGATAGACCAATTATCGGCATCTGCCTTTTTTTAATCCGACGGCTGATAAGAGATCAATTCATTTATCTATTTAAAAAATAATTTAACTTTATAAGAGATGCTGATGACCCTGGGAACTCCCTGTACTCCTTGTTTTTGTTTGAACTTAAAACAAAGATAAGTGAAAGATAAAACAACATTTCAGTTTTATTGAAATTTTAGAAAACTTTAGGGAGCTATTTATTTGTTAAAGTTTTCATGTAACTTGATAAGACATGCTGCTGAGCCTGGGAGCTTGCTGCACCTTTTGTTAGAATTTTAAAACAAAGACGTCTATTGTCTGAAAAAAACAAAGCAAATGTGAAAAGCCGTTTAATAATGTTTGTATTATTCAATTTTGACGCCAATATTTTCACTTTTACTGCAAATGAATATGGGCTCCATGCAACAATAGAAAGGTCATTTTAAGGATAACGTCTGAAGGAAACCAAACAAGCGAGGCAAAATGAGGGATAAATAAAATAGAAAATATTGCTGTTGTATCTTTGACTACCTGTTAAACTGGATTCTGAGTCTAGCTGCTGGTGACATGTCGAGTACTGTAGACACCATTAAGGTAAGGTGAGGTAAAAAAAAAATACTTTGCACGAAAGGCAATTTTCCTGACAGCAGTAGTCGGTAAAATAATACAAATAAATGAACACAACACAAAGAGAAACAGATATAAATCGTTACATATGGAACAGATGATCCTTGTTAAAATAAATCATAATAGGCATATTATAATGAGTGTGAAATGCAAATAGCTGAGGGCGTGATGGACAATTGACACCAGTATGTCTTAGTACTAACATGCTGTGAGAGACACTTCACTGTGAACCTGTTACAAAAGGTGCTCACTAATCTACTCTAATCACCGCCGCAGAGAATGAGGTCAAGAGCGCGGTTATTTGCAACTTGGTCATGCTCTGATGAAACTGTGATTACTTTTTTGCAACTGGCTGGAGGAGTCATCAGTGGAGTCAGCAGGAATGTGGATGTCGTCGGAGTTGTAGATGGCCAAAAAACTGGTGCTTCTGCATTCTGATGCTCTGATACAGATTCACCGTGTCCGGGTTTGACCTGTGCTGGAAGAGATAGATTCATAATGCACATTCAAGAGCGTCAAGAGAGATTTTTTTGCCCGATTTTACCAGCGATTCACAGTTGGGGGACAGTCGGCGTGGCTTGTTGGCACAGAATTCTGTCAGTGTGCGAGTGGTAAAGACCTGACCCCGACCACAGTCACAGTCAATGAAACAAGTTTGAATCTGGTCGTGTGTACTGATTGACGCATGTTGCCAAAGAGTAATCATGTAATTTGTGCTGTATCCATGTTTCATGCAGGCGTTGTATCATTTCAGGAATCCTCCTCCTTCGCCTCCCTTTTAGTGTGGCCTTGTAACAAAGATACTTTACAAAATCACACTAATAAGGATACTTTACAGAATTCCTCCTCATCCATCAAGTTTCGTTTTAAAGTTCCTTTTAAGAAAGAGTTTGAATAGAATGGGAAACAATGATCGGATACCACACTATAAAAATAGCTATATACCAGCTCCTTTACATACTGGCATACAGAATGGAGCAGAATGTGCGTATTAAGTAGTGCCATACCACACGAATGAATAAAACTGAGAAAAAATACATGGAGTGGGGCATAAATTGAGTGATTTCTGCCAACTTGTAACTGCCTGTCTGCTTAATATGTTTAAATTAGGTATTGTCTGACTGTTTTGAGAGCTGGACCCGAGGAGGAAAGCTACCAGCGAATGACAAAAATGAGAGAGAGAGGGACAGAGAGAGGGAGGGAGGTGGAGATGAGCTCTGGAGAACCAGTCTTGCCACTTCAGGGGCATTAACGCTGGTGTTGTTCTTAGCGAGAACCGTCGGCACTGCCCATCTCTCGTCTCGCGTCCCACTTCCCCCACCCCTCTCTCTCTTCTCTCTCCCTCTCTTTCTCTCACTCTTTTCCGTCTCACCCTCTCCTCTTGCCAGCCACACCACAAAGCCCCACCCACCTTATGAGAAGACAGGGAGAGGAGGAATATGATCTAACCGCACTCCCAGAGATATTACCTCAGCAGCCACCCCCACCCCCTACACACACACACACACACTCCTACCTTCCCTCTGTCATACCCATACTCATGCACTCCACTCACCCTTCCCTTGCCCCCACTGATCTCCTCCTCATCCTCCACTCCCTACAAACAACTGCTGCCAGGCCATAATGTTTTTCTTAGCCTCTCCTACACAGTTTTCACACAGTTTCCCTCTCCCTCAACATACAGCAACATCCCACACACCCGAAGCCCGACTGACCCACTGAGAGAGAGGAGGTGGGAGAGAGCCTCGGGTGGGCAATAATGCCATCAGTGAGAGACGTGTGCAGTGTGACTGTTTCACTACACTGTGGGAGAAAAGAAGAAGAAGAAAATCAGGGAAAAGCATCTTCTCCTATGTCGGCCCTGCTTACTGCACGCTGTGTGCAAGGCATCGTCTCATTGAGGCTGTGATGAAGTTGAAGGGCCGCGGGGTTGGGGGGGGTTGACAGGATGTGGTGTAGGACTCATTCCTGTAGAGACAGCTTTTAAAAAGGTTAAGGTGTCTGTTATCAGCAGGTCTCGATATCTGCCATCAGTTTGTTGTGGTTTTCTCAGAAGGGCCCTTAAACAGAAACAACATCCCATCTGTGACACTCAGCAGATAATAATATGACTGCTCCTGCTGTGTATGTGACAACTCAACGTTACAGGTGTCAAACGCAACATAATGTACGACCAAGAAAAGAAAAATCATAACGTGGTGTTTTACTTGTTAAGTTTTAAAGGGAATTATCTACCTGTGTGATATTTGGATCAGGCAGTCGAGATGAAATAACACAAAAACAGTACACAGGAAGAAAATTATATAAATGAATTATTTTAGCAAGATGTGACAAATTAACAACATCACGATCCATACAATTCTTAAATGGATAAGGTGCAAGAATTCTGGCCAAGATATTGAATGACTGGAGATCATCGTCTCCAAAAAAAAACTGGCAAATTTAGCAGCAACTGGGCAGTCAAGTATTCAATTTATGTAAATGTGATTTAGAGAGTTCTTATATCTTGTTAGTACATTCAGAAAACTTCTTCTCGTACATTTGGGTTGAGCTGTGTTTTTGGAAATCAGGTGGATTTCACTCCACTGAGTGTGTTCTATAGGGCTCAGTGCATGTTAATAACAGCTGCCTACAGTGATCTGAAACAGCAGTGACTGCATGGTCACACTAGAATGTACAATATGTATAAGTCTGTGCTGTATCTGTCAAAATAGTGTCTGTCTCTCAAACATTGGGATCTTTTAAAAATAAAATTCATTTCCTGTGTCAGTGAATTGGCAAAAATCTTCTTTCTGTCTGACGTACACTGACTGTTGCAAAGTTTCTTTCAACATAAAGCGAAATTTAACCAGTTTTTCTTATCATTCTGGTTTTTTTTTTAACTGAAAAATGTGTTGCAGCATGCAGTGAAGCACATGTTTCCATATGCAGTGTAAAGTGGCGGTTCATCAGAGGTCAGATTCTCTCTTTTAGCTCTCTAATTAACCACAGGATCAAAACTACAGCCACAAGAGTGGCAGCTGAATTTATGGATTTAGCTAAAGTGTTCATGGAATATAATAATTTTTCATGTCTTTAATTTAAATGTTCAGAATTTATGAAAACAGAGAAAGTCGCAGGGAGAAGGACACGCCGCTACAGCGTGATTACGTTACGTTCGTGATTTCCCTGACTGAGCCGGTCGCATGCAGGACAATATAAAATTATATTCAGTGCAGGATAATAATCCCTCTGGTCTATCAATATCCACATAATCATTATGGCCAGCAGAGAGGAGAGGGCGCTGGTCAGTAGAGGATTATGGGTTTTGCAGTTCAGAGCAGCTAAAATAGCCATACCACTGGTGGGGCATGTGACTACAGGGACCAGCGAGGCCCGACAGCGTCCGGGCAGGGTTGATGAAACCACACGATGACACAAATGACTGGCCTCGGCGGCTTTCATCTCAACAGGGAAGCAGAGGCTCTTGTCAGAAACCAGCAGGCAGTTATAGGCCACAAAAGCACAAGTTATGAGTGTCAGGGCTCGCTAGTGAGAGGGAAAAACACGGCTGCCGAAAGGAGAGGAAATGTTTCATTTAAACAACTTCATGGTCGTTTGATTTAGGAAAATACTCCACTTTTATGGGGTAATGCAGCACTTCATTTTATTGTCAGTAAGTCCATTAAAAGTCCACGTGTTTAAAATGATATTGTTCGAGATTTATTTCTTATTTTCTCATTGTAATGATCTGAATTGGATTTTTTTTTATAGAGGTGCAGTTTGACCTTTTTGCAAATGTACAATTATATTCCTGCTGAAATATCCCCACCTTAAAATAACTAACCGAGGTTTTCAAATAAACTAAAGTCATCTATAAAAATATATGTTTGGATGCAGAGTAACATAAAGAATATTTCTCTTTGGTGGAGAGCAAGTAGCATGGAATTAAAAAAGTACTGACACTATTTCTGCAACAAATAATGAAGCTGTCATTACATTGGCAGAAATGAAAGTCAAAGATTTTAATTGGTTGAATGTTGTTGTCTCTGAGCTCATCATAATTTTACATTTATAGAACAGATGAGCAGGGTGGAATCTTCTCAGCAAAACTGTAATTAAGGCTATTTGTCAAAATGTTGAACTGTTAATTTTAAGCAACTTCTTGGTCTTTAATAAATCTATGAAACTACATTTCATTGATCAGTCTAAAGTAGATTATTTCAAATAGTGTTTAAAATTGTAGTTCTATTAGTTATTATTACAATGTTGGAGATTATTATAGACAACTATACTGTTTACTTATTTTGCTTTTGTATGTTAATTCTTTTAAAATTTAGATTTTTATCAAATACTGTATATTTTATATTTAATCTCTCTCTCTCTCTCTGTGTGTTAATCCCGTGTTTTTGCATGTGCACGCTGCCATGTGCTGGAGCTGTTGCCTCCTCACTGGACACCTGAGGTAAAATGGTAAAATCACATTTCATTTCTTTTCTTTTTTTCTTTCTTTCTTTCTTCTCTTTCTTTCATTTCTTTTTGATAATATATATAGCTGGAGGTAAAAAAAAAAAAAAAAGCTCTCACAACTGCTGTGGTTTTTAGTGTTGCCAGGTCAACCTGCCCACTCTACACTCAACAACGCTGGGATGGGATGGGATGAGCAGGGGAAGAGGTGAGAGAAGTACGGGGAATGATAGGAGAAGGGGGGGTGCACTGTGGACGATGGCAGGCAGGTGGTTGGAAGGAGGGAGGGAACAGAGGAGGAAGATTTAAAAGAGGTGAAACTAAAAGAAGATGATCCACATGGTCTCTTCTTTCTTAATCCCAACGTTTCCTCCTGCGCTCTAACTGTACGACAGACAGTGTTGTCCTGGCATACCCTTTATCCACTTATTTTACATGTGATAAAATGAGATGTGTGCATGGAGACTGTGTGTGTGTGTGTGTGCATATGTGTGTGTGTGTGTGCACTGCCCCGGCCTGCCAGCTGCCAGTGTGTAGCACTCCATCCAGCAAAGGCGAAGCCTAATTACAGATGCACGGCTACAGATTTAGCCAGTATGCTAACCATAACGGAGGAGGCAGCAGGGAGGGGATCGCTTGGAAAAGTCACGGCTGGACGGGAGCTTCACATGAGCGGACCACAGGGACAAGGGAGGGGAGGGGAGGGTAAGGAGGGGAGGGGGGGGGGGGGGGGGTTACTCTATTTCAGGATCCGCCGCTCTCATTATTTATCGTAGTGGAAGCCTCTCTACAAGGAGGAGGCAAACCTACAATTGACTGCATGCATCGAATGGGCAAAAAGGCATGTGCAAACCCCCACCACAGTCATGTATGTTACCAACAGACGGATAAAAACGCAGATTTTCCTCCTCTTTGTGGCTCACCTGTAGATATGAGACACTTGTCTCTGACAATAAAACATCCAGAATGAGCAAAGTGACACAGGGAAAAAAAAAAAAAAGAAATCTACTGCCCATGACAGGAATAGATTCCTCTGGTGTCTGGCATACGACAAGAGATAGAAAGTTTTCCAGGTTGTCAAGCTTTGACTCAGCGTGGCATGTGTGTGTGTGTGTGTGTGTGTGTGTGTGTGTGTGTGTGTGTGTGTGTGTGTGTGTGTGTGTGTGTGTGTGCAGGTGTTGTGGGGACTTGTCGTCCTTAGTGACAGTCGTGAAGTCCCCAAATAGTCTCCCCAAAAGTGTTAAATTTAAAGGTGAAGACACCTTTTATTTTTAGGGTAAGGTTCAGAGTTGGGCATCTGGATGTACATTTGTGTAAGTCGATGTAACATTCTCTAAAGTCATGGAGACACGACTGTCAATTTGTGTGTCTGTGTGTGTGTGTTGGACAGTTTGTGAGACCAGGGAGGGTTGGCAGTTAAACTCTGAGCTCACCCACGACTCTACCACTTCCACCCACAGTGTCCTCTATACAGCTGCTCTCACTGAGCCAAACTCACACTTCTCCTTCATCCCTCTCTCCATCCCTCTCTGCCTCCCTCCACCACTCCATCCTTCATCCATCCATCCATGTATTTGCCTGTCTATCCATCTCTTCTTAATTCACTCCCCTCTAACAATCCTTCTCCTTCCATCTCTTTCTCTCTCTCCTTTTCTCAGTTGCTACCCTCTACCCACCTCTTTCAGCGTGTTCATTTTTATGCAGCCTCCTACTGGCAAGTCTTTTGCTTACTATTTCAAACTTTTGGACCATAACACTGCCTACCCTCGTGCACGGTGTTAGCGTAGGTAGAGCCGTTTCACATATGGATGAAGAAGCATCAGTTTGAGGGCAGGGCAGTCGATTTAAACATGTCCACAAAACAAAGAGCTGCACTATGTGGTAAAAGAAAATCAGATTGCAATTTTGCAAGTTTCATTTTCATGCAAAAAAAAAAAATAGTCTGATCACAAACAAAACATATTTTCTCATCTGCATTAATTTCAGAAGCACGGCAGAATTTCTTCATCAAATCATTGCAGTGTCCTTTTCCATTTGGACGCTGCACAATAATGACAACTCTATGCATTTCCACTGTTTTAACACTTGCGTCACTCAATTACTGTATAAGTAACATCAAATCAGCCATTTGTACTGAAGCATGACTCAGTGATGAATGAGGAAAAAAGTCATCCACAAGTACAGAGGCGTTGACTCACAAAACAACAGCTCGTGTTTAAAACAACTCTGTCCTCTGTTTGTCAGGGATTAGTTAAAAACACTAAGACGTTCTCATTACCAGTTTTTCATTCATCGGAGAAAAAAAAAGAAAAAAAGTGGAGCTCTCACTCACTCTCACAGTTACGTTTCTTTCTCTGAGGCTGAGATCTGCTGACACAGCTTCAACACTTACCATCGGCTTCATAATAAATATCCATGAAGTCGTGGCTGTCCTCCTGAAGCTGCAAAACAAAATTGACAAAATTGGCTCTTTTTTGAAAATGGCAAGGACAATTGTGGTGATGGTGGGTGCCAATTTTGCAGCGAGCCCTTAAAGCGATTTCCATCATTTAAAAATAGGCTTCACTCCCCTTCAACCTGCACACACACACACATTCACACATGCAGACACACACAGACAGACCGATTACAGGTTTACACAACATCAAAAGCTTCTGTTCTGGATCATTTTGTCCTGCTAACTAGACCATAATAGTCTGACACATTTAAAATAAAGAAGTAGAATTAGGCTTTTTGTTGTTGTATTATAATATAATGTATAATGTTTTATATTCAAGTCAGAATTTCGAGTATATTACACCAACTTGCCAAGTTGTATTACATACATTACTGCATGCAACGTCACACAGGTTATTATCTGAGAATATAGTGAAACTCTAACACACACACACACACCAACCAATAAGTTGCAGATAATGAAGATAAGATTTAACCCAAAACGTCACCTCGAAAAAGCAACACCCACCACTGGTTCGAGCTTTGCCATGTCAGCAGTGCAGTATGGGAAAAGAGGAGTGGGTGGGTGCGTGACCCCGACGACCTATCGGCAACTCGCTCAGGGCCCAGCCGCGCGCCGTTAGCATCTCTCTGCACTCGGGCTCCAGAGAAATCGATTGCCCTCATTTTCACATGTACAGAAGGAAAACCAACTGTTTTACAGTTGTGTTGCAAGACGTGTGTGTGTGTGTGTGTGTGTGTGTGTGTGTGTGTGTGTGTGTGTGTGTGTGTGTGTGTGTGTGTGTGTGTGTGTGTGTGTGTGAACTGGGGGAGGTGGAAAGGAAACTGCATCGCAGATGGTTGTTGTGTTTCTTGAACGCTCAACAGTTTACTCACCTCCTGGGCTTGTTAACAGTTTTAACACAGTAGTTTTATGAGCGAGAGGACAGGAGCGTATGCCTCACTAAAGTCCATTATACTTCACCTTATTGTGAACATGATTGATGGCATATTACACGCAAATGCATCCATTAAAATCATGCTGTATTTTGTTACTTTTGTTTTAAACAAGTGTGTGTCACAAGAGAATTCCATTTAAATATTAAACGTATTGCTGCTAGTAATATTATGTGTATAATGCCCACACACCATCCTCTGCTGAATTGCATCAAGTGTAGTGGTGGTGTGTGTGTGAAGGAGAGAGAGAGTTTGCATCATTCTGCTGTGTGAGCGATGCTTTGTGCACTCTGGCTCTATGTTTAATGAGTTGAAAATATAAGGAATAAGTAGGGAACAATTTTAACTTCATAACAAGGTATTGGGCAAACCCCCACAGAGGTCAGTGAAAGGGGTCAAGCAACCAACTCTCACTATTTAAATAACATCGACCGTATCCCGTTGCAGCGAGTAATAGACCCCAATAGGCAGGGACGCATGGACAGGTCTCAAAACAAACATGTATACTCCCCCAGTATGTTAGATTGAGGGTTTCCAAAGACATCAGTCCATGATCACACACACACACACACACACACACACACATGCCATGTGCTGACAGTCAGGTAAAGCTTGGCAGTTGGACAGATGGCACTGGTAATTCACTCCTGCTAATCACAAAACTCACACTCGGCAGGGAGGCTCAGAGTTAACAGAGGCAATCTGTGGTTCTGTTTTGTAATCAAGCCTGACCACTTACTAAGGGTGGAACATCTATCTATAAAGCAAGTTGTGTCTGTGTGTCTGTATTTATGTCTGTGTGACTGTGACAGCATATCTCGCTGACCGTTAGTCAGATCGCCCTAAGACTTTGGATATGGGTTGAGCATGGCCCGATGGTGCGCATCCTTGATTTTTTTTGGAGTCATTTACATTTTTGCTGATTTATCATGCTACACCAGGCAGACAGCGGCTCATCAGCAGCAGCTGTGCTGTCTGGAGCGTGGAGGTGGGAGTGAAGAGGCTGTCCTCACGGTGGGTGAGACACGGTTCACCGCAGAACACGGTGTTATACTGAAACGACCAGGTGTCCATTCATCAATACAGGAACACATTTTTTTTTCATTAGCATGCTACTACTTTGCAGCTGACTTGGCTAGTGAGGCTACGAGTAGCATTAGCATAGGGCTAACAATACAAACACTGTGCAACCTCATTAGGCACAAAGCAAATGTTTTAATTTTCGATGAGCATTAGCGTAGCTAGCTGTTGTGACTGTCAGCCATAACCTTTATGTTCCTTATCATGCATTACCATAACTGAAAAATCTTCTTCAGCTACCACTATAGGAATACATACTTCCTACGGGCACTGCACTAGTGTTTAAAAAAATGGAAAAACAAATACCTCAGCTTAAATAATGGGAACTGCATCTGTATGAATTAGTTGGTCTATTCTGATGTTAACCAGTGCATGGTCTCTGCCGTTTTTCGGACTAGAATTAAGGTCTATGTCACAAACTGTGTCTGTCATAATAAAGACAATGTCATGTAAGTGTTGAGGGAATGGGATTTTATACAGTGAGCTGAAGTGGAAGCACCTGACGGACAGAGGACAGTCATGTTTGATAGATGGTGTGGAGCAAAGACAAGAATGAGTGGCAGTGACAGGTGTCATGATGAGGGAGAGGAGTGGACGGCAGTTCAAGAGACGTACCGTCACTCTGCATTTAAAGTAGAGATAGACCGATATGGTTTTTTTTCAGGGCCGATACCGATTATTAGTCGCCAAGGAGGCTGATAACCGATATTTGGAGCCAATATTCATTTGCAGTAAAAGTGAAAATATTGGCGTCAAAATTTTGAATAATACAATAGTTCAATAATACATGTCTTATAAAGTTCAATAAAAACTTAAACAAATAAATAGCTCCCTAAAGTTTTCTACAGGAAATAAAGTTTTTCAAAATTTCAATATAACTGAAATGTTATTTTATCTTTCTTTCACTTAGCCTTTTTTTTTTTTTTTTTAAGTTCAAACAAATGCCGGGAGTTCCCAGGATCCGCATCAACTTATATTTTAATTAAATAAATAAATCTCTTATTGGCCACCGGTATATCCCTAATTTAAAGGACCTGTATGTAAGCCTTATCTATTGCTGCATAGCTCACAAAAGTATTAACAGCACCAATTTAAATGAAACACAACAGTTCTTCACTTCACCCCTTTATCTGCCAAAATTACACATATATTAAGCCTTCTTTTGCTTCTATTTCTGTCACTGAACTGCACTGATGGTGTTTTGTAAATGCAATGACGGGTGAATGCTCCACTATACCCACTTTAAAGAATAATTCTCAGGTGCTGGCACTTCAGTATTTACATTTCATACCATGTCTTACGTCTTTACAGCAGCCTCTGACGTGGCTACATCATTAAAAACTTAGTTTCATTCATTAACATAGACTGGAGAAGATCAAAGTCTCCTTTGATTCTTCTGCGCTTCAGTGCTACACTTTCTGGACTGCCACACATAAACATGTAATGCTTCAACTTATATGGCATAATTAGCATATATAGCGTCTTCGGCTTGCATTCCGGACTTTTATCATCATAGTTACAATGAATCGGTTATGGTTTGGTTAGATTTGGTAAACAGACTTGATTAGGTTTGGGTAAAGGTTGTGGTTTTGGTTGGTGACGAATAAAAGAATGACTTTTGGTTTCACATGGGAAACAAACGGTGTCTAATGTGAGAGTGTTGTGTTTGGTCGACCTATCCGTTCACCCCCAACCTCCTCCTAATGAGGTCTTTGTTGCTCTTTGCACAGAATCACCTAACTTCCTCCTTTGCTCCATCATAACTGTCAGGGGTCACCAAACAAACTAACAATAGGTTGTTTGTGTGGCTCCCATAGAGTAAACAAGCAGAATATTTAAATTTAAAAATTAAATATCTATCCATAATCTAAATGTCATACCAGTTTGCTCGATACACATTTCTGGTAAACACATTACCCTGTGTGTGTGTGTGTGTGTGTGCCTGCTCCGGTCATTGCTGGTGTACTGTGTGGTGACAAAAAATGCTCTAATCATCTTACTTCCTTGGGCATAAGCTTCTGGCCGACGGCACAAAAGGCCACACTGGGACCACCGAAATCCTTCCTGGGCCTCTCACTACCCCATTAACTATAACAAACACACTGATACTCACAAACGCACACTCACACACACCCGCGACAAAACATATCACTCTCGCATACATTTTGAAACGGCATGCTAGTAGCTCTAGATTGGGGATTTTCACTTGTATTTGTCTTTTTCTTGTACATCTGTATATTTTTTTCCAACTCTTACATTACAAACTCAACAGCCTCCATCATGCAAGTCTTACCTCTGTCCACAAAATGTATTGTAGAGCTGCAAATGACGATTATTTTCATAATTGATTAAGCTGTCGCTTATTTGATGATGATTTCTTTGGAGCAAAGAACCCAGACAATATTCACATTTAAGAAGTTAAAACAATCAGAAATCTTGTTTTAATCAGGAAAAAAGCAAAATAGTTGACGATTCATTTAGGAATTGATTAATAATCGATTAATCGAGTACATTTTTATATACTTTTTTTTTTAAACATAGTTTTTGTATAGATGTTATGCATGGGTTAAAGGTGCCATATGTAAGAATGTGGCCAAAAACAGTTACTACATTCAAATTCAAAATACCGAGGTATTTTAGGTTTCGTTTTCTGACGTAACTGGCAACCCGTGTTTTCTCGGCAGCTGAGACTATTGACTGCAATGATTGGTAGACGGCGGTAGGTGGCGCCACATGCCAAAACATGATTTTAAAACATAAACATGATTTGCAGTCTGCAAAACATTTTTTTAATGCAAATATTTTGGCTGTACTGTTGTTGTTGGTGAGTTCAGTTTGTTATATGAACATTATTCCTCAGTCTCTGTGACATATTAGGAGGATTTTATGGCCAGTTGCTTTAGATTTATTACATAATGCACCTTTAACTGTTTCTCTGTACAAATTTTCAATTTTCTGCAAATGTTTAATTTTGTTACATATGTTTACTTTAATTTATTTGATTTCTCTGTACACATTTCAGCTTATGGCTACTGCTAATGGATGCTTGAATTTCCTTAAAATTCCTCAAGTATCTATCTATCTATCTATCTATCTATCTATCTATCTATCTATCTATCTATCTATCTATCTATCTATCTATCTATCTATCTATCTATCTATCTATCTATCTATCTATCTATCTATCTATCTTTTTTTGCATTTTTGCACTCATGTCCATGTCATGTACAGTATGAAAGTAAGTTATATGCATATGGATAGACATTACAATTATATTATTTAATGCTTCACTACCTAACAGAGATAATCTATAACATTAAGCCAAATGAGTTCACACACTGGTGATTGATCTTATCAGCTCCCTGTTTCTCAGCATAGCTGTGTTTGCCCAGCTGCACTCCTGTCCTGCCACATAGGAAGTGATTTGTTTCATATCAAGACAGACTGAGGCAAAAGCAATACGTGTTGGTCGAGAACGACTAAAAAATACAAAGAAGAGCCCATGAAAAGATTCAGAAAAGAATTCTACTGTTTGACAGGATAAACACCGCTCCGGTACTGTCAAATTTGGTAGTATTGCTTCCCAGCATACAAATAATGCTACTTTTTTTTTTTCAAAACTGTGGCAGAATAATTACATCAACAACAGCAAAAATCACAGAAAGCGACACACTACAGCTTTACCAGTCAGAGGGAAGAGACTAAATGTTTCACTTTGAGGTGTTTGGAGGTGTATGGCAGACTCTGGGTTTGCAGACGCTCTGCATTCACACATAAAGTAAACTTTGTGTGAGCAGGTGTGTTTCTTCACAGGCCGCTCTTTATCTCAGTGCTGCTCAGACTGTTCATCTCCGTAGTATTAGCGGCTCATTTAAATGCACGACAGGCTTCCTTTTCCAGACTCATCTTTGTTGGTGATGAGCCCACACAGTCTTTGATCACCTCTCCTGCACTTAAACGGCCAAACGGCATGAGGCACAATTACAGTTGCTACGAGAAGATAATAAAAACACAGACGCGTATTGTAGGTTTTAAATCCAACAATCGCATGCTGCTACTCAGATTCTCACAAAACTGAGTGTTTCTTTCTCCGCAGATAAGATCAGCTGAATGCTCGGTGAGAGTTTTGCTATCTGGTGCACTTCTACGTTTCTGGGTCAGATGTGTGGAGGCCAAGTAAAGCAGTCTTGAGGTGGGTCTTTCATTACATGTCTGAGTCGCACGCACTGATTGTAAATATCAGGCGGATGTGAATATGATGACCCCTTTAGATTAGAACAGATCTACTGAGCATTGTGTCTGTGAGCATCTGTGCAATGGTTTTTTTTCTTTGCTCGACTATCAATTTTTGTCATTTTTTGGCCGTCCGTCTCGTCTTCTATCCACAGACAACCAGCCTAACCTCAGAAGCAGAGTTGACGACTGCCTCTTTGTGGAGTTCTGCCTCCTGGTTGGAGAAAGTGTTGTGGGTTTTCTGGAAAAAAGATTCTCCCAGATTTATTGTCAGACCCCTGAGACTGAGACACATGTCACTGACCAAACACTCCAGATCAGTAACAGCTGTCGGAATACAGCACAGAGCTGTTCGACACAGATTTTTAACTAAACCATTTCACCGACAGTGTTTGTAAATGAAATCAGAGTTCCTTTTTACGACTATAAAGGGACATGTCCACCCTGAGGCCAGTGTTTATCCACAGTCCTGTCTGTGGTTAGTTTTATGCAACAAAAGCACACTGGTCAAAGTCAGGAGAAAGATCTTGGCTATGGTTAAAGAAAACATGTTGTGTCTGTAGTCACTATTAAAGCTCCCATAGACCGGAAGTTCCAATTAACACTGTTTTTTTTACTGAGAACGCTGGGTTTTATTGTATTCTCGGGCTCTGCAAGCGTTCTGAAAAAGCCTGGAATCGTGACGTAAGGATCCTGTCTCCCGAACAGCAGATCCTCCTGCTCCGGGCACTAGTCCGGGCACATCCGGTTGCGTACATTGAACCGCAGAAGAAGAAGAACATCCCCTGTGGAGGTGTTTCACTTGTCTTCTGACTCTGAGTCCGGGTCAAAGGCGTAAAAGGGACTGTGGCGGGGAGTCGTGACAAAGAATGTTTTGATAATGAGTAGCAGTGCATCCACCGTTCCAGAGGGGGAGCTACGCTTCTGAGAGCTGACGTGCTAATTACGTCACTTCCAGGTACAATTTCTTCTGGGCTGAGATTCGCGGCTGACGAGAGCTTCAGTGAGGAGAGATTTCTATCGGGTCGTTTGCAGCAGCTAGGAGGTTTTTGACCATAAAAACAAGCTAATGTATGTAAGAAGACCTCCATAACCCACATGTGCGATAGGACCACTCTATGAGAGCTTTAAGTTTATTTGCACTACACCAGATTAAGAACACAGCCAGTGATAGTCAATACAACCAGAAAAAAACCTACAAAATATGTCACTACAAGTAGGCTGTCACCAAATATGTTTTGGCAGAAAATGAGTTACAATGTTGTGTGAATATTATGAAGATCAGCGAGCAACAGTATCTAGGGGATCCACGCCAAGAAAGAATAGCACAGATGTGATGTTTGCTTTGAGAGCGCTGATGGAGAAGTATGGAGAAGGCCAGAAGGAGTTGCACTGTTTCTGCACTGTGGATCGAGAGAAAGTTTATGATTTGGTGCCAAGAGAGGAACTGTGGTGTTGTATGAGGAAGTCAGGAGTGGCAGAGAAGTATGTGAGGAGGACATGTATGAGGGCAGTGAGATGAGGGGTGAGGTGTGCAGCTGGAGTGACGATCGGGGTTTGAGGTTAGGGTTAGCGTCAGGGCTCAATTATTTTTGTTTTGTTTGTTATGGTGATGGAGAGGTTGACAGATGAGTCAAGTTGTTTGCAGATGATATTGTTATCTGTATTGAGATTAGTAAAGGAATGACAGGTGGTATGGTGAAGATACAAGGAGTAGAGGTGGGAACAGAAGTGGTTGAGTTTAAATACTTGGAGGAGTCAGAGCTCCAGAGCAATGGACGGTGCACAAGAGAGGTGAAGAAGCGAGGCCAGGCAGGGTGGAGTCGGTGGAGACAAGTGTCAGGGCTGAAGTGGAACAGAACGACAGCAGCTAAAGTTAAAGGGAAGGTGAACATGGCTTGGAGACCGTGGCAGTGTCAAAAAGACAGGAGCTGAAGCTGGAGATGGAGGTGAAGCTGGAGATGGAGGTGACAGACTTATTGGGAGAGACCAAGGTGGACCAGGATTAAAAATGAGTATATTTGAGATAGAGTAACAGGTTGAGATGGTTTGGTCATGTGTAGAGTAGGGATTGTGACTATATTGGACAACGGATGTGGAAGATGGAGCTGTTGGGCATGGAGGAGAAGAGGAAGACCACAGAAGGGAGAGGACAAGATGGAGGCAGATGCTCTGCTGTGGTGGCTCCTAAAGGAAGAAGCTGAAGATTACTGAAGCTACCTGTTTGTTTAAGAATACACTTCATTATTTCATTGTTTTATTTCTACCAAGTAGTAAAACCAATATCACCAACGTTAAAATACAGTGGTGTAATAGGTCGATCAACATCATCATGGGCAGATGTACTTCAGACACTGGTATATTGATATTACATTAAATTGGAGTGCGAGATAAGGTGACTAATTATCTTATTTGTTTAATTTTCAAATTAAATTTCAATATCCTACGCTCTTAGAAATAAAAGTGATAAGTAGAACCATGTATGGTTCTTCCGCTTGTCCTCAGAGGAGAACCCTTTTAAAACCCTTTATTCAGGAAAGGGGTTTTAAAGGGTTCTCTGGATCAAAATGGTTCTTACTGGAACCATTAGTGTTACAAAGAACCCACTCAGAAACAAATGGTTCCAGGTAGAACCATTTGCTTCCCTAGAAAGACTCTTTTGGAACCCTTATTTCTAAGAGTGTAGAATCCAAACAAAAACACTCAGTGATGCTCCTTTTCAAGGTTTGATTGACTGACAGTTATCAAGCCAAGTTACGAATGCATTTCCATAATAAAAGCTGTTTTATAGAAATATGTTGTGTTTCATAGAAATGTATAAGACACAGGTTTGTATTATGGCTGTATTATCACTGGTTGCCATGGTGCCACATCTGATCAGGGTTATCACCAAGGTGACACACCGTCTTCTCCGTGTCCTCTGGGAAGAAACGTAAGAGCAGGCAACTGATGTGTGTGTGCAGGTATGTATGCAAAAGTGTGCGCAGCGGCCAGTTCTCACACTCATTCTCTCACCGGGTTTCCTTTCACTCTTTCCATGTCCTCATTCGCTCCCACCCCACTGACCGCCCTCCTTCCAGTGCTTTTCCTGCCTGCCTGGGAGCAGAAGTTTTGCCTGGTGGCACTGACCTCACCCTTAGACCCCCACGAGACACTGACCATTACCGTTATTCCGGCTGTCTGGCAGGAGGCCAACCAGTTATCCCTTGCTCAGACTAAAATAGCAGCAGCCACTCACTCTCACATCCTCTGCCTATTAGCACTCACATATGCCCTCACCACTGTCCCTGTCATTGTTTTATAGGAACGCTGCATGTAGAGTGTTAAGTGTGATTTACACAAGCCTCAGTGGAAACAAACAGGAATGACAGAACTTTTACGTCTATAGATTTCTGATCATTCTTGATATTTTGTCATCATTTACATTCATCAGTGCACATAACATAACACCAGAGAACCTGACTATAACAAGTAGAGTGAAAATTACTTCTGCATCATTCTTTATGTCCCAAAGGTTGTGCAGGAGCATGTCCTCTGTGAATGATATATTATTGTGAGCAAAACAACATCAGTAGAATCCCACTGTTGTAGCTGCACAAGTTGAAGCTCTTTGTATTTATATTTCATACAGTAATTAGCTCCTGTGAGGCATTTAATGGGAGAAGGCTGAAGGATAACCAACGGCCTAATACACAATAACTTTTTTATACTTTATAGTCTTTTATTTCTCTCCTTCTTTTTTAATCATATATTTTTATTTTTATTTGTTTATGTTTATTTTATCATTTCAGGAGTGTGGAGTCGAAAAAAATCACATCTAATCTAAAACATGACCAACATAAAATATTTATTATTTCTCAGTGGTCAAGCCAAATGAAAACAAACATATAATCAGAATAAAGTAAAGTTGATAAGTGCTATATTATTAAATACTTAAATATTTTATTCCCTATTATTCACAGTGGACTGAAGTCAGATCTGAATCTGAGAGGAGCTGGTTTACTTCTTCTGGACGTCATGTGATAAATTAGGAGAGGAGGAGGATGTTACTGTATGAAGTGAAGCATGAAATCACAACACGCATAGCTCATGTTAGATGGACACCTTGTATAGATATAACAAATATTAAGCAACAACAGGGTAAAATAGGACAGCGAGAGAGTTGAGATCGGAGGAAGGGCATGTTGGGAAAAGAGAGAATGTAGAAAGTGTTGTTCTGTCGGGGCCAGAAAAGGTACTTCAGGTGTTTTTAGGCTCCAGGCAACAGATCTTTAGCATCGAGAGGTGCATCATGTGCATGAAATATCACAACATATAGACTGGTTCTCTCTACATGTGAATTCCTGTATTGATATTACAGTGACATAGTCACACAATGTTCTGCAGTGCTTATTTAGAAGTGAGTCATTCCTCACTTCTTTGAGGGGACAATGATAGTTGGTGTTAATGAGAGACCTCCTGCAAGGGAGCACACTTAAAAGAAAATGTTATTTATCTAAACATAGCACTAAAATTAAGTAAAGTAGCAGCTGAAAGTAGCTTAAATATTTAAGTACATCGATCTATAAAAAAAGTTGTGTCTGTGACAGGTATATCTCACTGACCATTAGTCAGATCGCCCAAAGACTTTGGATATGGGTTGAGCATGACCCGTTGGTGTGTTTCCTTGATTTTCACATTTTTTTGAGGAATTTTAATTTTTGCTGATTTATCACGCTACACCAGGCAGACAGCGGCTCATCAGCAGCAGCTGCGCTGTCTGGAGCGGGGAGGTGGGAGTGAAGAGGCTGTCCTCATGGTAGGTGAGACATTTTCACACGGTTCACCACAGAACATGGTGTTATTCTGAAACAGGAGAACATTTTTTTTTCATTAGCATGCTACTACTTTGCGGCTAACTTGGCAAACCTTTTTCCAAAGGTAAGCTAGCGAGGCTACGATTAGCATTAGCGTAGGGCTAACATAAAACAAACACTTTGCAACCTCATTAGGCACAACGCAAATGTTAAAATTTTCGATTAGCATTAGTGTAGCTAGCTGTTGTGACTGTCAGCCACGCCAGTGTTTGTATTATGTTAGCATTTATGTTCCTTATCATGCATTACCATAACTGAAAAATCTTCTTCAGCTCCCACAATAGGACTGACGCCCTGCTGTTTTATAGGTTTATGTAATTTATATCATAAGAAACTACAAGCAGAGAGAGTACACAAAACAATAAGACAAACACCTACTGAGACACGCTGATTTGAAACTGGATGACCGATGCAGGAGAGACATTTCGCTGCAGACGGTTAAGACGGCCCCCCCAAAATCCACGCTGAGCCCACACCCCATACCCTCCCAAAAATGAATTAAACCAAAAACTGTTTATGTATTCACTCCATATACTCTGTGGCACATTACACTCTGCATTGCAAATGGGGGGTGCAGGTAATGAAGCTTATGCTGTGTGAAAAGGCCAATTACTCTGGTGTGTGGTGGCTGGGACTAGAGTGTGGTTGGGCTCCCTCCAGGCTAGAGACAGAACCTAGTAAACACCTCATCAGCTGATGAGACACACACACACACACACACACACACACATATATATATATACACACACACATACACATGCAGGTAAAGATCCTCATAGTTTGAGTATTTTGAGACACGTGCAAAACACAGTGAATAGGGTACGTGTGTTTTTGGCATTCATAAAGGCACGTGAGAAGTATAATACACCTACGTGCATAAATCAGCATTGTATAACTATCTGAATATTCACATGCCAAAGTTAGGAAGCAGAGAAAATGCATGAGCTGAAGATTTCTTTGTGTCTTCTCCGCTGTTGTCCATCGCTCACCCGAATGACATTGTATCTTGTCGAAGTTGTTTTTAAATCTACGGGGGTAAAATGGTGGACATGAGTGTAATCATAAGGGACAGGAACACGGGGCAGACGGCGGAGGAGAAAACAGAAGAGATGTGCAGCAGGAGGCCACTTTTGCCGAGGGTCATGGTGGGGAAGGTGAAAATTAAAGCGTGCGGGCAGCGTCTTGCACCTCAGACGAGGCTTTGCTCTCGTTGGCACTGATGACCTGTGGGTGGGTGAGTGGGTATTTCTTTGTGGTTGGGGGGGGGGGGAGTGACAGGTGAGGGATCATCTCAGGCGTCGACATGCACAGGTGAGTCACAGGTGTAGCCGCTGTCACACACACACACACACAGGTTGCATATTTGAGGAGTATCATCACAGGGCGGAGGGGCGCTTAGGCATGGGGTGCGCCCATGTGCCTCCCTGCTCGTCAAAATCACTCTCATTGTGTAGAGCAGGGAGTGTGGACTTGTATGTGCAGCATAAGAAGTAAGACCTGTTGGTTGTGTTGTGAGACAAACGTGTGCAGGAGGAATCGATTTGTTCTCGCGGCTTGAAAATGGAAAAGGACGAACGCTCTCTCTCTCTCTCTGTGTGTGTGTGTGTGTGTGTGTGTGTGTGTGTGTGTGTGTGTGTGTGTGTGTGTGTGTGTGTGTGTGTGTGTGTGTGTGTGTGTGTGTGTGTGTGTGTGTGTGTGTGTGTGTGTGTGTGCGTGTGTGTGTCAGTATCCACAGGTGAAAACTGTGCCAGTGTGTTGGAAAGGAAAGGAAAGATGCAAGATGACATCACATGCTTTCTTTTTTCTTTTCCTCCTCTGTTACCATGCTGCTGCTTTCCTCTCAGATGTTTATTCTTAGCACAAAAGCACAAAGTGCAGGTGAGGCTGAGGGACTTTCTTTGTTTAGCCTGTATCTTGTCATAAACAAAAGGGTTGAACAAACTGAATAAAAGGCAGAATAAAAGGAATCATACAGCATATTTTAACATGTGTTACCGTCGCTGAAAATAAAAAATAATCAGCATATTTTGCAGTAGCATACAGTAAATTGTTAAAGTAAAGTTTTAATATATAAAATATAACTGGAAACAAACATATTATATTCTGTTTTTCATTTTACCTTGTTCAGAAATCAGGTTAAAATAAAGTCATTTGCAGCATAAAGCCAGTCTGTCTGCAAGGGGAAATTAATAATCCCCAATTAGAGATATTTATATTTTAATGTTCAAATATGGAAATGAAAACTATGCATCTTTACCTAACCAATGTTAAAAAAAAATGCAAATCCATGTTGTGCTTTTGTTCTATGCTGCATCACTTTTATAATATGTTAGGTATATAAAAAAGAATAAGTTCCATTGTATATAATCAGCTAAAATACTAAATACTTTTTGTAATTATTCTTTTATCTTCCACATGAGGGTCATGGGCTATGTTATAAATTTCATCTATGATGCCTTTTCTTTTTTATATATTTGTACTATTACTCAGCACATGCACAAAACGTGTCGACATGTTTGGTTTAAGTACAGGGCAAATCCTTATGAGACACATATAATGTTGTACTTTCTGTAAAAGAAATTAGCATAGCTATGTGTGTGTGTGTGGTGTTTGTCTCTGTCTGTGTGTGTTAATTTCATTCACATCCTATCTAGACCTATATGTGACTCAGCATGGGTTTCTGTGGTCGTATAATCGGGATGCCCTAGCACATAAACCATAATCATCCCTCTTTCCATCTCTCAACATTAAAGGACGCTCATTTTTTTCTCCCATGTAATAATAGGGAACTTCCAATTCATGCCTTACAACAGCTTGTAACTTTGTATAAATCACATGTCCATGAAAAAACTGGCACTGATGTTTATTTCACTTGCTGTGGAAGCTACAAAAAAAAACACACACACACAGGGTTCGAAACTAATTTCTCTGTATTCGCTTTGTCGTGGTAACAAATTTGGGAATAAAAAAAAAGCAAATGAAATTGAAAGGGAATAAAGGGGGCGAGGTCTACGATGGACGGCTAAAAACAGAGACGTTGAAGTTCAGTGTTGTGCACAGAAAGGAATGACAGAAGACGAAGCGCTCCAAATAAAGCAGCGAGGGAGGGAGTGATCTCTGCCTCACCAGAGGAGAGGAGGGTGGGGAGAGTTTGGACCTCACTGCACGCACATGTATACACACACATACACACACATGCACGCACACACACACATTATGCACACAGAGACGTGTTTCCATGCAAACAAGTTGGCCATGCCGGGCGGTTAGGTGGGAGGATGTAAGGGAGAGGGCTACACCCTTGTGCGAAGCTTTGTTGTGTGACACATAGACAGCCCACCCTAGCATTCCCACCCCTATATTTGGCCTTGAATACAATTGCAGGTTAGAGAGTGACAAATCAGACTGGGGCAGGCTGGCGGGCACACTCAGCTGAGGACAAGGGCAAAATTACACCAGTCGAAGGGGGGGAAGCCACTGACGTGGAGTGGATGTTTTGCAGCGATATTAAAGATAAGGGAGGAATTCTGCAGCGAAACGCATGCAAAGGGATTCTAAAGTCATTTATTGAGTGTGAATATTAAGCGGAATAGTGTGGATAGTTCTATTAAAAGGTCTAATAGGAACTTTCATTAACATAAAAAATAACCAGTGAAGTTACTGTCAACCCAGTGCATACCGGGAATCATTTTCATGAATCTATAAAGTGAAATATTACAAAGAAAATGTGATAATGCAAATTTATTTTTGTTTTTGAAGAAAAAAATCAGATTTAACTTCTATAAGCTAAAATACTAGTCTCTAAAAATATATTTTCATATTTTTATAATGGTTTTTCAACACCACTTTCACTCATCAGGTGTAAAAGACTCCAGGTTTTCTGAAATAATTCACACAAGGAGCTGAACGTGTCAGACATTATCAGTATGAGCGAATTTCAATAATTTTTCTTTTTTTTTTAATGATGATGATGGTCATTGTAGACGTTTTAAGTCATCTCTGAAATTATTTTTAAATACTGCACCTGTTTCCTTACCAACCATGAATTATTTTTGTGTGTGGATTTTTATTGTCCGTATCAAATGTGTAGTTGTATCAGTGTCGCGCTGCCATGTATACCTGCATACCTGCATGGTTAAATGTTGTTATATTAGTAAAACATATATACTATCTATAATATAAAGAGGAGACCTTGTCCTCTCTAATCTCCTTTATTTGCCTCCTCTAATTTATTTATTGAAATATCATATATAATATAAATTAAGCCACTTGACTTCCTGACTTGATTTTTCCAATTGTAAACAAGTGAATTTAATATATTTTTGAATTCTGTCTGGATTTGTGAATATCTGAAATATCTAAAAAGAACCACATTAATTAAGACAGAATATAAAACCACACACATACATGATATTGAGATTACATTTTTGCCAACTAAAAGAAACTTAAATTAAAGAAACTTACTCTAAAAAAAAAAAAAGTGAAATAATGAAAAAGCTCAGGTCTAATTTGAGAGCATGCAAACACACACAGCAAATTATTCCAGTCAAAATGAGTAGTAACAAACGTACAAACCGAAGATTTCTGAGTGCGGCACTGTGTTTTGTCTGTGCATCTTTTTTGTGTCATTTTTTTTTTTACTCTTGTGTTACACGTTTTATCCATATGTGTACATGAGTGTGCGCGCGTGTGTGTGTGTGTCAGGGTAATTATACAGTAGTGGCCTGGTGGCGGGACAGTAAATCAACTGTAGAATGAGTTGGATTGGTCCTCTTTGCCGGCAGCACTCCTCACCCTAACCAGTCATCAGGGAGGGATACACTCTGAGAATAAGCACTGTGTGTGTGTGTATAAATGTGTGTGTCTATATATGTGTGTGTGTGAGTACTCATCATGTGTGTCTGAATTCACCATTGTACGCATCAACTTTAATGTATGCCTCCATCCACATGTGCGCACACGTCGTATGTATGGGGTTGTTGTGCTGTGCGCGTGTCTGTACATGTGCGTTCACGTGCACGTGCGGCGTGAGGGCGTGTCCGTGCACAAGTGTATTTGTACGCACACACAAAATGTTGGTTGTGTGTCAGCAGAGTTCCTCACCCAAACAGGTCATGAAAAAAAAGGATTCTTGACTGCTGCCTCTGCACCGCAGCGGCCACTCGGCCTGCAGCCACACGGTTAGCTGCTATTAAAAACACTCTCCACAAAAGCCCAGAGAAACAGAGAGAAGAGAAATATTTCAGTGTGTCATTCACAATCCAAAAAGTATTTCTCAAGATTTTATGAGCTGCCCCCGTCGACAACACTGTTAGCACATTAAAAGAAAGGGAGAGTTCCACGGAGTTTTGTTTTTAACGTCCAAGTTTTGAGATGGAGACGTTAACTATACAATGCAACATAAGCCACAGAATGAAAGAATTCCTGCAATTGCTACATTTTACAGAAAAATACTTTAATTTAGTTAAATTATCGTACAAGCCTGTCATACAGGTGGAGTTAATCATCTGAACACTTGCACACAGTTTGGGTGCTTCTTTAATAATAAAAAAAATATACTACATACACCGTATACCGTTCAAATGTTTGGGGTCACCTATACAAGTTTTTGTTGTGTTTTCCATTAAAAGTCACACATTTATGCATCAAAATAGTTGCAAAAGGAATAGAAAATATAGTCAAGACATTGACAAGATTAGAAATAATTATTTTTATTCAAAATAATAATTTTGACCTTCAAACTGTTTTCAGCTGTGCTAACATAATTGCACAAGGGTTTTCAAGGGTTTTCTAATCATCCAATAGCCTTCTTACACAATTAGCAAACACAATGTACCATTAGAACACTGGAGAGATGGTTGCTGGAAATGGGCCTCTATACACCTATGTACATATTCCATTAAAAACCAGACGTTAGACAGACAGTTAGAATAGTCGTTTACCACATTAACAAAAACAAAAAATAAGGACATTTCAAGTTCATGTATGAGGAAAAGTAACTGCTTAGATTACTGTAACTCTCTCCTCTCTGCTCGACTTCTCAAGCTTCTCCAAAAACTCCTGGTTCATCACCAGAACCCTGTCCATAGATGTCCTTCAACGACTCCACTGGCTTCTCCTTCTCACTTCCAAAGCTCTCCACAACCTTGTACCTCTGTATCTTTTCTGACCTCCTTCACATCTACACACACACACATTCCCCGACAGTCCGATCCTCCTCCTCCTTTTTTAACCTCACCTTACCGCACCTCCTGCAAATCGATCAACCATGGAGTCCAGAGCCTTCGGCCGTACAACCCCCCCGTCTCTGGAACTCTCTCCCACTTTATTATTTACTGCTGTGCTTGTTCTTTGTTTTGTTCTTATGTAGCTGTCTGTGCTCTTGTTTTATTTATTTACTACTTCACCTTATGGGTGCAGGGAGAAGAGTTGGGATAGTTCGACTTCATTCCACTCCCTTTTGAACATGATGCATTTAGATGTGTTTATTTTATGTATATGTTTATGTATCGGGTTCAAATAAATCACCATCAACTGGAATTATTCTGTAAAATGCTGCCACAAACTGTGAAGTGCAGCACCTGGGTAAATATGTACAGTTCCAGGTCACCACAGTGCACCAGAGTTATCGGCCATTACGTGCCACAACAGTAAAGATAACACAAACGCTGCTCAGTGCACTGAAATATTCATGGAAGTTTGCAGAAACAATTTCAGAACCAAAGCCTCATTTAAACCCTGTCACCAAATACACTATGTATATATATATATATATATACATACAGTATATGTGTGAGTGTATGCATGCATGGTCATATGCTTGTTTATGTTTGTGTGTTTGTGATGAGGAGGAGGATGATGATGCCACTGCCAACACATAGAACGTGACTGACTAAAAAAACTGGAACACAGGCATGTTCCAGCATGAGTCACACACACACGCACACACACAGATACTACAAATCATTAGACACAGCGAATATTGGCAAGCTGTGTGTGTGTGCGTGCGTGCGTTCTGTACCATTTGTTCTTGATTAAATGAAACCCACACCCCTTCACTGCAGTACACACAACACATAAAGGAGTGTTTGTGAGCTACTGTATGGAGGAGGATCACTGCAGACACACACTCACACACACACACACACACACACACACACACACACACACACACACACACACACACACACACACACACACACACACACACACACACACACACTCCTAATCACGTCTTGTATAGCTTCAGCCCCCAAACCCACACACACATGGATGCACACACTTCATTATTAGGAGTCTGGATTTTGGGGCTACACCACACAAGTGTTTCACTCCTGTGTCTCACCAAAGCGTACGAAATAAATGAAAAATAAAAAAATCATCATAAGAGTTTATTTCATGACCTCCCCCAAATGTCTGGAAGTTCTACGTTGGAAGTTTCATGTTGGAAGTTTGGCCTGTGACGTTCATTCCGTCAGATTTTTCCCACCTAATTTCTTCTGTTACTTTTATTGACTGTGGTGTTGTCTCGTCATTGAGTGCAACAATTATGCTCGGTGCAGCGTCACAGTAATTAAGAGTAAAATACATGTGCCACACATGACGCTGCACAGCCATAAACCTGCTTGGTTCATGTGGTACGTCGTCACATTTTCATTTACATTTTGCAAATAGCGATCATCATCCGGAATATGTGAATTATAACGACTTAAAACAGAGTTCTCGCACTAAAAATAATGCATTAGGTTATATTTATCACATTGTTAAATGAATTAAATTCAACATGTAATTATGTATAAGCTTGTCTAGTGTTTTAATTACAATTGTCAGCATGTTATTATCAATAAAAACGTCTGCATTTCTGTCAGTTTTTGTAATTTACCGATTTATTTTGCATCAGAAATACGTTTTTTGTGAACTGTAACTCAAAACCAAATATTTTTTTACTTTGAAATGGTGTGCAATATCATCCTGGATATTTTTATTTTTGCAATATATCATTTTAATTTAATGAGATGCCTGTCGTCACATTGTACATGGTTAAAGTAGAAGAGGTTTATTTACTGTGTCTGTGGTTATTAACAGCAGCCTCTCTTTTACCAATTATATATATATTTTTTTTCATAATAATGAGTTACTTTTTCAATGTTTTCTTTCGCTGTATATACTGTACATATATATAATGTTGAACATCAAAAAAAGAAAGAGTGAAATCGTTGCACATAACACTTATCTAATTAAACACTCTTAACAATCGCTGAAACTCAGCTGCCTTTTAGGAGACATACATACATACGAGATATTATATACAGAGGCGGAGACAGTTAAAAATAACTCAGACTTAAACATATTTGCAAGTGACTGCCATAGCAACTCCCTGCTTCAAAAACTTAGCTCAGTGTGTCCTCGAGAGTGTGTGTGAGTGAACCGCGTGACAACGCTGTGTGATCTTCATTTTCTATAGTTCAGCCCACGACGAAATATACATATATATATACATATATTATATATTATATTATATATCCTTAACTCCACCAAGTCAGCTTTATTGGTTTGTGATCACTTTGTTTTCCTTTCTCTTTCTCGTGTCCCTTATTTTTACGACCATCTCTTACCTTATTTTAATGCTGTGTTTATGACTTAAGTGTACGTCTCCTTTTATGATTTTATGTTAGTGAGTCTAAAGCAAATGTCTATTCTCTTCTATTCTATTCTATTGTAAAATAATAACATACAGTTCACTGAAGGATTATGTGATGTTTAAGCTTCTGAAACAATACTGTAACAGTCAGTTGATTCCCCCTTGTATTTGTTTCAATAACATATATATTGTAAATGCAAATGTAAAATGCAAATATACTGTGGTGGATACTCTACTCTCTGAATATTTTTCTTTACATTTTGACATGAATAGCGGCATCAAAAAAAATCTATGTGTAATATAGATATATGTTATTGTATATTTGGTTATTATTCACTGCAGTAAAAAAAACAACTTTTGATGATAATACAGTTTTAAACCTGGATGTAAGAACTAATGGATATTTTACATTAAGATTAAGATTTGAAGCTACATAGGGAACCTTTTATTAGTCACTAATGTCCTCTAGGTTTTTCTATCATCTCCTCTTATTATGTAACCCATCATGATGTTTATAGATATGTGTGTGTGTAGATGTATTTATTGTATGTCTACATATGTATATGCGTATGTATATATAAGGCATTTTCTGTTTTTTGTTCATCTTCTTTATACAACGTGTTGCCTTGTCTACTAGTTATTTTGTAAATTTTTATAAATGAAATGCTCTGCGCACACACACACACAGACACACACACACACACACACACACACATAAAGACAGCCAGAGAGGGAGAGAGACACACACAGAAGTGAGGAGTTTTAATTAAAAAAAGGTCCAGTGGAGTTCACAGTCTCTCAGCCATGTGTGGGATGTAGTTTGGCTGGGCATGGACACATAAGCAGACACACACACATACATAGAGACACACACACACACATACACACACACATACAGGTTTGTGCAGCTATACTTTTAAGGACTCACATTCCATTCCATCCTTACCAGTTAGTGATAACTAAGTGATAACTAAGAGTTAGTTATCACTAACTCTTAACCATAACCAGTTAATCCCTAGTCTTAACCCTAACCTTTACCTAACCACAAATCAAATCTTAGTTCACTTCCAAATCAGTTCCTCAGAAATGAGGTTCTGCCTCATTAGGACCAGGTTTTCATGGTCTCCATGAGGACCTCTGGTCCTGTCAAGGTCAGCAGTTTACACACACACAATACAATGTGTGCTATGCTACAATATTTCAAGAATTATGCACGGGAAAGGAATGCGACTGAAGGGTTGTTAAAAAGCAACATTTTATCAGAAGAGGAAGCACCACACCAGATCGCATTCATACTGTATCCCAAAGACACCCAGTGTTTATGAGCTGATTTGTTTATACAATCTGGACATTTTGGAAAATCATAGCCCAAGTCTAATGCACAGAGGGGGTCAAATACACAAGTAAATTGGACTAAGATGAGGCTGTGAAATGTGATTCCCTCACATTTTTTTCGGCTAAAATTATTCTCACACTTACTCATGTCCAGACAGCATAATGCACACTCCACCGCCAGTAAATGACAAAAGGCTAGACAAGACTCAAGTGCCAGCACATTGACACGGGGGAGATGGAATAATGAAAAAGCCCTGACGACTGACGTAAAAGGAACGGGAAACATGCCGTCAACGTCTGTCACGAACGTTCAGACTCTGAAGTTGGTTTTATAGTTTTCAGCAAAACACATTACATCGGAGTGGGTAGTGTCTGTGTTTTTGAAAAGTGGTTAGTTGAGGGTAGAGGACTGAGGGTTTAGTGGTTCATACGTCTCTAGTCTTTGAGTTACACTTCTCGTTGGGTCAATAAGCAATTTAATTTCCATTATATTCCCATTTAAAATGTATATTACTTAGGTTGTAATGTGTAAAATGATGCTTGTTATTCTTATTCTTATTATTTGTAAGGTTTTTTTTGTTAAAGTATGTTTTAATAGATTTTTAGAAGGTGTTTTGCTATTGCATCAACAACAGACACATCTCACAAACAAAGACCAGATTATTTTGTTGGAAACAAGGGAACAGATAATAAAATCAAAATACTGATTTGTATTTGCTGCAAATTGCAATCAAAAGTTATTTACAAAAAGTAAATCAATATACAGTTGATGGTAGGAAAAGGTGGTTTTAAATCATAAATGCATGGAAATCTAAATATTTTTCTTTCAATCATATCATGTTTTGGCGGCTGCCGTTTTGGCAATCAAAATAAAACGCTTTATAGGTAACTTATATTATTATTAGGTTCCCAGAGGGGACGCCAAGAATAAAAAGTGGGTGGGTTCAAAGTCACATTAAAAACCCAGAGGTTTGATCTATATTTAAAGAGTTTCGGGGCACTCCCACAGTTCCCCACCAAGCCACAACCCCTGCACACGACTGCAGAGATGAGGCGAGACGTGCAAAGCCCTGTTTTTTTTTCGTGACATGAAGTCTTTTAATTCTATTGTTGAAGGTCAAACGTGTCTCCCTCCTGTCCTTGCACCAGGCGCCCGTCCCTCTCCCCTTCTGCACCTGATATCATTAACACCCCCAACTCCAGCTCCAGCTCCTCCATCCCCACTGTCAGCCTCCTGCTCCTGCTGCTCATCACCTCTCCCTCTGGTACCTGACATGTCTCACCTCTACCAGTTCCCCCCACTTTCTCTCTCTGCATATCTGTCCCCTCATTTTCTCAGCTCTACCTTTCCCTGTGTCCAAGGCTCCCGCTGAACACCCTCCCCTCCCCTTCCCTTCCCGTCCCTCTCTACTTTCTGACACTCTATGTGTCTCTGGTGAACTTCCTTCTGTGTTCCATCTGCCCCTTTCCCACCCCTCCTACTCCCTTCCAGCAGACCCACCTACTCAACGGGTGTTCACCACATGCAGACGGACACACAACCCAGAGCTGTCAACGCACTCCTCAGACGGACGGACGGCGCTCTACTGCAGTCCAACAGCAGGGGGAGTGTCAGGCTGCCAGGGACAAGAGCAGAGAGAGAGAGAGAGAGGCCCCACAGCCTCTCATCATGGAGAGAGAAGCTGAAGGACATTGTTGAGAGAAAACTGTCCTTTTCTGTTTATCTTGTTCATGTTTTTAAAAAAAAATAAACATCCTGCAGCTGTACCATTTGTGTTTATTCAAGCTAGAGAGTGACTTCACTCTTTTCAGTGCGTCTGTGACACATTTTTACTGTTATAGACTAAATGAAATGATAAAAAATAAGCAAACACAAGGTTAGACCAAACATAAGGATACAGTGATCATTATGTTTTCATACAAATATAATTATACGGTTTAATGCTTCATTAAAAAAAAATGAAGCATTCCAGCTCTGGTCATTGCTCAGTTTGATTTAACAGCTACAGGACACACTTGTCAGAGAAGCCTTTAGTTAAACTTCTGCTTTACAGTCTCTTGGACGTCAATATTGACAGCACCTGACTTTGTAAGCATTTGCACGTGCAGATTATGGTATAGCTATGATTTAAAGCACATTAGAACAGTACTTTGCACTGGTGTCTGCTGCCCCCACCTGCTGGTTAGAAAGCTATCATGTTATTGTTACTCAACAAATTGAACCCTGGCCAATATCAGTCTGTCTATTTGCCTCTGTGTGTGTGTGTGCGTGTCACTTTCCACCCACTGAGTTTCCCTCGAACTGGTTCACAGTGATCTTTCTCCCACACCTATCTTCTGCACCTGTTCAACCCAACAACAATGAAAGAGCAGAACTGCAGCACAGAGCCGCTGAACTTCACATGCGGACAAAGCGCAAACAAGCAATCGCCGCTGTTAGAAAACCTGCACGTCGTACAGTAATCACAGTTTGCTGGCCAGTGTAGTTTATATCACACCATTGCGCTCTGAAGCCACAGGAGGGGAGAGTCTGTGACCTTAAGAGCTGTGGGGCCTGCACTGTCTAATTCCATGTTTATGGTTTTGCCTTTTATAACACACACAGATGGAGCAGCCCATGGCCACAAGCACACGGAAATATCATCATGCTCCCTCTCCACTGCTAATTGGTGCCTTGGTACCATCCCTCTGGTGTGGATACGGCTCTGTGCAGGGCAACCTGAGGAGCGACGCCAAATTCAGCCTTTGCTTTGCTTACTCTCGCATCAGAGAGTTTACTGTACGCATCAAAGCGGATAATGATATAAAGTTTGCTTGAACATATATTCATATATGTATATATATATATCTATATATATATATTTATATATATAGATATATATATATATATCTATATATATAAAGATGTGATGTGACTGAGATCAGATTTAAGATGTCCTTACTTGCTCAAAACAACTGCATTTCTATAGAAAATTGTATCTCCTCTATGGACATCTTTTATATTATTAACTACATAAAATAGATAAGGAAAAGAGATGTGAAAAAGACACGTCCTTAGATTAGTGAACAACTATTTAAGTATTGCGTGCCGCACAACAAGAGTTGACATTTTTAGAACATTGAAATTATACAGCAGTTCAACATTATGGTTTCCCTGGAAACAGTGCAAATGGCTTTGAATCTTACCAACTTTGCCACTTAGCTCCACACAAGCCTTAAATCTGCAGTTTGTGTACACTTGTTTGCTTAAAACAGACACAAGATTTGTAAGACAGAAAGGTAATTATGAGTTCATACATTTAAAAAAGGAAAAAAAAAGGGGGGGGGGGGGGGGCATGTTGTGACTTTTTCTGTCCTCCTCTACAGGTTCAAATCAGTTCACAATCAGGCAGAGCAGATCTCAGAATCATATATAAGTGTTTTTACATTTTCCCTGACATGCAGATGAGAGGACACATGCTATAGGTGGATAAATGTGCGAGGAGACATCCGCACAGATACGACGTACAGCAGAATGGGAGGGGAGGGAAGTGTAGGGCTGTATGGCTTGCGGTGCTGTGGGTGAAGTGAAGAGGACAACAAAGTAATTATAGAACAACTAAGGATAGACGCAGAACTGGGCGAAGGGGTGAGAGGAAAAAGGAGACGTAAAGGAAGAGGATGTATTGGGGGCATGAAGTAAAGAGTCTCCATTAGAGGATAAGTTAATTAGCTTCTGACTGCGATGGCAAACATTCTATATGTATCCATCTGGAACAGGGGAGGAGACTTTCCTCTCATCTGTCTGTTTACCTGTCACTGCAGTGTATTTTTAGACTTATCGTCTCATCTTTTTATTCAGGTTCATATGTCAGTCAGTCAAAATTAGTTTGTATTCACAAACATGCACGTTTGTAACACTGTGACTGTGACTTCCATTCATCTGGACAGCCTAAACAGTGCCATTCCTAACCTTAACCATAACCAGTTAATGTCTAACCATAACTTTAACCAAACCACAATTCAAATCTTAGTCATAACTAAATCAGTTCCCCAGAGATGAGGTTCTGCCTCATTAGGACCAGGCACGCCACAATTCCTGTCCTGCACTTCTCAAATATTCCACAAGGGGTCATAATTGCATTAAAAGCCTGAAAGCAGTCTTCCCAGAGGATGGAAAACAATTTCAATACTTTACCAGTTGAACTAGGCCCAATCAGCCATCAGTGACACAAAGGCATGAAACACAATGACCCTAATCACAAGTCTAAGGCTAAAAAAAAATTTGCTGCAGGGTCTGAAATTGTTTGTTAATCTGTTAAAAGTTGCTACAAATAATCATAAACCGACTAATCTGAATCAACTGTTGCAACTGTATGGAATTTGTGCGTCACAGACTTTAAAACTGTGAGAGCTGTGGGGAAAACACATTCTTAGTCAGTTATTCCCAAAGACATGGGTCAGGACTTTAAACAATAAATAAATACATTGAGTGCTCCAGATATCGCTGTAGATTAGTTGCTACATTATGCAGTTTGCACCATTATAGACCAATTTCATATTTTACATTTTAGAATACCAAAATGACAATAAAATGCCGATACATTTTTTTGCAGTTTTTTTTTACTGTGTCTAGTCCCATAAGATCAAGATCAAGATAAAAGTCCCATCTAAGAAACTCACCCATCCCATAGACTTTTGGGGTGTGACCAAAATACATTTGCAGACATTTGTCCAGCTTTGTTCTCCAGATGTTTGTGTATATGCTTCATAAACAGTTATATGCAAGCTGCTGGAAATAGTTAGCACACCTACACTAAATAATGTTTAGTTAAACTATTACAGTTGGCAGAAAGTAGCTGAAAGTGTTATCATTTGCACACATTTGCTCTGGTTATAATACTCACTGTGAGTGGGGTTCTATAGAATCAAATGGATCTTCTGATTTTTCTTTTTCTTTTTTGGACCTTTTTTGAAGGGCACCTACTTTTTTGAAGGGCACCTACTGTACCGAGCAGACCCCGTGAACGCCACTGTTCAAAAGTCAATACAAAACAGTGAGAACCATATGTTTGGACTGAATGTTGTGGACTATGTTTCCCAGAATGCTCTACTCTTGGGTGCACGTGTCAACGCTGCCAGCACAACCGACCGTACGTCACATTCCTGCATTCCCTCTTTCCTCAGTGTGGGACGTCGGAGTTTCCAGCCGCACAGACCGAATCCTCTTTCCCCACCTCTGTTTTTGAGAAACACACCCATGACACGGCGGCTTTGACACCAGGAGGTGATCCCGGGTTCACCAGAGGTCGGAATCTTGAGTCGGGTAAGGATTTATGTCTTATTAGAGCCGACTGAAGGTGTTGGCCGGAGTGCTATGCACCGTGGTGGTAACCAGATAACAGTTTTGTTACAAAGGCAGAATATTTGCAGCGAGCTTATCTTTGTGACTTATCTGTGTTTGTCCTTTACTTCAAGCTGTTGATGGAGATACGTTCACAGAGCGAGTGTCCACTTCGCTATAAGTGGCCTGTTGTTTACAGTTAAGAGCTAGCTAAGACAGAGCTTAGCCCGGCTGGTTAGCCGCAGAACTTGCGTCACCATTGTTACCGGTGATACGCGGGGCAGACACACACTGAGGGCGTGGAGGCTCCTCCAGATGTGGCTTTGTCACTCCTTCACAGCGGGCACACTTGCGGTGCTGCCATACGGATAACGTTAGCAGGAATTGACAACGCTATGGCTAAATGATACTTGAAGTACTAGCATCCCAGACAGCATGGGCGTGGTTATGGGAGTGAAATTTCCACCCATGTTATGTTCATTATCCAGGCTCAACATCATATATGGGCCCTTTGATAGGGAGCCATTTTTGTAGAAAATCACAGGTGCATCTAATTAATAAGCTTAATTACCTCCTCGGTTTCAGGGAGCATGGTGGTTCACTGTCACATTGTCCTGACTTGCACGAACTGAGCATAGCCATTAGTGTGATTAGTAACACCTGGGATGTTCCAATCAAAACATGTCATAGAGTCTGATGTGCTTAGTGTGATCAATGCACTCTGGACAGTAGGTCTTTGATATCTGCTGATCTCAGTGATTGTCCCTTGTCACTTGAAAACAAAAGGAAATGGTAGATAAGGGTTAGGTGAAAAGGCTAAATAATAATGACAACAAAAGGGTATAGGATGGACATTTTCAAATCAATTTATCAAAATATTATGTTAATTTCACTGCAGAAGATACTAAATGACCTCTGCAGTTCGGTGCAGGCAAAAACATATATCGGTATCAAGCACTCCCAAATATATCAGCATATCGGATATCAGCAAAAATTCCAATACCGTGCATCCTTAGTTGTTGTTATATTATTACATATACATAAACTGATCTTTTGCATTTTGTTGATTAGATTGTAGCTAAGGTCATGATAGAATCATTGTTTCCACTAATCATCAGCTTTGCAAACAGCTTGCTTTCAGTCAACGTGTGGTTCAGTTGCTAGACAGGAATGACAGGAATGGCCATCAAAAGTCTGTCTGCTTCTGGAAAGGAGCTGAGACTGGCAGAGATCAGCATCCTGTTTCAGCTGTTGCAACACAGAGTTGATCCCAGCTGCTGCTTATCATGACCGAGCAAAACCCAAATTAAATCATGATACACCTTCACCTCATAGCTGTCATTTCATCTGAAACCGAGATAAGCAGTTGTAGTTGGTTTGCATAGTGTTTACTGAATTAGCATAGAGTGCGACACACCTAGCCCATTCAGGATGAGTGCTGGAATGATTGTGTCCTTGCAACTTAAATAGACATGGCTGTATATTGTATAGGAATTCTTCTTGTTGTTTTATAGTTCTACCTAAGCCCAGTTTGCCCATAACATTCTTTAGATGCCTGCCTTTCAGAGAGCGATAGGATCGGAGTGACTTTACAGAGGTAGAGGAATGTTTGCATGCTACCACAAGTCGCATAACAGAGACCCTTGTGATTGAAATAGGATATGGTGCAATTTGATACTGAATAAAAGACCAGATTTGTATTGTACAGGCAGCATCTTCAGCAGAGAACAGGTTAATGAATGATTCATCGCAATTACCTAATGCTGCTGAGAGGGACATGCGTTTCTTCAGTAAAGAATGTGTATGATCGTTGATCAAGTTTCTGGCATATGCAGATGAAGTGCCTGAAGTTTTGTTTGTGTTCTGCATATTAGTATATTTAAACGAATCATAGTTTTTATCCAAACCTTGAAGTTGCACATATGTGTGCGCTTTGACTGAAGTGATTAGTTAATCGCCTCATTACAGAAGTGGCACAGAAACGTTTTGATCATTTGTTGCAGCCATATCATCTAATTACCATGCAGGAAGTTGGTGATGGTTTTGCTATCACAGTCAAAAAGAGAGTTATCGCTGATTTTTACTCAGCCTTAGACACAGTTTCAGTGCAGAGTCATCATCCTTGTGATCTCCACTACCAGATCATATGAGAGCTGCATTAATTTGATGAATGGTTGAAGCACTGTCAAATGTTGTCAAATGTTGACAAATACATTCAAAAAATTATCCAAGGGTTCCAGGTATTGGGGGTTTTGTGAGTATCAAGCAATGTTTAAGCTCAGTCAGTTCCTCATGTTCAAGTTGGAGCTAAGAAATGGGGGTAGTGTTATGGTTGTGGCGTTCACCCTTTATATGCATGCAGTGCTTTGGAGAATGTGGAGGAGGAGCAAAGACAGCTGCATGTCATGGACAGAAAACTGGAACACCATGAGTCTGGCTGTTCAGCCTCATTACAGTGGAAACCACTCATTACCTTGCATGCAGTGTATGGATGATTGAGTGAGAAAAGAGGAAGGGAGGGCCACTACATGGTTTATGACTGAGGATGACATACAGAAGCTTTGTGACAAGAGAGACATCAGGTGTTTTAAAGCTGTGAATGTTGTTTGCTTAGTGGAGGAATGGAAAGTGGGAACAAGCAGTTGTGTTCTTTGTATTGTTGTTCAATTATTATGTCATCACTCCATGTGTTCAAACCATTCAGCTTTGAGCCCTTAAAACTACCGACACTCCATACATAATGTGAAAGCCACAAGCTACTCATCCTCAGTTGTTTGCTGGGACTTTGAATGAGTGCATATCCACGCAGAATGGCATTGTTGTGTTGCTGTTTGACGGCATTGAAAATGCCCAGTCCTCCCCCATTAGGTCACTACAGGGGCATACAGGGGGACAACTGGACTATTGTTTTAAGTGTACACAGACTCACACTCTTTGACTTCCCTGTATGGCATGTTTAGGCGATCTTACACTAGTCCATTCCTCTTGATTCAGGTCATTCAGCTCTCCCAGTGTACGAGTAAACACATTTACCCACATCTTATTCCAATGAATGAAAGGCAGGAATTTCAACAGTTCATTTGATGTTATGTTTGATTTTAGCTCTTCAAAAGAATATTCCGTAGCAGTCATCAACCTTATACGTGTTTACACAAAACAAGGCATATTGTTTTAATAATAAGGCATATGTATATACCTACAGGCATATGTAGTATACACATACACACAAAAGTAGAGGATAGGTACTAATCACGCACTATCTTGAAATAATAACAACTATTATTGATTTTTATTTCTTGCAGTAGCTTAAAGTTTTTTCCTCGCTGATTGCCGCACATCTTTGTATGCAAATGATGTGCAATATGTGCAACAAAATCACTTTATAAACAAGGGCACACATATCACACTAGTAGAATAATCTAGATTTGTGGGTGCTTCATTCAGTTGCAAGTACTTTCAATGACTTATCAGACTCACGGGTACCATGCTGCTAAAGTTTGTTCAGACAGGAAGTAGTAGACCAGATTAGGCGTATTAGCAGCTATCGCTGCATGTGGTGAGAACATAAACTTGGACACCCACAGAGGAGACTGGGTCTCATGTTCATCTCTGTTTGGGTTGTAAGGATTATGGGTATTCGGTTTTTGCATAACATATCAAATGCCACAAATTAGTGGTGGTTCAGAGCTTTTGAGTTGAAAATTGTTTATAATTATTTTATACAGTATGTTGTGTTATTATACCATATCATGATACAGCCAAATAGGCTAATGACTAGATCTGCTGTATTAGTATTATGTCCCCAAGGTATTATGGTTTTCTTGGTCGAGAAGGTTAATTCTACAGTTCTTAACTGAAATAGCATTGAAATGTTGAGTAGGAATTTTTTTTTCTTTCAGACATTATACCTGCATTCACTATTTCCGATTATGCATTTGTTCCAATAATAATACACTACACATTTACCCAAATTACTAAAATATTGACATTTTAATATGTGAATAGTTCTTGGAACATAAAGTAGTTCTATTTCAGGATCACACTGCTACTTTTGAGTTGAGCTATCATCAAAGTTTATTACAACGTTTTAAAGGAAGGGTGAAGCATGTGAATTCACCAGAGTATCAGTCCTTAATATTTAACCATACTGCATAGTATGTTCTAAACTCAATTTCTCCAAATGCCATGTTTGCAAGGAATATACATTTCCCCCTGGTTAGTAATTTATCCAATCAGAGTAGACTAACATTTGTCTCTGCCTCGCAGACAAAGATGCAATGTGTTATCCAGTGCCATGGTGTGTGTGTCTGACAGTGAAGTGTCTGTTTGGTGTTAGGCTTCAGGCACAGTTTTCAATATTCAGTGGAAATGCTGCTCCAAGTTTTTCAAGCTTCATTCATCTCTGCTGACTGGTAGTGTTGGGTATTCTTTCACCTTACTGTTCATTAATCATGCACAGCTGAGTCGACTCAGGTAGTGTTAGTTTATTGATTAAGTCTTTATCTTAATCCATTATATTCCTTTTTATCATTAGTCAGCTTTGGTCAACTAAATCACTCAGCATTTTAGTCCTTAATGCATCAAGATTAGTTGAAAACAATGTCAAAATTCTAATCTGATTCTAGTCAAAAGTATGAATTTGCATTTTCAACACTCCACTTAAAATAAGACTTAATTCAAGATCTGGTAGAGAACTGCATTTGTCTTTTATATTTTTTCAGAGTCCATGTATCACAAATGGGTCCAAATATCACTGTTTCTTTGTTTCAAGCTCTTTTGTTGTCAAAATACTGACCAACTTACTGACCAATAAAAATGTATATATATGGAGAAGTCTAGATTATGTTCATCTAACTATGCAACGGAATCGGGTAAGGGAATTGACGGTGTACTGTAAGATGTATACAAATGCTACATACTAATATACCTGTCCTTTAATAACAGTAAAGCTTTCATATGGCTAGGACAATGAGGCATGCAGCTCTCAGTTAGAACAGCTGAGGAAGGGGGTGTAGAGGGGTGGTGACAGGAAGGGGGTGGGGAGTCAGCCAGTGTGGGATGGGGGATTGAAAGATGTTGTTTGAGAAGGGCAAGGAGGATGGGACACACAGATGGACAGAGGGAGGTCCCACATTGTAATGGTAGGCTGCATGGTGTGTGGTTGTCATCACATTGTTTGAAAACTACAACAAAAACATTTTTCTCTAAAAATTAAATGGAGTAACTGTGTGTTCTTCTTCTTCACTCAGCAACTCTGGTTCTTACTTGGTGTAAAAATGCAGCTTTTAGTTAGTTAACTAATTATGATTTGCTTCATTTCAGTACCTAAGGAGTTAATCTCATCAGTGTTAGTGAGCCAATGAGCATACAGCATGTTGTTTGACTGAGCTCTAACAGTGCTTGTGATTGGCTGTCAAATGCAGGAAGTCATGACCAGAGACGGAGCTCATTCAGGAGACGAGGGAGACCAGGATATGTGTGTGTGCACGCAATACCATATTTAAAAAATGTAATCAATACCACACCCTACTAAAAGTCTAATCTGTAGATGTTCATTAGTGAAGCTTTGCACAATTTAGTTGCATGTGCCATCTTAGGGTTTATGATGTTGTGATACTATTTTTTTTCATTAGCTGACGTTAATGCACCTGCAGTTAAATTCTAGCTAGAGATATTGCATATTGCTTGTTATGCCCCTTTTCTTGTCTGCCTCTTCACTAAACCATATCAAATAAACACAAAAGAGGTCAAGATGCACTTCAGTGATTAAAGACTACAATTCTGTAACATTGTCAGATTCAGAAGCAGACAGCCTTCATGAGCAGTTAAAAGCTGCAAGCTCTTTTTGTAAATATTGTTTCCACATCATCTTGTAAAGTGAGTGAGCATGTAATTGCATCATGTTGAGGTGAATTCACTGCCAAGATGAGACATGTACTTGGTAAAATTTGAGAACCTCAGTTTCTCTGCTGAGGTAAAGATCAGAGAGGCCTGTGTGTGTTTCTTCTCTTGTATACTTAATACCTCAGGCCTTTCTTTGTTTGGCTTCTCAGATAAATTCCTATAGCCCAGTGCCTTGGAATGACTTTAATCACATGAGCAAATTTGGGCTTCCCTGAAACGTCTAGTCTTATGTTAGACAGGCCAACTCGTTTCCCCCTGACTGCACAACACATAGAATTCAACGGTCTGGACTTCTGCAGTACTGGGGTAATGTATTGTGAAACACAGCAGGACAGAGAGGACTTTGTGTCCCATTTCACAAACAGCAGCATGCTGGTGCTATGATGATGCATAACCGGTGTTTACTTTGATTGATGCTGTCTTATGCATACGCATGCCTGGTGCACGTGAAAAAAACCTGATGACTGAAAACCCAGAACTAGCTGAAAGCTGTTTCACTGAATGGATCAATAAATGTTCGCAGTTTTCTCCTTAGGCAGTAATTCTATACTACATGTCAAGGACAAGAGTAGGACAGGGCATTCATTACCAGTATGCATATGCATTTACCAAATGTCACTAACATTCATACAGCTATTATGCATCATCACCATCATCATTCATTTACCCAAATCAGGTTCATGTACTGCAGCATATTCAAAGTTGAACAAATAGCTCAAAGTATTGCCTTTCTGATGAATAAATACCACAATAACAACACATTTTACGGCACATGGTCAACTTACAGTAGATGATTGACTTTATAAAGTTAACTTGTTTGTCTGCCTGCTCTTTGTTGACAGCAGTGTCAGGAGGCTTGTGTTTGTACTGGGCGACAGAGTTTGTGTTAGCTGAGGAACAGGACTCCGACAACTGTGAGACAGCTGTCATTTTTGAGCAGAGCTTACAGACTTTGATTTTGGAGACATTACTTTAAATCAAATTTGTCCACTTTCCCCAAATTACCCAGAACATGCATCATCAAACAACAACAGTGGTCCTTCCTTCACATTGATGTTGTTGGTACTATTTTTACAAGATAATACAAAGTGCAGGTAGAACTTGGTAAGACCAGACTTGATATAAACAACAGACTTAGGAGAGTCTCTGGATTGCTATGATCTTGTGTAGCTTGACTTGTTGGCTAAAAATGCACAGGGTTCCCCAGCGAGTCCCCACTGCTCAGCAGATACCATTCTGCGTGATCCAGGGCCATAAATCCTCTTTACATGGCTGGTGATCAAGCCATGATGTAAAGGAGCTTAGTCACCAGGCATAGACAGGCAGCCAGGAAGCTGCTTCCCTGTTGGCCTGGGGGTCAGGTGATCAACACTGACAGCACAGAGGGAGTGATGGCAGGAAAGAGGTGGGGAAAACAAAGTGAGACTTGGGCATGGAGAAGTGTACTGTGGGAATTTAGTCTGATAAATCAGCTGACGGAAGACTGAGGTTTTATAAAAGATGTAGATAGAGGATACTTCTGCTGTTGGACACTCAAGAAGCACGTTGTGCAGATATGACAGTAGTGAGATAATATGCTTTAAATTTTGAAAGGTTGTGAGAACTTCACAACTAGGTGGTACTTGTAGTTGCAACTAATAATTAGTTTCATTGTGGACCAATCTGCTGGATAAAAAATTATCCAGTAGATAAAGAAAGAAATTATTATTGAAATAAAATATTAAGAAAAACTGTCCATTTCTCTTGGACTTTAACTATTATTAAACCTGTCTGATACATTATTGTAATATTGTAATAACGTTACATTTTGTGCTCACCTCTTTTTCTGCTTTGTTCTTTTCCTCTCTGTACAGGTCCCTTTCCTCTGCTCCTTCCCCTCCTGCTCTTTCATCAATCGCAGTGCCGGTTGCCATGGAAAACTCGTCAGTGGCGTCTGCATCGTCTGAGGCAGGGAGCACACGCTCCCAGGAAATAGAAGAGCTGGAGCGCTTCATTGACAGCTATGTGCTGGAGTACCAAGTGCAGGGGCTGCTGGGGGACAAGGCAGATGGAGACGTGGACTTGGACAATGGTGGCAAGGTGCCAGAGGTCAGCATCCCTTCAATTAAATAGATGACAGTCTTGCATTAGTTTTTTATATATATATATATATATATACCTATATATGGCAGCAGTGATTTCATTTACAGTATATACAGTGTAAGAGGAATACATCCTGCAGTTATACAGTTGCCAATACTGTGCCATCTATACATACATTAGAGGCGATTACTCTATGACAGCAAAGGGAGCGCTGCTTCCTCTAAAATGTCATGAAATAAATGGTCAAATATGTACTCTTGTATTGACATTTCTTAACTAAATGCTCACGAAACCTCAATCAACAATATGACCAGTTTATTTAGAATCAGCTGTTTATCAAAGATCGCCCGACACGATTTTCTTCTCATACATTGCCGCCGCAGCGCAGTGCATTATAACCAGAAGAAGCTCAGCTTCAATTGATCTTTATAAGACAGCACAGAATAGCTTTGTTTTTAATGTGGTGAGCTCCACAGTGATCATATAAATGCGGCTAAATCGTCACTTCCAGGGAAGCTCAGCTTTGACTGCTTTGTAGAAAATACATGACACCGGAGAAACAAATAGCAGCTGGTTGTGTGTTATTTGCTTGGCGATATAGCCCATTTACGTTTGTGCACGTTATACACTGTAAATTAAAACACAATATAGCATTTCCTGGGCCTGAAATGAGCTTTGCTTGTTTCATAGACAACCAACCACCACTGACACAAAACAGCATAAGATACAATTACAAATACACCACTGAGGGTCTCTGAGCTTGTTCGATGTTAATGTTTGTGCTTTTGTTTGTGGTATTTTAGATATAGAATTCATAGCATCTTCTACCTTATTTCTCTTCTCCAGTGGACAGACGACTGCAATGACAAGAAAGATGGCAGCTGGACATCTTCGTGGGGAAGAGGTTCGTCCAAGCCAGTAAGTGTCTTTGGCTCAATCCACAAGTCTATTTCATTTTTAAGAAAAATGTACCCTTTAATAGGATCATAAATATTGAGTTAAATTCATTGCAGTGTTATGACTTGATTTAACCAATTTTTCCTTTATAGTTTACATGACTCAATGTCTCGTGTCTTACTTTGCAGTCTCCTTGTTGTATTTCCCTTCACTTACAATTGTCAATTGGACAATTGACTGAAAAGCTATTTCATGGACAATTGTGGGCTATTTCCTCAACCATGTATTTAACAATGAAAGTTTGATTTATGATTGTTTAGTTTGTCCAATTACTTTTGGTCCCCTAAAAAGTGGGAGGCACATATAGAAAGTGTTGTAATTCCTACACCGTTCACTTGATTTGGGTGTAAATACCCTCAAATTAAAGCTGAAAGTGTGCAGTTAAAGGACATCTTGTTTGTTTCATTTCAAATCCATTGTAGTGGTGTATAGAGCCAAAATAAAGAGAACTGTGTCGATGTCCAAATATTTATGGGCCTAACTGTATGTCTCCTTTCCTTACACCATTCTTCATTGTGTGGCAAAGTATTCCTTAAATGACAATGATGATATAGCAGATAACTAAATAATCCAATATGACGTTAGTAGTGAGGGAGAAACGGCATTGGTGAGAAAAATGTTGAGATCAGATTGCATCAAAAAAATCAGTGAGGTTGAAGGAGAGACTAAAAAACATACTTTTACTTGAGTGTATATTTAAAGAACGAAGGGTACTTTTACGCCGTTCCATTTGACATAAGGGTCGTTACTTTATTTTTTCATATCTTTTTTTTATTACTTGTATTCTATTTCTCTACCTGAGGGAGATCTTCAGCCAACATTTCTATAACGTGACTATTTTAACCAATAAAAACATAATGTTGGCTATGGCTGACAAAATCTTGCCAATCAAATGCAGCCAGTTGGGTCACATGACAAGTGTTCTCCTGCCAACATTGTATAGATCACGCTGAGAATTTCTTATAATATACATTTCTTTGGCACGCTGCTATAGCTATGGAAGAAACATGCTTGTTATATCCTCCAGAAATGCGGATATTATGGAATCGGTCTTGCGCATCCGCGTCCGCAGATTTTAGCCGTTAACGCGATAACTGGAAAGGCGTTTGAGATTAAATGTTCTTATTTTTTTTATGGGTCACATACCCCCTGTAGATGATCCCTATTGATTTTGAGCTGTCTACCATTATTATTATTAATTAGTTAATTAATTAATTAATTAATTAATGATATAAAAACCATATTTTCGCCTGTATCTTCCAAAGTATTGCAGGTATTGGCTTCAAATTCTGCATGGGCATCACATACCACCTGAGAATTATCCCTATCTTTGTAGCTTTATTATTAATTAGCAAATTAATTAATTTATTATGCTAAAAACACATTTTCGGCTTTATCTTCCAGACTGATGGAGATATTGCCTTCAAATTGTGTACAATGATTCATGTAACAACTATCTACAAGTACAATCATTATTACTTTGGCTATGATTGGTAATAGTTACATAATAAGTTAACTGGTTTACTTATTAGTGAACACAGAAAAAATAGTTAAGGCATTTTTTCTTTATTATTGAGCTCATTTGGACACATTGAGGATATCATGGGTTTATTTAGCACTTATTCATCATATGTATTACATTATTATATACATTTATTAATTATCATATAAAAATTATTTAAGCCTCCATTTCTTTTTTAATGCATTGAATGGGAAGTTTGAACATATTGTATGCATTTTCATGAAATTTAATAAACAGTGTATGCTTTTTCATGAAATTTGGACACTTTGAAGATATGGCAGGTGTGGTTAGCATTTTAATATTCATAATATTTAACAAGGTATAATAGGTTAAATGAATTATTAAAAACTAGAGAGAAATTCGAGTTTATATGGATACTTTGAACATGTATAAAGTGTAGTCAGCATTATATCATAATATTTAACAGTTATTTTGTTGAATTTATTAATAATTAATTAAAACAGTTAGTGGCAGGTGCGAGTGCGTATACTTTGGGTATATTGGAAAGTTGAGGATTGGACAATGCTACTTCACGTCACAGAAACTGGAGCACGAAAAAATATTTTCATGAGTACTTTTACTTCTACTTTAGTAATTATTATATTAAAGTAACAGTACTTTTACTTGAATACTTTTTTGGCTACTCTACCCACCCCTGTTGTGGGTTTTACAGTAAGACTCAGAAACAACCTGGCACAGGACCAGATTCTGAACAAATTCTTCTTACTGAGCTTAATTTGTGTTAATCAATGCAGGCTTTTGTAACAATCCTAATACACACACAAGTGCAAAAATAAGAGGAATGGTAAAACAGCTGTCACTAACTAAAGGTAGACTAACCAGCTCCAATAGGTAGTCTTTTCACACACAATAGAAATAGAAATGTGTGAGTCACCATTGAAGAACATTCACCATTCTCAACAGAATATAAATAAACCCAATATTTTGTTCTTTGTTGTCCTTTCTCAAGGACGAGTGGGAACACAGCAGTAATGGCAGCACAGGCTCCAGGCCCAGTTCAGGGTCCAGACCTGGTTCTGGCTCTCGATCTGGCAGCAGAGGGAGGAACAATCAGTTCAAAGCCCCCACCAAGGTAAATATACAAGGAGTATTTATGAGTATTTGTATGCGATTTGTTTACTACTTCATGTCTATCTTGCTGCAAAAACATCACCCCAGTGAATCATGACAATAAATAAAGACATATTATTACAATTAGGGAGATGTGATTGATTTAAACAGATCAGGAGATGTTACTTAGTAATTATTGATGTTTTGTATCAATGTGAATTAAGTACTTGAGGGAAATTATAAAAACAAATAATAGGTGATTTGAAGAAAGAAAATGCCTGCGAGTGTATTGTGGTGGTTATTATGGTGAGTAGTTGCGGTCACATATTCGGCTTCTATGAGTTGATGAGAATTGTTTGAGGTTAACATGGGTTACAGATATACTCTGAATATATATATATATTGTTTCATTCTAGTGACACATATACAGTAAGCAATTTAAGCCAGTGAGTGGATTTCTTTTAGATTTTCAATTATTGGCAATAGTTTTTGGGAAATGAGTAATGGCTTATTGTATTTTGTTTGAAGGGCTACATGAGCACTTTAATGTGTTAGGCTACCACAAATCAACTGTATGTAAGCATTACTTGTTAAAGGACCATTCCTTGATAAAAATCCGGGATCTAATGATTTTGGAGACTGGCACAGTCATAGCTTGGGATATTTCCTTTATGTTACTTCCTGGAAAACAATGAGATATTTGTGGAATACCCCTTTAATCAGCACAATTCATATACTCATTTAAAACATTTTTTTAAAATTCAATAATTGTTTTTTTTTTTTAAAGGAGGAGTTCCAGTATTGTACCTGCTTACAAATGTGAAATACAAGATAAACATGTGAAAGATATGTGATGGTGTTTTGTGGTTGCACTGTAAACATCCATCTTTCTTTTTTGTGCTGTCAAGAATGGGAATAAAGATGGCTCCTTTGACATCCTGGGCACAGACATATGGGCAGCCAACACAAGGGACTCGCTTGGGTAGGTGCCTCGCTGTTACACAAACATCATATGCCTAGAATGGATAACAGAAACACAATGAATGTGTCTATATATTTTGCCTCTTGCCATCATACCATGCTACTGTCTCTCACATCTTTTCATTGCTCCTCTGTTAAGGCTATGTTTGGGGGTTGCATCAATTGTCGTAAGTCTCTACTAAATTCAGGATTTAGTAATTACTAAAATACTAAATCTGTAGGAATTACTAGCTAGTTTGCAGCTAGTAGTTTACTAATTTTGGGTTGCACCAAATTTGAGCAATCCCATAGCTAGTAAATTCATTGTTGTGTTTAGTCATTATGTCATTATGAAGTGAAGATAACAAGCTGATTACCAATCAACAAGAAAAGCAGAATAGGAAACAAAGGCCACAGATGCCCATTGAGGTCCTCCTCAACATCGCCACAACAACTACCAGCCAGAGCAGAGACATCTCTTTAGTAGACAAAGTACTGAAAACGTCAAACTTCATACTAGGTATGACATTGCCATTTTAGAATGCATAACAGTGTCATGAAAAACTCCCGTGGTGAATGACGGCAGAGAATTAGTGTAACGTTGTGTACTAGATGCTGGCATAAAGTAAGCACCACTGGACTCTCTGCTTGGCATATACTGTTATAGTGGTTTTGTGAACTTGTACGGTGTCCCCCATCACTCTGCATGGACTCTATATCAAAATAATAATTAGCGATCGAGGCAGATCCCCTTGATTTTGATTATTTAGTCAAGTTGGAAACGGTACAGGAAATAAAATATGGATTGTGTCTGTCTGAACCCTTTTGCTGATAACAGGTTCCTTTATCATCTCTCTAAATGAGCCATTCTCTTTGTGTTTCATTACCCAGCTCGATGCAATTACGAGTTAAAGTGAAGTGTTGCAAACCATTTAAATTTAAAGGTGACTATGACTATAACCTGATTTAGTAAACACTTACACTATAACTAAGGTAAGTAACCAACTTGTGAGTGAGAGGTGATGCAACCGATCCCAGCTATCTAACTGTTAACGATTTAACAGGTATACTCTGAGACTTAATCATAAAGAACTTTCTGTTTCTTTTGGATAATAAATATATCTATTTTTTTCACATAAGAACTGGACCTGAAACTTAAAGGCGATCAAAAGAGAAAGAGGGGAAATGCATTAGATGGCACATAAATCAGCTTCACTGGCAGAATGACTGGTTGCCATGGTAACAACTGCAAGGCAGCTTCAGATACCTAGCTTTCAGCCACGTTGGCACTTAGCATACGGGGAAGGAGTCAGAAGCATGGTGATGTAAGAAACTCTGCTCTCACACAGACGTAGATGTTAAGAGGTTGAAAACAAATTGCATTGATGATGTGCCATAAAAAGCATCAAATCCCCTTCAAAACTAATTTTGAGAGAAATTAGTTTTGAAGGGGATTTTACGTCAAATCAACGTAAAAACTCCAGTGTTAGTCGGGCTGTATTTTTAATTGATTTCACGAGGCTTGTTAAGGCTGTTGCTGTGAGTCTCATCAGGCAGCATCACCTAGTGGTGATCGAAGGCTATTCTATCTATTCATTATGGTGGTCAGTTGTTCATATCTGACCTCTTCACTCACTGTTGTATTACTATTGTTTTTCATATAAATGTCCTGAAAAACATCATGAACAAAACTTCATCCTGCCTGTCTGTTTCACCATTAAATGGATCAATGGAATTGAATATCAATCATCACAACAGTTTAAACTGAAGGCCCACAGGACCTGACACATGTAATTAAAAGCTAAGGAGAAACAAATACAGATCATGTAACAGAATGTCTGATCAGTGTGAGACAACTATCACAGTATGTTTTTATTTAGCAACTTTTATTATTAGATGTATTTGTATTTATTATATCTAGACAGAAAATGTAATCTAGACGGGTGTCTTTCTTGCACAAACAAGGAAGACAAGGAAAAGAGAGGAAAGAGGAACATTTTTTAGACCACATTTAACATTTTATGTCTTTTTCTTTGTCTCTGAATGAACAGAGGTGCAGGTTGGGACGTGCAGCCAGAGAAACTGGACTTTAGCCATTTCCACAGGAAACACCTAAGAGGAACACCAAAACACCTGCCACATATTGACAGAGAGGGGTAAGATCTATGGTTTTAGTATTTCAGTCGTTGTAATTTGATCTAATCACTTCATATTGTCTATGTGACACAATTATCCCCTTTCACCATCTGTCATTATAATTCATTGACACCTTATGTCTCTCTCACTTCCTTCTCTGTCAGGATGAACAAAAACACAGTCGAAGAAGATGATGGAATAGACATGAATGACATTGAAAGGTTCTTACCACATCTGCGCTCTGTAAGTCACTAGTTTTTCTCTTTTTGCATGCCTAAATGCTCCTATGTAGATTGTTTCACTCAGTTTAACTTTGAACCTTACAAAAAAGCCACTTCCCATTAGTTGTTGGAGAGTGACCTCTTGTGGCATGATTAAAACAGTGCAGTGAGTGGTATTGTTGTCAGGTTAATAACCCACTCACCGGAACAGGAAAGATCACTCCAGGAAAATAAAACAGGGATTGACCTCCCTGTCTTTAAAATTTCTAATACTTTATATGGTTTAAGGACAAATTCTCTGTTAAATGGCACAGCTCACTAGTTAGGTTGAGTATAAATAGATCTTTGGTGACACCTGCTGGGGATACGCTGAAGTGAGCTTTCATCACTAATGGTTCACTAATGTGAAAGTGGAAAAAAACATTATTCTGACCTCTGGTGGTTGTATGTATGAATAACAAGTATGGCCTGTTCCACATTTACACCGTTACTTTACTAACCTTGCAAATAATAATTTAATCTTGCACGACCACTTTGCAATAAGTCTCAGTTTTATGTCCAAAAATCAACTGTATGATATTTTTGAAACATATCACATGTGCTGCCGATTAGCTGTACTATATCATACAGAGCTGTTTTTCTTATTTCAACGTTACTCTCATTGATCTCAATAACAAAGACAAAACAATAGTAACATGTCCACATATATCAACCTCCAAAATGGCTCCACATATGAATTAATGAACTCCCTGAAAAATTTGGACACAAAGTGGACGCGGGTTGTAAAAGGAGGATTTATTGTACCACTGTTGTATTAGACTGATTGAATATGTGCAGCAAAAGTTGTTTTTCAGTTTTAACATAGACTTTTCCAAGTCCGGCTTAACACTCCAGTACATAACCTTTTTTTTTTTTTTTTTTTTTTTCAATGTTGCTGTTCTGCCTCTGCCTTTCCTTCATTATTCATGACAAAATGTGATCACTTCTTGTGCGAAGTTTGCAAATGTCACATGGAGCTTATAGGCCTAATCAGTGTTGTGTGAGCTCATATTAATTTATATTTAGAAGGTACACATTTTAAAGACGTATTTAAATGTCCCTTTAAAAACTGTAAGAATTATCGATCACTAAAATGTACTCTACATAACTTGTAAAGACACCACTTCATAATATGAGAACTATCCAGTTTTAAAAGGAAACTACCACGGTCTGAATTCGTCAAATCAAGTGGGTGTTTTTCATGACCTTCTTCTGTACGGTATCCCCTATTTTGCTTCCTTAAACATGAATGTGTTAAAGTGTGTCCTTGCTGAGCTCCCACAAAGGCATGTTAAAGAAAAATGTGAAAAAATACTTGTCACTTTGAAAGTCCATCCATCTAGTTTTAAGAGACTGACTGAAGGACTAAAAGTTCAAAGTTTTTCTCAAACGTGAATATTATGTCCTTCCTGTGCATGAGCTATGCTGTATATGTATATGAGACCTTTTTAATTTCAGTTTACTATATTTTTTCGACGATGCGAACATTTATTTTGCAGCTGTTTGTACCAAACAGCGGGTACAAAGTAATGAGCATTGTGTTTTCCAAGGTGGCGGAGTTTATTGAAGGTCACCGATGTCACCCTTCTCTCTTCCTACTTTGCTTTCTGAGCCAAAATATCTTCCATCTTTCATAGTGTTTGAGCTACAGTCTCTTCCTCTTTCCTTCCCCTCTTGGCTTCTGAGCTGTGCTGCATTTCATCTCTCACAGAGTTTCAGCCAAGACGTGCCTAGTTGCGGTACCAAGATGGCTTCTGTGTTGTATAGTTCCTTGGCCAGGCCAACATTGCTTCTTCCGTTCATTCAGTTAGGGCCAAAAGAAGGATTGGTTTAGCTGTTTCTGTCTGCTGTGCTTGGGATCGGATGTGTAAGGTCACATATGCAGAGCTGAGGAGTGACAGCCACATATTGTCCGTTTCTCTGCCTCGCACTACTGAGATCACCACACAGGTTTTTTTTCTCACATTGTGCCTGTACCAAGTATCACAGCCAGAATCGTTCAGCAATGATGTCACATAGCTGATGCCCAGTTTATTCTCCTTTTAATGACAGGACCCTCTTTGGTTTTAAATGTTACCCGATACAACAGAGAGGGCCCATAGTTTAAGTTGAGAGTGAAACATTGTAAAATAGGCTGGAAGCACGTAAGCTGTAATTTCAATTGTCATTAATCTATGGATCATTTTCTCAATTGATTAGATGTTGAATAATTGTGGACAATGTTTTCCAAACCTCAAAATTGTAACATCCTTCAATGTTAAAAAAGATAGTTTCTTGTCACAGAACAAAGAAAACTTTTTTTTATATTAACTACAAAGCAGTAATTGGAAAACTGTAGAAAAAATACAACCAGTATCAAAGTGGTTGGTGAATCATTTAGTTCTATTTAATTTGTTGATTAATTGTTGCTGACAACCACAGTTAACTTCAGCTGACCTGATGGTCTGTTTAATTGCCTCTACCTCATGCAGCTCAAACAGCAATATTCAATATAACAATCTAATTACATCAGTCTCAAGGACATTTAGACATTTTACTGCACAACCAGACGATCCTTTTTAGTACTCTTTGCAGTTAATATACTTCTGCACATATTTACAGAATGTATTGAGTTGAGTTGCACTAGTACTGAAACATTTGTTCCAGCTCTGTATTTCCTCTACCCTTTGTATTGTTAAACTGGCCTTTAACACAATAATATTTGTTTATCAGCCTCTCTTCAATCATAATCCTTTTAACTTACAACAATAACATATTTCCCCTGGTCGTCACCAGTTACTGTACAACAGAGCTACATCATCCAGTGTTCCTGACGACATTCCACACTTCATACCAAGCCTCACTTCCCCTTTTCCAGGAGACAGAATAGATTTACAAATAGCCATGGGATGTGGAAAACATCTCGTTCCTATGTGGGTGTGTGAGCAGCTCAGTTAGAGCGGGGCTTCCTCCTCTCACCCTTCAGACTGTGCTGCACGTCTACTGACCTCCCTTAAATGTCAATCCAGACAATGACCCCAGTCACATGTTGAGTGTCGGGTCATAATGACAGATGCATTCAGGGGTCAGAGGGCAAATATTTGTTCAGTGGATTCATGCCAGGTATTACACAAACCTTGCATAATGCATGACCGCCAATAGTGAAAAACAAATCTGTGTAGAATTCTGCAAAATCCATTGGCGGGAAGAAATAATTTAGATAGGACACCAGTTAATCAAATGTAAAACACAAACATCTAATCAACACCTAATCAGCAACATTATAAATAATACAATGATTACAAATTATTGCATGTGATTATTTGTTTAATTCAATTGATTAGACAAAAAATTAATCTGTAATTATTGCATTTCCAGTTGTTGGTCAAAGTTTTGATGATGATTACGTGAGAAAATAATAATCAGTCATGAACGTCATTTAGTAGCAGCCCTAATCTCAATCTCAAACTGTAAGATATTACTTTTACAGATTCAAGTAACATATTTCTCCAGAGAAAAGATTTAAGGCCATGAGACAAAATCAACAAACTCCAGACATTAACACAAGCAGCTGATTTGAAAATGGAGGGCACCAGAACAGCAGGGTGTGTGTGAGACCCAGGAGACTGAGAGGGGGAGAAAGTGGCGAGTCACTGAGGAGACGTCCGGTCTGGTCTATGCTGTGGACAAAGCCGTCCAGCAGGAACAAAGCAGAAGTCTGGAGCTCGGATATTACACACTGGTTGGCCCCTCTGTCTGGAAGTGTACGTGCCGCAAAGCAGGACGCCAGCTGAGAAGGAGGGGGGGATTTTTTTCTTTTTGCTGGTCTGTACATCAACTGTCAGTTTTCCCGAGCCCTGCATTCCACTCGCAATATTTACGCACACATATTTACTGATCTTGTGGATTTCACCTCTCCTCAAATGCACTTGTCGATCTCCCTTATATCTTTTTTTTTTTTACATGGTTTTACCTCGTCTCCCTTTGCTCCTTCCTATTTGCTGTTTCCTGTTCTCTTCTGACCACCATAATTGCGCTCCATCCTACTCCCTCCTCTCCCCACTCGTCCTACACTTCTCCCTTCCATCCTTCAAATGCTGGTAGGCAACAGAACAATATCGAGGGGGTCATGGTGACCGGCAGCCCCCTCCCAGTGGTCCCTTCCTGCCATTGTCCCTGGTCCTACTGCTGTTTGGCTCCTGCACTCAATCAACTCTACATATATACTGGCTCAATCACCACAGTACTTGGTTATATTCTGGCCTCCAGCATGGGAGAACGTCAGATACTCAAGTGCATCCATAAATATGGAAATTGGTGGCCTGTGAATTACAGCCACATTATGTTAATATGTACAGAAAGACTAGACTAACCATTAACCATCATTATGATGATAGTTTTATTTGCGCTAAAAATGAATGGTTACTTATTGAATGCGAGTGAACAGTTGTCTGAACTTGAAATGTCACTATTACTCATAGTCAAGTTACCTATGACTTATACTAATGGTACCAATTTATGACTATAGAGATCTGGTAGCTGACGTCACACAACCAAGTTAATGCCCCCTGGCAGGGAATGGCGCTGTTCTAAAGATGATAGACGCATAAATCAGGCAATATGTCAGACAACTCACAAAGATAGGGAGTCTTCACAAACGAAAGGCAAACCAGACCACACATGCAAACACAAAGCACCAGGCCTGATCCTCAAGAGATGATGAGGTGACTATCAATGCACAGAAAGCATGCATCATGATTGAAGTCTTTTGGTTTTTCATGATTGAGAGTGAACAGAGCTGTGAGCATGTGAACCTGCTGCTGTGGCAGTGGTTGTATATAGGCGACCACCTGATATAACAATGGCTCCATCTCCTCCTGTTGAGAGAGCCCTCAGTTCTTTGATGCACCCATCACTCTACTGTGGCCCCAGCCTCAGATCACTTATTAAATGAGACATGGATGTCAAGACCTCATCTCTTTTGCCTCTTATCACACATCACATGCTATACCTGCCTTTGGCAGCTCTAAATTCCCTTCTCTTTGCTGTTGGAGGGCATCGCCTGCAGAATGAGTTGCATGACAAAAGTGCAGGAGGGAGGGATTATGAAACATGGAGTAAATAATCTACTCCAGGGATTTAACATATGGCTCTGCATTTTTACAATCATGATGGCAGTTTATGAAAATACAACATCAAATATTTCTGTCAACAATTTCTCTATTAATTTTACATTATCTAGCTGTTTGTTATATATTAAGTATCAAATACATTCCCCAGCAGATGAAGCTGAATAGTTTATATTATAGAATTATTATATCCATGAAGACGCAGTGTTCATTCAGGCTTTATACGGTATGTAGTTAAAGTGTCCTATGTTATTGTTGGTGTATGCGTTTCTGTTTCCCTCTGTCTTTTACGTGCACACTATCTTGTATTTACAGTCTCCCTTGTTGTCACACTTGCTCTCGTTCACCTCGGCTCTCAACAACCTGTCCTGTAATGCCACCCATGGGGCAGTTTTAAATTTATTGCTTTTGGCTTAAGGCCCTTGCAACATAAATAAGTTGACTGAAACAATGGACTGACTGAATGAGCATCATAGCCAAATTGTTGCGCACTAGAAGGGACAGGAAGACGCACACTTCACTTTCTATGCGATTGCAGAGAAAGTTCTGTAATTGTTATTCTCCGTTTCTATTCTTCACATTTCCATCCCTGGTTTAGTTTCTCATTTTCTTATTTCCTTCCTAGTTACTCATACCCATTTCACACTAAAGCAGCGTCATTGTTATGAATGGCTCAACAATGGCATCTCACCCAGATCTCTGACCCTTTTGCAAAAATTATCAGGACAAGCAGCCCTTTTTAGATACCTGTAAGGGTTAATTTGTGAAATGTGCTTCAATGGAGTTATAGGAACTCGTTTAAAGCTTTCCTTTCAGAGAAGGAATTTTTACACAGTGTATTTGTATAATGGACACATCCTCTCTGGGCGAGAACCAGGTAGCCTCTCCCTTTGACCAGTGATTTTTCCCTGGAATGCTGAAGGGTAAGTCAACTTCCTCTCAAGGCTGACGTGCTGCTCATGGAAGTACACTCTCCACAGTGCACTCACAAAGCACACCTCAGGTTTATAGAATTTGGACTCAACAGCAAACTAATTCAAGTTTTTGTTGTTGGGTGAGTTTAAAAGAGACTGTTGGCATATGGTTTGATGAAAATAAATCTAATCTGTATATAAAAACTACAAATAATAATCAGGTTATGTCAAATCAATCATCATGACAGTGAAGTTATCACTGCTCTCCACACTTCTGTGTTGATGTCACCTGTGATTTTCTTCTTTTTTTTGTCTGTTCTTCCCTTCAAATGTCACATTGCCCACACATTTTTATGTAATTGAAACATGTTTTGTATATATTCCATTCCTTTCCTTTCATGCTGTACAGTTAGGCAGCACTAATTGACTCGGCACACGTACAGTACATGTTACTTCAAAGCTTGACGCTGGGCGTGGCTGACTTTGTAGCAGAACAGCATGTAACATGGCGGATTTCATAGCAAGAGTTACTCCTTTCTGAAGTCAACCTCAATTGCCATGCAAGATAGCACCATTTGGAAGGTGTACTTTTTGAGTCTACGTAAATGTCTGTGCTGTAATATATTTACATAACATAAATAGATTAGATGGTGCTCAGCTGTTGAAAGTTGTACATTTCTCAAATCCTGCCACACACAGGGCGAGTAAATTGAAGCAACATAATCACAATGTAGTTCCAGTTCTGCACTGTGAGATCCAGCCTCATTCAAGGTGGATAATGCTTAATATACCTGTAGCATCACCTTCATTCTCCAGTACCACAATCTACTGAAAGTGTATCTACAACACTGCAAATAGATATAGCCCCCTTTTATAAATGTTAGTAAGGTAGTTGGAGTGTTCATGTATCTTCATACACCTAACATTAGACATCCATATCTGCATTTGTCTTACAAACATAAACAAGCGCACACAGAATTCCGTTCAGTCTCGCCCTCTTCCACTCACAAAGTCGGCGCACCACCCCCTCCTCCCCTCACCATCCTTGTCACGTCCACAGGGCTCGCACCGCCTGCCTCAAGGTGAGAGGTCTTCTGTCTGTGGACCAGCACAGCGCACGCCTCCCTTTGATCTACAGCACACTGGCTGCTACCTGCAGATAGCATATTCTCTCACACACACACAAACACACACATCATCTCATGCTTCCTGCCTCTGTGTTGCTGTTGGATGCATTATAGACATGCACATACACACACAGTGTAAAGGCCATTTTCACATTTTTCTGTGCAGAGCTGTTCCTGTCCATAACTTTGAATGAACATTGACTGATTAAGAAGGGCATTTTTAATTCACAACTAAAATCTTGGGATTTCTTTAGTTTTATTTTAATGTGAACTAGCAATGGAAAAATACTACCACAAAGCTGAAAATATGTGCTGTGTGTGTGTATACCACTCACTGTCATCTGGTTGCCATTTTAAGGCAGAATTACAGCTAATGATATCCTAGAGGAAAACTACAGTAGCTAAACATGCATCAGTCCCTCTCTTTCTTTCTCCACCTACTTTTTCCTCCCTGTCAGACTCTGCAACTGTTAACAAGTTGAAATCTTGGGAGGAAAAACAAAAAAAAAACACAGATATTTATACAATTACCTTTTTATATTTACAACCTTTGTAAATTATTCTGGTCAGATTAAAGTTTTGAACTAACACTTTTGTGCATAACCCCCCCCAACCCCAGACGGTCACAGCACACACACACTTTCTGCCCCTCACATCTGGATTTATTTAGAATTCAACGATCCCCTGGCAGCCTCTCTGAAAGAAGTAGAGCAACAGTGTCAAACATCAGACTCTCTCAAATTCATTATCTACTATTTATGTTTCTGGATGTTTGAAAATACAGTTTGTTAGTTTTTACACATTAATGTTTTCCTCGTGGATGAATAACACCTTAAATTCAAAGTGCTACAATTAGTAAGTAGTCTAGACTTATAATATAACTTTCATATCATACTCCACAGTTCTTAATTTTGTCAAATACAAATGTGTTTTTCTGGGTGTTTTTCTTTTTAGTTGCTAAATTATACAAATAAACATGGAGGAGAATGAATGTGACACAGAATGACTAGGATGTGCCCAGACAAATTGAGGAGCCCATACCTGAAAGAGGGACAGTTTTTGTTGTATTGAACAATGTCATAACACTGTGGTTTCCATTTTTCTGTTTTTCTTTTGCTAAGAAATCAAAAAAGGAACAACAAGTGACCAAAGCTGTTCCAACAGCAAAGTGTTCTCTTTTTACAGACTGCGGTCACCTTCTTGCACAAAGCGTTGGTTTGACAGTTTGGTGACATTTGTTTTGTTTTTTGCATCAGCCTGGATGTGTCTGTGCGCACACATGCGTCCCTGATCGGTGACTGACTGACACTCACTGATGCGTAATGTAAGAGATATAGATGCATCACTCAAGCTCAAACATTGACATTAATGTATGGCAGCATCATTCTATCACTACATTGGACACTTTATACATAGAAAAACAACAATGCAAGTTCTAGGCCAGCTGTAACCAAGGTAACGGCACATATTGATGCTGTGTCAAATGATGAGCCTGTGTGCTTGACGGGACTGATATTTAACGGACAATGGATGAGCTTATTCCCTTTTCATTGGAAGTGAACTCAACAACTAGAGAACATAACACAACAAGTTCTCCTGCAGACGTGTCTGGTTGTCTTCTTAAATGCATAAACACAAATGCATGTCATGTCTGTCCAGAAGAGCATGCACTAACGTACTAAGTACAGAGCAGATGTTATTCATACAATACTACTGCTTCTACGGCTGATGAAATAAGACTAAGTTTTTGCACCTGTGTGATAATGCTTCACAATCCTGTCATGCAAACCTATGCACTTCTGATGGCGATGCAAGATTTCTGATGGGAAAATGAGGCTCCGCAAGCCAGGGTTTTCCCAAGCACCTATGAAAAGAAAAAAATACTACAATTTATCTGTGCTATTTATAAGAAAACTCTCCATGTGTCAGTGCACCTGTATTGAGGATGTCTGTAGATACTTTCCATAGTGATATAAATTGCTGCTGCTGTCAGCAGCTGTCTCTTACGCTGTGATTTGTATCTTACAGGTTTTCCCACCACTTCCTAATGAGGCGGAGATCGCACACACCAAAAAACTCTTCCGACGCAGGAGGACTGACCGACGGTAATGACGCATGCAAGCTTTCACACACACACACACACACACACACACACACACACACACACACACACACACACACACACACACACACACACACACACACACACACACACACACACACACACACACACACACACACACACACACACACACACACACACACACACACACACACACACTCCCCACCCATGGCAGTGTCAATGCTCTTTACATTGACTAGGTCAACATTTCTTAGCTTTTGTGAATATGTATGTTTATGTCATACTTGCAAATTTAACCTGTTCTTGAACCCCTAAAAGACTATGCTCTGGCACTCCTAGTAAATTAAAAATAAATGTTTAGACTTTGAAATGTAATTTCACCCTCGTCTGACTTCATTGAAACCATGTCCTTAAAAGAAAGAAGAAAAAAAAACTCTTTCTCCCCCCTCTGATGTCACTGGAAAAATGTTCTTCAGTTGCTAAGAAACGAGCAAAGAGAAAATATTTGGGTTGTATTTGTGGTTAAAGAGGAAATGTTAGCTACACAAAATGGATAAAAGCACTTTCATCCTTGTTTTAAGTACAGAGAATAATTGGTCTAGTCCAGAGCTATTGTGTCTATGTGTGATGGCTGCAGCGAAAAGAACAAAAATATAACCTTTGGCCAACAGTCATTTTCTTAGATATGAGTCTATTTTTTATGAACTGGAAACATTATCAAGAGTCCATCCTGTCTGTGCGTCCCGTTACTTTACAGCTCGTTATTCTATTCTATCTAATCTACATCCAAGTAAAATTTTATATCAATCATGGACATGTGTATTAGCCAATAACACAATAACAATATTTGGTCTTTATTCGGTCGGCAAATTTGGGACAATCAAAAGAACCACACGCGTCTACGGCTACATAACATATTGAGCCTCATAATGAACGTATCGGCATATTAAATTGAAGCTGATCTACAGTACATCATTAATAGAAGTGAATGATATGAGCATTCATCATTTTATATTGAAGTCAACATTCCACAAGGCTATAATGTAAATGCAACATTAACTTTGTATTACTGTGGTCAAGACAGGCCTCACACAAGTTATCACACACATTTATACTATAGCAATGATGAAAATATTGACGGATGATGGATGAGGCAAAGGATAAGAAGACATGAGCCAACATGGAGAGGGGATGATTACTATAAGTGTATGAGCAGGCTTGCATAAACTAGTCTGGAAGGAGAAACGAAGCTATGATTGTTCTCACAAAGCTCATTTCAATAAGCGGCTAAATCATTCATCAGTCTGCTTCAAGGAATCTCTGTGTGAATCTTCGATTTCCTTTTTACAGCACACAACACAATTACAAAGACTGCAACAGACGGCGGTGACAAGAGTAAAATAGAATTAAACTTTTATGTTCAAAAAAGGATTGCCTTTAGTCCATCTGCCAGTTTGTTAAAATATTCACACACCCACTGAGCACTTTATTAAGAGCACCATACTACTAGTGGTTCGGGCTTCGCTCTGCTTTGAAAACGGCCTCCATTGTTCATGGCATAGATTCCACAAGATTTTAAATACTGTCCTTGAGGCTGTTGATGCTATTTCATCACATACCCTGTGCTTTACTGGATTCAGATGCTTTGAAGAATTAAACCATGTATATGAACTGTAAAAAAAAAAAAAACAGCTCTATAATGTCCTAACTGAAGCTCAACACATTAACATCATGTTTGTCAGGAAAATGTCGACATCTTCCAGCGTTCAGGCCCAAGGTAAAAAACAAAACAACTAGTAGTCAGCGGCAACAAATACTTATTGCAGCAAGAACCCACGTACACAATGTTTAGATTTTTTGTTTTGTGGTGTATTTATCGTCAGGAGGGGGAAAAGTTCTTGCAAGCACAAAGAAATAAAGCATTGAGAGTGAGACTGAGTCAAGGAAAAGTGTAGGCTGGCTGTGGCAGGAAGGAAAAGAAAGGGGAGGTAGTGCATGTGTTTCTACTTTAGTAGGCACGTCAAACAGGGCTGAAATTAGTTGTGATTTACTGGAATGTGCTGCTCACTGCTTTCTGCTCCAAAACAAAAAAAACTGGGGGGGGGGGACGAAAGAGCTAATATGCTTTTTATCCATCCCCTTTTAAAAAAGTAATCATTTATTTAAGAGTGTTTACATGTGTAGACTTTATTTTATCTGTTTTAAGAACACAAGCACATTATTTTATTTGCAAGTGAAGGATCATTTTAACCATTGTCAAGATGACGTCTGCTGTTCATGTGTTTATACACTCGATTAAGTGGGCACCAAATAAACTCTTTGCATATTAAAATGTCGGCCTTTCCACTGCTCAGTAGTAGAACGGTAACTAAGTGCAGTTGCATAACAGACCGTCACATCAGGAAAGCTCTCAAAACACAAGAACAAATGGTTGCTATAGTTATGCCCATACAACTAACACATCACATTTTCACGTACTTGTGAACAACTTATAACGCTTATGTTACATTTGTTCATCATTAAATGAATCAATGAAGTATATCAATCATGAAGTATATGGCACACCACGACAAACAAACCACAGAAAAAGAATAAGCTGACCATGTGTTTCCTCCTTTTTTTCCAGTATGCTCTCCAACCTCATTTGCATACTGTTTTTTGTTGCGTCTATAACTGTCTTTGACTTTTTCCTACCCATAGTTATTCAAAAGTTATATGTATGGATACACTGCTGTACACAGGCTTCAAAACCAATATCAGTTGGTTAAACTTTCCTTCGTATCATGCAGTTCGCTCTCAATATGTATGCGAGCGGAATTACTTCTGTTTTATTCATACGTGTAAGGAATGTGTGCATTTGTTTATGGTGTATATGCATTGTTTATAAATCTTGCCCCAAGATGTGCATGTTTTTCTGCACCTAATATGAACAGTATTCTGCCTGAACCCTCTAGGCACGATGACTCAAAGTTATTGACTGTAATCTCCAGTTTTATATATGCATGCATGTATGCACAAACATTCACCGTGTTGCAGGGATATTTGGTTTTAAATCTTGAAACTTGCAAGGGAAAAAAAATAGTATCATCCTGTCTCTACAGTCCATTGAACCAATGTTGTGTGGCCTATGTGAAGGTTGGGCTGCATTATTGACCGTCAAGCCTGCAGGCTTCTCTTCCCCCCCGGGCAAATCGATCATCCAGTCTGGGTCAACCTATGGTCCAGTGGATCCACGAGTTCTCCATCCCCATATATGCACACCCACAGCATCAGCCATAATTGATCACCAGTATCTCACGCCTACCATGATCATTTCTCCCAATTCATTTCACCTTTTTAGTGCCTCAAGTAATTCCTGTAATTCTGTGCATGTTCTTTGAATGACATAGTTATCAACCTGTAGTTTTTTGTTTGCTTGTTTCCCTCTGCTTCTCTGACCTTCTACCAATATCTTCTATAATATCCTGTCTGTCCTGCAATCTACAAATCAAAATCTCCCCCTTTCTGTAAATTGTTTTGCTACTTCCTCCACTCTGCATCTATCCCTTATCCTCCTCCATTCCTTCATCCTTCCAACGATCTCCACTTTGGCATACCCTCTTCTCCTGCTTATAGAGCGGTTGATCAGTTCACCCGAGACCAGTTAACCATACTTCTGCCCAGTGGCCCCGGGGGGAAGCGGCAAGTCTCAGCCAGGTTAGTGACAAAATGAGACCCAGAGCACAAAATGGGAAGTGAATACATTTTTCAGACATTCAATATCCTGTGTCTTATTTTATTGAGTCTCTTCAATAAAGACTCGACGACAATACACGCCAACAAAGGCCTCTCCCAATAGTCACCGACTGCTACGTGTGAACTCCTCAAAGAAGGGATTAGAGAAGCAAGTCCCGGATGCATCACAGACTCCATGTTTCCAGCCAAACAGTGATGGTGAAAACTCCAGGACAGAGTGAAGGTGTCAGACAGAAATAACTGAATTATTATCCTTTAATTAATGATTATCAGATTCATATTTATGCCATTTTTGTGTTGTTTCTCGCATATGTTTTCCGTGCCTACACTTGGTTTAGAGATTAGTCATACTACCTGGTGGATGATCGTGTGTGGTGTGAACTCAAAAATGACAGCAATTCACATTGTGTGGACTGTGCAGAAATAGTATTGACCTTTTTCTAAGTGAAGGGATTACCTGTGAGACACAAATAAAGAGCATATGTGTTTTATTTCCACTGAAAGTTAAAACAAGTGGGTAAAAATAAAGAGAGAGATCAAACACATTCTGGTTCAGACTTATCTTCGCAACCCAAAAAAATTGGTTTCTCATTGGATCGGACAGTTAATCAGGCCAGAGATGATCTGTTTCGGTAACAAGATATTATGAGATGAAATTTCATTACTGGCCCCATCAGTTATCCTTAATGCAAACATCTCTCTGGCACTAATGTGACTGATATATGGTCGATCTGAGCAACACTCAGGCGACTGCAGAGCAGTCATTAAATATGATTAACATTTTATTACTGTCTTACTTTCACCTCTCTGCATCACCAGTAGAGGAGGTCTTATGAGCGCTGATCCTAAACTAACAGCTACTGTAGAGAGCAAATTAATCATCTGATGAGTGAATGTGTCTGTTTCAGGAAGGGGGGGGAGGCAGAGGGAGGGAAAGATATTGTATTCCTACACAGTATCTCTGAGCAGTCTGGGGCTTTGCAAAAGATTATGAAATCCCACTCTCTGCAGTCTTATTCATTTAAGTCTCTGAGACTATTTATGTCAGTCACTGTTAAGCTATTAAACTGAATTCATGATTAGGTAAAACCTTAATAGGCAGCCGTACAATTTAATGTTATTATAAAAAGTGGGAAAAGAGATTTTGGTGGTCAAGAGGGTGTACTTTAATTATTTGATGTGTTTTAAAGCACATTCTCACATTAAAAATAGTTGAAATGTCAGAAATATCAAAACACCATCAATTCTCTAAATACGTGGGATGCACTTGTTGAAAAACCACGTATTGTGTTTCAGAGCAGAGCTGCCGAGTTCAGCCATGTGATTAATAAGTTGCCAGGCGGAGGCAGATCCGACTATGAAAGAGAACATTTTCAAAGTGCTGGAGGCCGACTGTTGAGCACATGAGAGAGTCTTAAGATGAACTGTCTCCCAACCTCCCCAAGAGAGTGAAACAGAGAGGCCAAATGAGACAAAAAACCAAAAGGAACACCGACAAAAAAAGAGTGACTAAAAATATACTCTGCTCTTGCCAACACACGCACACGGTTTTTCATAAATTACACAATTTAGCTGAGATGATCATGAAACAAAAATCATAAATAATGTCATAAATGCAGCATATGTATGCATGTATATATATATATACATATACACGTATATGTATATATATACACGTACATATATGTGTGTATATATATATATATATATATATATATATATATATACACATATATATATATATATATATATATATATATACACATATATATATATATATATATATATATATATACACATATATATATATATATACATATATATATATATATACATATATATATATATATACATATATATATATATACACATATATATATATATATACACACATATATATATACACATATATATATATATATACACACATATATATATTTATATATACGTATATGTAAATTTAAACAAATCAAATAACTTTGAGGAAGATACATTTTGCAATATTAATCAATTAAATAATGCCACAAATCACCATGTATTTCCTGTCTTTACCCACTGCCTGATACAGAATTATAATATACATAGTGGATTGTCAGCTACTGGATTTATTTACTGGTTTATCTCTTAGTTATTTTAACCACCTCTCACACTGTGTTTGTCATCATTTCATTTCTATTATATATTTTTCTACAGTGGTTTGTTTGTTTGTGCTATTGAATGGATTTTCTCTGACTAAATTTCAGCTTAATTTGTTCGATTGATGCTCAAATCCAATTTCCGGTGTTTGTTTGTTTTTGATGATGGACTATTTGAATGCGTTTGCTGAAGTACAAGAAAAAGGTTTTATCTGGAATTGTCTTCTTAGCTTGTCAGTCCAGCCTCCCACATTTCCAGGAACCTGCATGTCAGATTTTGCTTTGCTTTTGTTTGTCTTATGGGAACTTTTTAGTCAACTTAACCACAAACCTCTATGTGACTTTTGTATGTGTTTGTGTGTACATGCATCAGGTCTGTTCAGATATTGATGGTTTGAAATTTCATTAACCATTACTGACAAATATTTGTATGTGATAATAGAAAGGATGCTGGAGGTGCACAGACCTGACGGGGGGGTTAAATAAATCTGGCCAGATAACTGTGGCAGAGCAAAAAATTTATTGACACAGGTCTATAAAGAAGAACAGATTTTCTTTGACTTCCAAACTGACAGAAAGGTTAACTGTACCACAAAGTTTTAATAGCGTATAATTAATTTAATTTAAATTACCATACTTCTTGACTACTTAATTGGAGTTTTAAAATAACACATTTTTCAGGAAAAAATAAACCTTTACAGGTTTAAAGGGTCAAGTATTTAAAGTGACCTTCCCTTGCACTTGAACAATACTAATACTCTGGCTGTCCCCTAATTAATGTTACTGGTAATAAACACGTTTTCCTATTTTTCCAAGTAGACAGACTTAAATATAAGACCAACTTTCAGTCACATCATTCCAATCCAAATGCCAATGATCACGGCATAAAAACAACAAAACTGCTGGCAGTGGTGCCCTGAGACCTTTGCACGGTATTATATACACAGTCTGCAAAGTATCTCGATTTAAAAAGTAGTCAAAGGGTCCACTTTATTTGAACAATGGCGAGCAAGTTGCTGCTTGTTGCATTTGTGCAGTGGCAGATAATAGGTCGCGTTCTCGGTGTCAGGGTGACTAATCCACTGGACCATATGTCAGCGGCTTGTCAAGCCCAGAGCCAGTGCAGCAAAAGACAGAGCTATGCAGGACAGGAAAACAAAGGCACACGGGCTATCTACATGTAAGCAGGCATTGAGCTTTTGAATATTGTATTAATAGATAATAGGTTACCATTTGTTTCTTAACAGAGCACTACTGGTTAGTCACTATGACAAAATATGCAATTGAAGATCATTTTTGTACAAGTCCAAGGGACATTTAGGACAGAGGGGCTGGTAATAGGTTTGAGGCCATCATGGTGTCGGTGTGATACAGAGTGGTGCTCAGAGTGAAGCAGAGCACTGAAGCTTACTGTGAAAACTGCTCTCATTCCAGGAGACAGCAGCGGCCTCAGGGAGGAGGAGGAGGAGGAGGAGGAGGTGGCGGAGGAGGGAAGAACCAACCTCAGCAGATTCAGCAACAGTCACTACAGCATCAAAGGGATCAAACCCAGCAGCCGCAACAGCAACGGAACATAACAGAAGTGGGAGATAACAGAAACAATAGTGCTGACCGACCGCCTCGCCAGTACCAAGGAGGACATGGGCAGCGCCAAGGAGGAGCCCCACACTATGGATACAGCCAGAACCGGCGTTGGCACCACAATCAGAAAGGTCAGGGTATCGGACAGACAAACACTACAGGTGATAAAGGAGCACCCCCGAGAACAACCAAAGACAAAGAGACTGAGAATGTAAAAACGGGTGATGAGCAGATCAGACCTCCTCAAAACTGCAGCTCTAAGAGTCCAAATGAATCACCCAAATCTGAGTCAACACCCGTCACAAATACTTTCACAGATCGGCCAGTAAATAAGGAATCTCCCCACCCAGCAGTCGGTGGAAAGGCAAGCGAGGGCCAAATGAAGCAGCCTCAGGTCAGCTTGCTGCAATCGTCAAAGGAGAGGCTGAGGCGGAGACTAAAGGACAAGGTACTGAAAAGCTGCTTAGTGCCTGTCAGTCAGCATTAAGGCAATCAAGACTGCTGTGTGTCCACATGTATCACCATTTCATTTTTTAATCACTTTAATTATGTTTGTGCGCGTGCACACACACACACGGTCAGTCATTAATACGTAGAAACTCACTCTTCTTTCACTGTGTTGCTTTAGTTATTTATCTACTTGGTCATTTAGCTTTTAGATTGATTCTTTTTCAGACTGACAGGGAGGGCAGCACACTTTCACACTGAAGAGGTGAACCAACTAAAGCAGCATCAACAGTGTGTGAAATTTCTAAACTCTTCAGCTAAATTGGTTTTTCAATACCATCCTTTGTGTCTTTAAATTATGGTTACAGACAAGCAGATTGCTCAGCCCAAAAGAGCACATCAGAAGCTACTGACTGGGATTCCTTTCATGCTTCTGACTGACTGTAGAGTAGCTTAATTAAATAGAAAAGAGTTTCAAAAAAACTTGGTATGTAGGAAGTGATAATTGGACACGTATTTTGCCTCTTTACAACCAAACAACTATAGCAGTTTAACAGAAATACACAAAATACATTTACTATGCAATAGTCTTAGGCCGCTATTAGGTTTTTACACAGCTAATTATTTCTCAATCACTTACTGTAACACATTCAGACAATATGGGAAAAGTGTATGCAGTTTTAAAATAACTTTTTTTAGAAAGTGTCAAGTATTTAATGTGACAAACCTACACTTGAACAACATCATAGTGTCATTTTCTGTGAGTCAAGGTCACCTTAGCTAACAGGATACAAAACTGGTGATTATTTTACCACAAATAACCAGATAATAAGGTATTTGCATTTGGTAGCTGCTCATGGAAATAGTTTACCACCTATAAAAAAGATATTGACAAATGTGATTACATGTTCATTTTGTCTTTCCAAACTTGGTAAAAGCCTGTGGTGTATCACCACAGTTCACCTGTCACTCATGTCCCATCTCCTCTTCTTGCCTCAGGAGGAGGCACGTGTCGAGGCGTCGGGCCCTGGCTCACAGAACATGGACCGACTGGTTGACCTTCTCAACAGCATGAGGAGCAACAGCAGCGGCGTGGAGCAGCAGCTCACTTCTTTCATGGAGGAAGCGCAGTGCTCAGCGCGGTGTGAGGAGTCTCTGACTCAGGTGGTGGGCACAATCTATTCCAAGGCTGTGTCAGACAGAAGCTTCGCTGCCACGGCAGCAAAGCTCTGTGACAAGATGGCGCTGTTCATGGTAGAGGGGACCAAGTTCAGATCACTGCTACTCAACATGCTGCAGGTGAGAACGGCTTGGTAGTTGTTAGTGCAACAGTGACAAGATATCTGCTGCTTTAGGAGCTTCCTCTTCAGTGTTTTCTTTTACATTTCATTTAAACAATCTCATTAATTTCATGTACTTTTTATTACCTGCTAGTTATTGATCGACTACATTTAATGGACTACGTGGGTGCTAAGCAATTGTATTTATCTTTTTTAAGAGATGAAATACAGATGTTCGCCCTGTGAAGCTTCCACCTACATACCTATGCATTATTGAAACAGGGGTGACTGTAGGGCTCACACATTTCTCACATTTTAAGTCTCATTTAATTTCACACTGAATAAAATTGAATATGTTTCACAATCTCGCCTGCCAAAGCATTTAAGTATGATGGAAAACCTGGGAGAACAAAATGGCCTGTTTATTAAATTGCTTGAAGAACAGTATTTACCAGCAGAGAATACAAATTCATAAGTTTATTACTTAAGTAATAAATAAGTCGACTGTTCCCGTTTTAAAAACCTTGACAGACTGTACTGTATAGCACTGTTCCAGTTCTGCATCCATGATAAAAACGTCCTCTCAACTGTGAAATATTTCACTGCTGCTCTCCATATATGCATCTCTCATGAGCTTTCCATTTCCCCATGCTGCTCCAGGACGACATGGTCCAATGCTTTGCTTCATCCTTCATCTCCCTCTACACCTTTTATTCTCCTAACACCACCCCTTTAACCCCTCACTTCATCCTGAGAAGCAAACAACTACAGCAGAATAACAGACAGGCATTCAAACCCACCTGCTGCTTTGTTAGATCTTCTCCTTCATTCATTTCTCACTCCTCTTTCTTTCTTTCTCAGATGATTTTCTTTACTACACTTTCCCTTTGTTGTTCTGCCTTCTGTTTTCTTCTTTCTTTAGATTGTTATCCCACACGCAGCAGTAGTGATTCCCACCTTAACCCTTTATCTCTACTCCCCACCCTTACCTAATATTTATTCCCCCATCATCACAGCTGCATGTGTCCTGTTTTTATTTCCTCCCCACTTTCATCCCCAGTTCCCAGCCGACATGGACCCCCTCCTCGTCTTTGACATTTTGTTTTTTTCTTCTCCTAAAACATTTTAAATGTCAAAAGTGGGCTCATGGAGGCTGTCATTAATGATGTTGCTTCCAGACTTCTGGAACTCAATATGGGGGTAATTAGTGTGTGACCGCTTTGCTTGTTAAAAGACAGATGCCAGGAATGGTTGTTGATTTGATTAAACATAGCCAGAATGTTACCTGTGAAAGATAAAGAGCGCCCTTTCTTCACCATGTATTTTCCTCGCCTCATCTCTGCTCTTGCTAATACTTCAGTCACCCCTGTTCGTTTCTTTGCTGTGTGTCTATTCCCAATCTTTTGCTGGCTTGTCGTTCAAGTGTCAAATACCATGGTGATGTCCTTGGAGGTGCATGACAAGTGTGTCTTGTTGTTTCTGAGTGTGTGTGGAATGTTTGCTTTCGATGGTGTCGGTGAAGTTTCTGTTGGATTCGTCCTAGGCTGCATATTTGTGTGCTTATCTGTGCACATGAAGGCCTCACAGTAGTGCTGTATGACTGTGCAAGCTGTTCATGTTTCACATCCATGATAAAAGCTAGTGCACTCCTAAAAAACACCCCCATCAAGTTGCTCTGACTGCTAATAAAGCTTCAGTTTAACCTGCTGTGTAACACAAGTGCACATTAAGCATTAACCCATATTAACCTCAGTACTTCTACAGCTCTGAAACAGTTCAATACCCTTCACTTTCAAACCAGATTAGCATATACTCCTCTACTTTTGGCAGATAAAAGAAATGTATAAATATGTAAAATGTGTTGTTCAGCTGCTTTTTAGCTTTAAGTGCTTTAATCTGGTAGGTTAATACATGTGCCACCTACAAAATCTCCCCCATCAGGGGCTGTTGATGAATTTATCAAACCCTTAAATATCCACCTACCCACCACCTACTTAAAGCTCATTTGAAAAGCCAGTGTTTCAGTGCAAACTAAACCTCTTTCTGTCTATCTTTCCTCCACCCGCAGAGAGATTTCTCCCATCGTGAGGCGCTCCAGCAGTCAGACGTGGAGAGGTGGTTAGGTTTCATCACCTTTTTGTGTGAGGTGTTTGGCATCATGAGGAGCAGCTCTGGAGAGCCGTTCCGGGTGCTTGTGTGTCCCATCTACACTTGCCTACGAGAGGTCCGTATCCAGATTTATACCTTTTTGATCAATATGTATGTCAATCAACCTCATCTATGCGTCCACTGCTAAGAGGAAAGCTGTGTCTTTCTCGTCTTTTCTGATCGATGCATGCTGAAAGCCAGTTTCCTGTTTTTTGGCCAGACCTAGTCTAGAGTCTAGACACCACAGTGGGGTTTGGTTAGGCAGGACCTTCTTAGTTCCAGGAAAATACACCCCCCCCCCCCCCCCATCATTTCCCATCAGCTGGTCATGCTGTCTTTACACACGCCATGGAAACCATGCAAGATAGCCACAGTGGACACACCGCAATACAGAAGTGGTAAATAACAACGTGGATTATTGAAAGGGGAAGTGACAGCCAGAGGAAGTGGAGGAGACAGTGGTCAGGTTGACAGTAAGTACGCAGGGAGTTTACTCAGCAGCAAGACAGGTAGAAGAGTAATGGGGTCAACACTTTATAATAAGTACACATGATTAGTATTAGTTAAGTATTAATAAATATTGTAATCATTTGTAACGCATGAATACTCATTAGTATGTAGTTTATGAACACAGTTATAAATGTTTTACTCATCCCATCAGCTGAGGAACAGTGTCCAAATAGCTGCTGTACTCAAGTAGCCAATCAGCATCCACCTCCAACAAACGAGCTCTTTGATCGACTTACAATACAACTCTCTGTGTGTCCAGCAATTGCTCAGTACATGCCAACACTTAAAAAAAACATTTATAGCTGTGTTTATAAACTACATACTAATGAGTATTCATGCGTGATAAATGATGACTTCACGATTTATTAATGTTTAACGAATGCTAATAGTGTGCACTTATTATAAAGTGTCACTGATATGGGTAGGTGAAAATCATTTTTAATGTGTACTTTGAGCAAAAGAGAGAACAAAATATAATGCTAGGTTTGAGGCACGTGCGAATTGCATTTACTGTCCATGTCCACACCTTTGTCAGTCTGGCACTCGGCGCACAAACCCTGTGTCTCGATAACAAACAAATACAATCGCACACAACTAATTCCATCCACACCCTGTCTGAGTGTATGCCCAGGGCACTATCTCAGCGACATGACCAAGGGCGTGGAATAACCAGTCACAAGTACGCACACAAAAACACACCTACATATTCTCGCATCGGCAGTTTCATGTGAAGCCTTATGATGCTCCAGGTCATAACACACCTGTTAACCATTTAAAAAATATTTATATCATTACACAAAAGAAGGAAAGATGAGAGAGTGAGAGTGTTTGTTTTCGCTTCCACATGCTTGTTCAACAGTCTCTTTTCTTTTTTTTTTTTTTCCCTAAAGCCATTGTTCCTAATTTTTGTCCTGCTGTGTTGATTATCCTGCTGTAAGATGTAATTGACAGCTACAAGCTATGTGCCATTGTCAATGCTGCACTGCGTGTTTGCATATGCAAGCATATTTGCATGCATGTGTTGGTATAGCTGTACATTAAGGTAGCAACTGAAGTGTGTTGGGAATCATGCCTGTGTTGACGTGACAGCTGTGTGTGCAGACAGAGTTAACGGGCTGCCATTTCATCCATTTGTGACTGTCAGCCTGTTATATTCACAGTCTATTGATAGTGGAACCATCTCCCACAACCCTGTGGTGGTTTTTTTATACCACAATCTACATATAAATGCAGTTTGTCGGATAATAACATTGTTGCATCTGCATCGAAGGCTGGATTCGTTGCTAATAAGGTAGTGGAGTTTCCGAGGGTGTTTCAGTACTGTCATCTTTAAAAAAAAGCAGCTGCTGAGTGTAAAATGAACTCCAGTTTATTTTTACAGCACCACTGTCTGTGTGATTGAAGGTGTTGTGAAAGTTTTTAAGATAAAACTCAAAAGGTGCCTCAGTATGATGCTATCATTTGACCACTCATTTAGGAAAGTTTAATAATACATACAGTATATATTTTGTCGCAGATCAAATTGCCAGTCTCGCTGTTGAGGGCCTCTTTTATGCAAAGGCTGTGAATCAACGTTTCATTTTTGTGCATGATTGTTGGGCTTGCAACTGTTACAGCTCGTTGCCTTGGTTACATAGGTTAGAAACTTGGTGGTGAGCGTCTAAATTTAGCAGTGAGCCAAACAATGCCAAACAGATGAAATTCTTTCGGAGTAGTCTGAAGTTATTTTACCCAGATCATGGTATAGAAGTAATATGTGAGTATTATAAAAAAAAAAAAAAAGTGTAGATCAACACAGCTTCTAGTCCTGGGACATCGGGGGCTAGTAAACACAGCACTAAATTAACTTTCGATAACATGAAACTGTATTATGTTGAAGCAAATGACCTGTAGACTATGTGGTAAACTGAGGACCTGATCAGGATATTGGTTTGCAGTTGCACGCTGCAGACAGGCTGCCCTTACACCGTGTCTGGTGGTGACATCAGTAGCTATTTATACTGTGTCTTGGTATCCCTGTATGAAACTCATGAACTATATGAACTCAGAATACTTATTAAGACAAAGATTATTAGCTGTGCATCACATGTATATTTGCTAAGGGAAAAAAAAGAAAAAATTGTGTGTTGTAGTTTAGCTGGTATTAAGGATAGCACTTATGCAGCAGAAATAAAGTAATCCCTATGTAATGTAACTAAAGACGTGCTAGACCTGCTGTTGCTATGCAACAATATCAAATCCACGCAAAGTTGAAGCAGTCATAATTTTGATGAATGAGTGCTTTTATGTCCTTTCTTTTTTAGTTAACAGTCTGATGACAGGTTTCTACATTAAAGTGAAACACAGACTAAGCCTCAGCAGAAAATGTAAATAAATGAGGTTGTCTTTTTTCTTTTCTTTTTTTTTTTTTAATTTGACTTCACAAACGTGAGTTGACTTTGTCATGTTGGGCATGTTTCTTCCCATCATCACAGCTGCCCTAGTTTTTCCTCGCTTTTTATGTTCCGTGATCAAGAAGATGAAAGTACTATCAGTGGAAATGACATAGAAACCCAAGGTTTTGCCAGTACAATGCGTTTGTTTCTCCATGATGTAACAAACCAGAGATGTGGCTGTGACTGTGTTCAGCTTCAGCAGAAAGAATGTGTGTTAAACTGTCTCCCCGAAAAAACAGCTTCTCCCACACATCTTTCTTTTCTACTTACAAAATGAAAGCCACAAGATGGACGCGATGAAGGAAGAGCCATCGCATTGAGTACAAAAAAAAACATGTTGCAATGGATAGAGAAAGCTGATGCCAACCATGAGCATAGATTAGACCATTTTCTTCATGCACACATCGAGCAAAACTTCACCCTCGGCTCCCCAGAGAACTCATTATGAGCTAATCACGCTTGTCGCTCAGCTCTCTTACTCTGAGAACGACGAGACTCGTGTTCCTACATCAAACAGCCACGCTGTCACCACACCCGTCCAAGCATACTGAGCAGCTGACGTCTGCGTTACTGCTGGGCCTGAATGATAGGTGCACCACCATTAAGTGAGGAGGATCATCACATGATGGTCGTTTCCATGGCAGGGTTTCTTTTTTCTTTTTTTTTCCACCATGAATGTTAGAACTAAACACAGATTTTAGTGGCTGAGGGCTGCTCCAGGTTGAGGTGATATTGAAGTGACCTTTTTCATGCTGGCATTTCATTCCTTATTTAAAATATCAGACTAAATTAAATCAAGATCCAGTCGGTTTTTTTTTAGTAACACATTTGATTTTATGTTTTTGTACGTAACTGCATATAGTATACACAGTTCCTTGGTTGTATTCTAATGAAGTCCCAACAACAACAAATCTAATGGTGGCAGAAGTCGTTTGTATAGTACCGTACATGAAAATATGAATTATGGATTAGTGAAGTCACTACAATCTCAGATCCTCGTCCTAACCTGGTTTATTTTCCATGTACAGCACAATCTTACGCAACACTTGCATGTAACCTGCATTTACACCTTATTTTATTCATTGTGTAGTGGGTCTGCACTTCTAAGGCCTAATTAGAGCCATCAAAACAACCTCCCCCATTCTCCCATAGCATTTCCTCTCCTCCTTCAGGTTAATCAAAGTACCACTTTAAGTAAAGTAAAGTGCACTCTGAGCTGCACAAGAAGTGTTTAATGTATAATCAGACAGTTAATGCCTATAGTTTAACATAGCACACAGTCTCCACGTTGTTTGAAAGTGGCAGTTGTTTGCCCATCTGTGCATGGAGGAGCGTGTTTACCACCTCTACCGCTTGTTTTTGTTTGTGTGTGCGTGTGAGAGAGAGAATACATCGAGTGCATAAAGCGAGCCGTGATGTGTGATGATCAGCAGCCTTGGCAGGATTACAGCAGCGTATGTCGTCTTCCAAGGGTCAAAATGTTGACGCAGGAAATGTTGACTGTCGAGATCAGATCTTTGGTGTGTTCGTGTATGTGTGTGTACTTGTATTTCCTCTTTAGGAGCTTTACTGGCAGGAACACTGTCCTTGTCAGGACCAGTCGTCCTCATGGAGAACAAAACCTGGTCCTAATAAGAACCTCATTTTGGAGGAAAGTGTTAATCTTCGGAGCTATGATGTGTTTTAGTTAAGGTTAGGGATGTTGCTTTGTATAGCCAATCAGAGGATTAAACTGATGTGAACTGATTAATACAAACTTAAGCTCCCATGGTGTCCTATATCCAATTGTACATCAGCTAGCCTTGTTAGGTTTTGCTCTGTTTGGAGTTCTCTCATTTTCTATTTGTTCTCTTCTCTGGCAGCTGTTGGAGTCCACAGACATAAAAGAAGATGCAGTCCTCTGTTGCTCCATGGAGGTATGACCCCCACCACACACACACTTTAACCCTGTAAGACCCAAATTAAGAAAAAACTAAAAAAAAAAATGTATTTGACCATTCAGATGTTGTTGTAGGAGGCCTTTGATGCAGAAATCAAAGAGTTTTTGGAAAAAGAAATGTTTATGTAAGTTTTTAGAGAAACTTAATTTCACAACGTTGGGCTTTGGTGGTAGCAGAATTACTGTACTCTTGTCTGAACAACAATTCACAACAACTAAGGGTTCATTTGCAGGGTTGATTGCTTACTTAGCTCCATAAATGTATATAACATTTAAAATATTCACACATTAGTCATATTTTTATGAAAGCATTTATTAAAAATAAATAATTAAATAAATAAACAGGATGAAACTGAATGTTTTTCTAGCAACTTCTTCATTAATTTTTCTTTTCATGACAAACTTTCATTGTTAGTGAAAGTCCTAAAAACAGTTCTTGTCCTCTGAAAAGCAAAGGCGAACATCACACTTGCTGCATTGTGTGTTGGTGAATCCTTTATTGCAGCATCCTCTCCCTGTCTTGTCCTTACGTACATTCAATAACAGGTGTGCACATCTCTTGGATGGTCTCTTCTGAGCATTCAGAGAGCTTCATGATGTCACTGTCTGTGTTGCTGGGCTCTCTTTGCCTGAAGATGATATCCAGACCAGAAAAATTAATGTTGCGACTGATGAAATATTTTTTCGGCCAGTGACACCTGTCACGGTGCATGGTGTGTTTGTGTGTTTTTGGCTCAATGTCCACGTAATGATTAGCTGGACAGTCCATGGGTGGTTGGTTTTCTTTGTCCACTTGTTGACAGACATCTTCATCTGAGTCTTCATCACTCTCATCAGTGTCATTGAGTTCCATCTCAACTTCACTCTCTCCAGTTTGGATATCAATCACATCCTGCACACTGTATCTCAGCTCTCTCCTTGCTGGTGGCATTCTGGGAAAAAAGCAATGAATTAACATGTATAAATATGCTTTTTATATAGTAGTACATAATCTGAAGGAATAGATAGGGTGGTGGACCAAGTCCTCTGGGTAGAAATGTTTTCAAGGCAGACAATACTGTCTGCTGACTGTAAGTCACTTTGGACTAAAGCATCTGCTAAATGCCCTAAATGTAAATGTAATAGTCTTAGCCTATGGTCTCTACTTATCATACTAAAAGAAAAACATGCAAACCCCCACTTACATGCACACCACACATTCAGGAACATTTACACCTTTCCCAGAACTGAATTGTCTGTTGATATCCTCTTTGTGGACAAAGACATGGGATTTTAGCTCAGTCTGATCAAATTAACTATATTTTTTTTAGAGTTAAAAATTTTAAATCAGTCAAATTTGACCAGAACACAACACAAGGGTATAATGTATGTAATGTATACTGTTCATGTATAGAGAAAATCCTCTGTTTCAGGCCGTGATGTAGTGGAGGGAAAACAACCTGTCTGTGTCCACTGTAACAAGCCTGCTATTTTTGCTACCACCAAGACCCAGTGTTGTAAAATTACAACAATTATGTAACAAGCTCAAAATGAAATTTGATGCATCTATTCCACAATAACTAAATATGTACATGCTCTACACATTGTAATAACCCAAAAAAATATAAAATACATTTTAATTACTTGAATCTGATGAATCCAGTCCAATGAAACAAAGAGATTTTGTTCGGAGGAAATCTTGAAAAGTTGTGCGTTCATGGCCATAAAGCGGGACTTATAAACAAATGTAACATCCAATAACATATTATATAACATATTACATAACAATAATAATTTAGACTGAACAGTAAGACTCATTGACTATGTACATGTGGTAAAAAACAGATAAAATATAACAGATTGTTTTTTGGGATGGCTAAAGTTAACGTTGTAATTTTACAACCATGGGTCTTACAGGGTTAAAGCATACATTGTAAAGATGGTCCGCATGTTTCTACTTTATCACTTTCTACCAGTGGACAAAATCAAAGGTGAATAATTCTGATGTTAGTGCTGCACAGGAGTGCCACCTTTTCATATTTACTTAATTTTGGTCCATGTCTCGTCCACTAACATGGAGGAGGTGGCATTTATGACCCAACATGCAGTGGACCGGGGAGATTGATATAGGACTGACTGTATATCAATTAAGTGAGATGTGAAAAACCTTCATATAAGCCACAAAAAACAAGCCAATCCTAGACTTCACTTACATTATATACAAACCATAATATTCACATTCTTATGTACATGTTAAGGGTAGTGGTCCTGTCATCCAGCTTTATACAGTCCAGTGTTTTAACAGTCAAACAGCACTTGAAATATCATCACTCCATTCATAACGGCCGAAACTAAAATCGATCTTTCAAAAATATACAAAAGATCATAAACTGTATAAAAATGGACAGAGCCTTCTGTTTTGAAAACTGAAGCCTAGGAAGTAGGACAGAAGTAGTAGGACGTTAGCCTTTAGGGGGCGACTCCACTGGCTGCAAACACATGTCCATTTGAATGGAAGTCTATGTGAAAATGAGTCACCATCTCACTTGAATTACAGCATTAGTAAACATTTTCCTTACGAGTTAATGGTCTAATGGTCTTAATGCTCCATTGTAATCTCTGTAATAATTTATTGTAGTGACCTCCACCAAGAAATCTAATAATTTCTCTCTTGTCCATTATTTATTAAACTTAATTTCTCAAGAACAGTCGGACAATTGCACCCTAAAACAATATCCTCCTTGGTTGAGTTAATACATTTAAGCCAAAGAATTCTAGATCAATTGAAACGTGGGTCATTACATGAGAACAGAAACAGTTTCCACAACCTTTGCATCTTTGACTCTGCACCAGCAGGCCCTCACACATACAGCTCTATGACCAGAGGGTGTGAGATCCTCTGCTGTCTGATGTGCATCCACAAATCAAGGTTTTGTTTTGTTGTTGGTGTGGAACCCACACGATTTTCTGCTGCCTCCTCACTTCCACCTCCTTCCTCCCTTCTCTCTCCACCAGTTGCAGAGCACTGGGCGTCTCCTGGAAGAGCAGCTCCCAGAGATGATGACGGAGCTGCTAGCAGCCGTCAGGGACAAGATGCTCAGTCCGGCTGAATCTCAGCTGACCCGCTCGCTCCTCATGGAGGTCATTGAGCTACATGCCCACCACTGGAGCCCCCTGGAGGCTCTCACCACCCAGTACTACAACCGTACCATCCAAAAGCTCACCACCACTGCCTAGGTGCCAGCTATCCCGGGAGGAGAAGAGACATTTTCTAGTTGTGCAACAATCTATTCGTCTTTGTTTTACCACAACACAGCCTCTGTCTGGCTGTGGTTATTAGAAGTAACTGAACAATTTGATAATCATTTCTCCAACATAGGCAAACACTGCCACAAACAGACACAGGTAGTGGTCATTCAATGACAACGCTGTCTGACACAGATTTGCGAAAACACTAGGAAATAGATTTTCACTAGGGGTGTGCTTGTGTGTAAGTGTGTGTGTGTGTGTGTGTGTGTGTGTGTGTGTGTGTGTGTGTGTGTGTGTGTGTGTGTGTGTGTGTGTGGGGCGGGGGGGTTGCCTGTGTGACTGTTCAGGGTCAAAGGAGGGAACAGGCAAGAGAGGGGGAGGAGGAGGGCAGCAGTCTGTCCACAGGGAATGGACGAATCTGTACCCAAAGATGAATGGAGTGAGGGAGGGTGGTGGTCTGCGTAGATTGTGTTCATTGTGTTCATTTGCACTACCACCCTTTCAGTTCCTCCGTCTCTTTCTCCCCCCACCTCTGTCTCTCCATCAGCCCCTGGGGTCTGTGTGGCTGATAAAAGAGGAGGAGGCAGAGGGAATAGACACGGGGCTGTCTGTCTGGACTGTCTGCTCCCGTCAGGCCAGGAAAGCAGGTCAAAGGGTGTCGGTGTGGAGCTCCCCCAGATCCCACAGCTCTCCCCCCACCTTTGTCTCCTCAGGTCCCCTTCCACTACAACCCCCCCCCAGCAGGAAGCCTTTTTGTGGGGATGAAACAGTGGGGCCCGCTGGGCTGGGGTGAGGATAAGGATCAGGCTGGCCCAGAGTGGAGTAGCAGATGGCTGCTTGAGCTGTTGTGAGACGACACACTCCTGCCACACTCCCCCAGCTCCTGCCACATGAGTCTGGCTCACTGATACCAGCAGTGGCAGTAGAAGTTTAAGGGGAGGGGGGGGGGGTGGTGATCAGACACCACTCTGATATTTTCTTTTGTTTTTGTCCAACAGGGGAATGTCTCTCCTCCTCCACTAAGATGTGCATGTCCATGCTTTGTTAACCACATCATTGATATATTATTGCTCTATTTTTTAATCTTGCATTGTTTTTATTGTGGTTTCATTTTGAAGTCTTGTTTTTATGATAAAAATATATATATATATATATATATATATGAGTTATAGCAGTAGGCCTTATTGCACAGGTTTGATTTGTTTTGCACTGTTTGGAGGCAATTTGCTTTAAGAAAAATCAACATAAGCAAAAGTTTCTTTTTGAATCCGTGCTTATGGTATTATCTCAGTGAGAGGAGATGGCTTAGCATAGCGAGGGATTGTAGGATGTTTTAATGGACTAGTGGCCTTGTCAATTATCCATTTTTATAGGAGCTCTCTTGTTTTGTGGCAGCAGGGAGCATGCTGACGACTTAACGGTTGGACTTTGTTCTGTCGCTCAAGACAGAAGAAGAAAACATTGATGTGATGGCAAAAAAAAAGAGCATGGCACACAGACGGAGAAACTGAAGTAAAAACACTTTAAATGTTTCTCTTAACCAAGCCATTGTTTGCAGTGGACATTTTGCAAGTGTTTGAAATCATCTATATTTTGTTTTTTGAGAAAAACGACAATTGTAAACCTGTGTATTTGAAAATGACAAAGATGAAGAGCAGAAAATCTTGTTGTATGACCTCATCTCATTCGTGACCCTTATTCCAGCTAACATTTACCATTTGTAAATGGGCTCTCTATATAATCTGCATACAGTATATTTACAAGTATTTAAAACACTGAAATAGAGGGGAATAAAAGTGCAACAGATATGTTACAGTTTTGATAGAAGTGGGCCTTTCTGTGCATTTACACCAGGAAGTAACTAATTGTTTGGGAGAAGTGTGCACATGCATACACATACTCTATTTCCCATTGAATCTCTGTGGGCAGTTGTTATTATTTTTGACATTATTTTTCACTATCTTGCATCAAGAATAAAGATCCTGTGTGTGGTAGAAACGCACCTCGGAAGACGTCTTCAGAGGTGCAACCTAATTTTTTGTGCTTGTCCGCTGAAGAAGTAATTTGTTTTTACTGTCTTATTGTTTTATTTTGTTTCTAGTTTTCTATTTAAATTATATTTAGCTCATTTGTGTACATATATATGATTTCTGGTGGGTTTTTAAAGACATCTGGAACTGTTGTGATACCTAGCTTGCTGGCAAGTGTGTAAGTGTGGTATTACTGTGTTTTAGTGTGAAGGAAAAAAAGAAAACCCATCAGCCAGTTTCCTTTATGCAAATAGTGGCTCGGTCTCACAGCAGATGGGTGTAGGTGGGGTTGCTCCCCCCCACACCCCCGCTTATTTGTGGCGCTAGAGCCCCTCCCACCCCTCGTGCCCTTAGACCCCTCTGTTTGGGTCACATGACTCACTCGACTATTGAATGAGATGCACCTTCATTTGCATATTCTCATGAATATTGAAAAACAAAAACAACAACAAGGCTCTGGTCAGTGCACAAACAAGTAGATTGGCAATAGTGGGTCCATCTTGTTTTGTTTTGTTTTTCTCAACAACTGAAAAATAAACTAACAGGAAAGAAAAAAAATAAAAGACGTGACGGAAAAAAACTTGAGGTGTGTGTGTGTTTTTCTTTCTGCATCTGCGTGTGAGATAATGAAGATATTCTGACATCAGAATAGAAACAGTGACACACAGTTTCCTCTGCGATTACCAGATTGACTGTGTAACCAATCACGGCACCACAGTAGGTCATTATACTACTCCTCATTTACATGTCCTCGCCTTTACATTGTCAGACCACATGTCGTAACTTAAACCACAGCAGTGTTGTGTGTCCTTGGCTGCTGATTTGTCTTTGGGTAGCCCTGACACATGCCTGGGGGTTCCTGACTGTGGGCATCCCAGTGGGACCTCTCAGTTGCCCGGGTGCCTCCCCACTGAGGACCCTGTCCCGACAACCTATAGAGCGTCCTTCAGCACTCGTCCACATCAATCAACATAATCCTGCATCTGATTATTCAAATGCATATAACGACGTGAAACACTTTATCTTTGTCTTATTCTCTGCCTTATCCTTGAAATAACTGTGGAATTCATACAAAGAATAATCGATTTGAACTGCAGATTATAGTAAGTAGTTTGCAATTTAGTCATTCTTCACATGGTTATTGGCTTTTATATATTACTTTAATGTCTTTTGCCATATATAACCATTTTGGGGCCTTTTGGTCTAAAAGAAAACACAAAGGAAGGATGTTTTTTGATGTACGGGATTTAACTATTAATAATGAAAATGATCTTAAATCCTGCTTGGGAGTCAGATTATCCATTTGACACTTGATGTTATGAGAGAATCTGATATTTCCTCACGTTTCTTTGAGACGATTCTTCGCGCTGAACGAACGACGAATAGCTTTGCTGCGAGAGTAAACAGCAGAGTAATCAGCTGTGATGATAATGGCTAATTGTGAGGAGTAAATACAATCAGGCGTTCTTCAGGGTGCCATATCTAAACGTGATGTTTGTCTGCTTTCTCTGCTCACACTGATGGATAAACGGACGTGTGCGTGTGTGCTCACACCAGCGCCGTCAATTGTTGGGAGCCAGACAAAAGGCGGCTGCAGCTCAGCTGGCCTTGATGATGAACGAAAGACCGAGAGAGAGAGAGAGGGAGAGGAAACTCACATCAAGATAAACACTCATACACTCAGACAAATGACACCAGCAGCACCACAGCCTCTGTTTAAATATCTAAAGTTTGGTTTAAAAAATATTGCTGTGAGGGTCAAGACTTAAAATTTGGTTTAGATTAATGTTGGAATGCATTATATCAGTCAGTGTGTTAAAAGTCTGATTTTAGTCAGACTATGACAATTATTTTGTTTTCTTAATGTCACGTAAATGTGAAAGTCCGACTAAAATCGAGCTAGTCCTTGTCAGACATGCATGTAGACGCTTAGTCGGACTGGAGTCGAACTTGGCGTAGGAGGAAACGACATAAAAACTGCAGATCTGTTGTGTCTCTCTTCAACACAGCAACCACAGAACCACGCTCCGTCAAATTTGTATCATGATTAACACGTACAGCATACGAAACATAACAGATCCACTGCACAATGCGTCTCACCGTCAATCTCACCGTTTGTTTTTCTGTGACGTAAAAGTCGACAAAAAACCAAATCAATACATAACAGCTTATAGAGAGACACAGCGCCACCTACAGAGGTGGATTCAGACACCGCAAATAATTAAGTCCACTTAAAAACTGCGCTACAGAGGAGTGATTTTAAGCCCGATGTCCTTGAAAACATGGCTGCAGAAAGACAGAAACTCCTGGCGGCACAGTATGTCCAGAGGGGACCCATGAACTGGGGAAGGAGACGACAGCCAGGAGACAGCAAAGACGCCACAGGAGGATTAAATCCATGGCTGCCAGTAATTCTGACACCAATTCAACCATCAGAAGACTTGCAGACATCATCAGACTCGATGGACAACCGCAAGCAAGCAAGCATGTGTGCGTTTTCTCGTCTGCACACACGGTGCAGCTCTCTGTGTTTGATCAGCTTTAACCAGAGGAGAGCTCTGCAGAATCTCCTCGCTTTGGTTTGAGAGGTACGAAGGCCAGATATTGTGTAAAACAAAGGAGATTTTTAGAACACAGAGATGCATCCCCAGATGTTGTTCTACAGTACGCTTTGCTGTGGGAGAAATCAATAAAATGTGGGCTATGAAGTGGTTTTAGCTTGCTCTCTTGACCTTTACATCTCTACAGTAGCTGCTGCACTGTGGTTTCTTCTGCTCACCCCCTAAAAACAAACAAAAAATCTCAAAGCAAATTCACTCAACTTTATGAGCATTTGAGTCCAGTTGGATACTGGTTCTGATTTCTCATGTAGATCTCTGAACTACAGAGTTACAGAAACCATGCAACGGTATTTGAACGCTGTGTCCTTCATCGAAAATAATGGACCCTGTCAACCAATACCATCAGACTGTATACATTAGCAGTGCAGAGGGCAGACGGGGGGTCAAGGAGAGTTTATTCCGTTTGCATTTGTCTCACTTTACTCGTGCATCGCGCTGCTGCGTCCGTACGCCTCGACATATGACAAATCACTTCTTCCTGTGTGCAGCTCGAGAATGTCGTCGCGCAATATCACAATATGTAAACTCTGCTACACTGAGAAACGCAGTGGGAGTTGTGTTGAGCTGCTTTGTGTGAACTCATTTCATAATAGTTTTAATGTAATGGACATTTAATTGCTTTCAGTTTACATTTAAAAACATTACAGACTAGCATTTTAAATCCATGTGCTGCAGCATGCAGTCTCCTGTATGTCTATGTACACAAATATACTTGTACCAGACATGATCTTCTCTTCTAACTAAGACTGACTATGTTAAAAAGACAAATGACAATTAACCCTTTTGTATCATGTGTGTGTTGTGCACCGTATGCCGTCAGCAGCCAATACTCAAAAGGTGAAGTAAAAATAACCTTTTTTCTAACAAGAGAATAAGAGGAATTTAATGTAAATACCAATATGACAAAATTGTTTGTTTTATAATGCACTAAAATATAGATAAATGGCACAAACTGCATGAATAGAGCTGTCAATCTTGCAGTTCATTCATAGTGAGGACCCTCATACAAATAATGCATTCCCAAGCCTCTTACCCTAACCTTAACTATCACAACTAACCCTAGCCTTTACCCTAACCTGAACCCAATTCTAACCCTAAAACCAGGTCTTAACTCCCCCAAAACGCCCTTTAAAGAAGTGAGGATCAACCAAAATGTCCTCACTCAGTATTCCATTTGTGGTCCTCACAAAGCCACAAATACAAGAACACACACACAAAAACACATTAAAAAAATTGGGTTTTTGGAGTAAAATGTGATCTCATCCAGAGCGGAAACTGAAAAGCTGTATTCTTGCTTCCTGGACTGGCAGTGGAGGAAATGATGTCATGACCTGCTGATTTCCTGAATGAACTGTCTGAATGGCCCTTTTCACTGAGAAGCTGCTGACTCAGTAAATTAACCAATTATTAGTTTCTGTGCGTGTAAAGAAAACATCACATAGCGAGTGGAATCTATTAAACCTAAAAAAGTATCAGCTTTCATTCATCGTGTGCATAATAAACTCTTATGAATAACACGCTATTAATCAACAAAAGAATCAAGGATCCACAGACGTGTTTAGCAAAGCAGCACGTCCATGACATTACAATTAGTGCACAGGTGATGCAAGGTGAGGGGAAAAATATCACAGGGGAGACGATAATGATGATAATTGCCTTTTTGTTTTTTTTAATCTGCTTCCCCTGGGTTTTAAATTCCCGAGTATACGCACTGATTTTACTGTGAAAGAGGCTTCAGCTGTGATTAGTCAGTGAGCCAATAACCTGCTCATTACATTATCTTTCCCAGTTTTCTTGATTTGAGGCCAGCAGTTTACATCTAAACATTTTTAAACTGCTATATTTGTATATTTACTATATTTTTTTGGTCTTTATGTCATATATGGGATATTTTGCATATTGTACTAAACTTTTAATATTGTGATACTGTTTTAGACACATAAAGCTATTTGAAAAGTTCTGTATAAACTCTCGGTTTGCTTCAAGTGAACCAACTGCAGGAAGCGGACTACAAGGCAGGGCATTGTGGGTAAACGCAACCATGCGCTTGTAGAAATATGTTCAGACGGAAATGTTAGTAAGTGTCCACAAGAAAAGAAGAAGGAGAAACAGAAGTTGTCCTGCATTAACCACTAGATGAGCAAGTTTTCTTGTTCATTGTTTGTCTTCTTCAGTATTTCTTGATGCAGCGCCACCTCAGGCGAGGAGGGGAATACGCTATTTAAAAGGTTTGGTTCATTTTCACACCGGCTGAATGTCGCCACCCCCAACTGACCCGAGTCCCCAATCGTACCGAGTAGAGCTGAAACAATTCATCGATTACTGAATTAATCGTCAACTATTATGATAATCGATTAATGGGTTTGAAGCTTTTTTCATGATTAAAACAAGATTTCTGATTGTTTTAGCTTCTTAAATGTGAATATTTTCTTAGTTTCTTTGCTTCACATTACAAAACTGAATCGTTTTAGTTTGTGGACAAAACAAGATATTCGAGAACATCATCATTTCCAGGTTTGACAAACACTGATCAACGTTTTCGGACGTTTTATGGACCAAACGATTAATCGAGAAAATAATGGACGGATTAACCGATTACAAAAATCATCATTAGTTGCAGCTCTAGTACAGAGTCTAGCAGATTATTAGGTGTAAAAACGACTACAAAACTAACATCAGTGCCATTTCAGATTCAATAAAACAATTATGATAAGATGCAGATCAATGCTTCAAGACACTGAAAACTGCTTCAAAACATCAACCAAACAATTTTTGCAGCGTTTTGTTCAATGTTGACATTCTAAGCTCAGCAAATGAATGAAAAATCCTACAACTGACTGATTGTTTTTGCAGCTGAATTGAGAATGGCACAGTCTCACAGTGACGTGACAGAAAACAGCTCACTTCAAGGTGGGGAAGTGTGATTTCTTTGTTGTTCAGGACTCTACGTGCCCTTGCTGTGGCCCGACTGAGAGAGGTGTGTGTGTGTGTGTGCTGCAGTCGGCTAGTCTCACTTGGCCGCTGCCAGCAGCAACATCCACGACGCCAATGTCAACAGACGGACATTTGTGCGGTGAGGAGAGAGAGAGACTGAAGGTGAGGGTAGAGGAGGGGAAAAGTTCTGACACAGAAAAGAAACAAGAACAAAACAAAACAAGAGGAATTATTTGTGAATTCACACGTCGTATGCTGCAATTATCTCTCTTACTGTCAGTGTGTGTGTGTGTGTGTGTGTGTGTGTGTGTGTGTGTGTGTGTGTGTGTGTGTGTGTGTGTGTGTGTGTGTGTGTGTGTGTGTGTGTGTGTGTGTGTGTGTGTGGCATGACCAGCCACCCAGAAATGTCTCTCTTTGTGGCTGACAGGCTGGCGTGAGCAAAGCTGCCGCTGTGAGCTGCACTCAGTGACCGATCAACTCAAGCAGACATCGACACACAAACACGAGCATGTGCACACGCACACACACCATAATTAGAGATTGAAAAGGGGACACGTGTAGCATCAGCGGGCGCTTTGGCTGCTCACTGGAGCAAAAGTGAACACACACACACACACACACAGGGAGAAGCCGCTGGGGGTCTATAGACGTGTCCATGCACAGACAGTGGGAAGTAACACCTGATGTCTTTGTTGCCAGGCTCCCGCCCAGCGACTGTCATCAGGGCAACCTGCTGCGCCAAGCACGACCCTGTTGCTAGGCAACCTGAACTTCAGTGACAGACCGTCGAGAAAGTTGTGCGGCGAGAGCCAAATTGAAGATGCAGAAAAGTACAAGGAGGCAAAAAAATAAAAAATGATATTAATACTAAGCATATTAAGGTCTGTGCGCGGCTCAAAGAAAGCAGTGAAGCGCGGTGAACAGCGAGAAGTGACATTTTCAACCCAAGAGTGTCTTCATCAAAACTGTTTTCTCCCGACGTCGTCTCCCCTGCATACCAGCAGTCCTTTGATTTGTGAGGCAGCATGCTGTGCAAGGTGTGCTCTCAGTGTGTGTGTGTGTGTGTGTGTGTGTGTGTGAAAACACACATCAAAAAAAGAGAGCTCAGCATACACACACACACACAGCACGTGAATCACACAGACTCAAGTACAAGGTAGTGCTTTGTTCATGGACACGCAGAACCTGCCTTTAACCACTGCTGCTACTGATTACACACAATAAACATCCAACACAAAAACACAGAAACATACCCATCCCTATGTGTGTGTGTATTATTTCACTGCATCATAATTTCCCTGAAGCAGAGCAGCCAATACACAAACATTTCTTATGCACAGCAATAAATGTCTTAACCCTTAAGCCTTTTGCTTATTTTAACCATAAAATGGCCAGAGAATGTCCTGTGAATAAGTGTTTTTGCCCCATTTTTCTTCAGTATCTGGCAGTTATTTACAATTTACTGCACGTTAAAATAGTGTATCAACAATTTAAAATGAAGAAAAACAGTACATGAACACAGGATTTGTGTTCAATTTGAACAGTGTAAAAACATGTTTAAAATAAAAATGTGTTTGAGTCTTCGTCTGGAAACTATATACAGGTGTTTTTACAACTCTCTCCGAGCAAAATTACCATAATAAGCACATGTTGGCTTTGACGTGCAACTTCTCAGCTTTTGGAAACAGTAGGAATATTTCTGATGGCACAAACTGTCAGATACTGCGATTACGGGAATGCAACTTATACATGGGCAAAAACGTGTCCTCTGTGATATGCTCGGTTTTAAAGGGTTAAAAATAAATGACTCCTCTGTCAAATTCTTGTAACTGCTACATCTGGATAAATATGACATCGCATACATCACGTTAGCAAAGTCCAAACTGATGTCTTCAGTTTGTGTTTTGACAAACGACGTCGTGATTCACGGGTGAGAAATTGGCAAATGTTTTTAATGAATGATAGCAGATGAGTAATCACTCGACCAATTAAACGTGTGAATTATTACGGCTGAGACTTGCAGATGCATCACGATCAGCTGCTCCCCAGGCAACATCGTCTATCAAAGACCGAGGCAGATGTGTCAGTACCTTTGTTTGCATGGGTTCTCTCGTCATACTCGTCAACAACAAAAAGATATATTTAAACCCAGGTTTTAATGGGTTTTTGACCAGTGTGAATGGGTTTGATTGGTATTCACTCTCTTATGTCACATGACAACACACGTGGGGGTTATCAGCTCTGGTGGACATTAGTGGGAACACAAGACGTGGGTGAGCATGCAAATCTTTTCGTGTGCATCAATTCTGCTGCAGCACTATGACACGTGTCACCACGAGTGATTAAAGTAGGATTAAACTTCAGAAAAGAACCATCAATAACAATAATAATACTTTGAACCTACAAATGAGTTCTAGGCACTTTTAAAATGTCCACATATTGTATATCTAAAAATGTTATAAAGTCTTTATTCAAAATACTTTTAAATTGGCTTTGTAAATGTGGTATATGAATGTATGGATGGGAGTTTGTGTGAGTATTACGGTGCCCATGCACACACATACACGTTTTTATTTCATTAATTACGTCAATTTTTACAATTATTATGTTTTATTTACTTATTTAGTTGTTATAGACCCCCTAACCTTTTTTAAATTCTTAAAAACTTTTATTTATGTTTTAATATTTAATTCTCAAGTGTGTTACGTAATTTAATATTTCCATTTGTTTTACAGTTGACCATTTCTTTACCATTATTTCTGTTATTCTGTACACCTCAAGTATACATTAGATATGTAAAGTCTCTAACTGCCTTCTAATAAAGATATTTTTTTTAAATGTATTTTTTATTTTATTATTATTTATTTATTTTTTAAAAAGACAAGAAATTATAATTGAAGAGGGTTGTTTATATTTGAAAATTGTAATGTGTGATACGTTTCAGCATTTATGTGTTCCGAGTTCAGAGATTAATTAAAATTGTGCAGCTCTCAAAAACGTTTCAAAAAAAATAATTAAGGGTTATTAAATTAAGAGCATGTAAATCAAGTTTTTACTGTGTACTGTTTTGTTTTGTTGGATTTGTTTGTCGCTTTTTAAACATTTTAACTTTGGTTTTGTGGCATGGTTGCTGACATTCTGGTGTTACTCAATTAATTGTATAGTTTAGGCCAAAAATGTTCCCTTTTCAGACATTGATTTTGAGAAATGGGGGCGTGGGACACGGCAAAACAACCCCTGGCAATGGTGTTAATCACCTTTTGAAGCAAAATTTGAAAATGTGTAAGATATATCTGCTAATTTTAGTGTGAAACACAGCTGGGATCCTCCACCTGACTAATCCATTCATACACTGATTCTTAATCCAGGTTTTCAGCTTAATTGAACCATAAGACCCTTTACTTATTTCCATTGTTCTTTTTTACAGTATATATATATATATATTTATATACACATATACACACACACAAGTGCAATAAGAAGTGGTTAACACATGTCGACAGGACTTGCCTAATGCTGCATGAGAATGAGTCAGAAGGTTAACGCTGCATTCCTGAAATAAAACCATTTGTGTCCAAACTCCAACAGTGTTGGGCATTGTATGAATACTGTGATGTGTGAGTCAGAGTGATTTTGGCTGCCGATTGTCAAAGCTACACCCACAACTTTCAGCCATCATCACTGTAGACGCTCCATCTAAATGATGCTGGGTTTTTTTATATATAAATATATTCAGTGAACCTTCTTTAAATCTTCCCCTGTACTGTCTGTCTTTATTTTGTTACACACACACACACACACACACACACACACAAACAAACACACACATCCCACACAACTCAGAAGACAAACTGTGCTCCTATCTTGCCATTGTTCGAAAGCTGTAAACCAATATTCTGTGTTATTTTCTAGTTTTTATGCCTAGTTTTCACTTAAATGTGACTGATTATCATCAGACATATAAACCGTATCACTGGAAGTCCCAGTCTATAAGACGGGATCACACACGAGCTGGTTTTAATCCACTAGTGTGTCATACACGGGTTAAAATGTCCATTTAAACTTGATAAATGCAGCGCTACACCTGAGACACAGGTGTTACCAGGCAGTGCGGCTGCTCACTACGTCACATGGTAAATTACAATGTGTGTAATTGGTAGGGCTGGGTTAAAATATTGACTTTGGTGATATATCGTCGTCCTTCCTCGTTCAATACAAGAATGAACCAAATAAGGCGCTCTAAAGTAAACAGTCCCTGCTATTTCATGTCCCTTCACGGTGGCGCTGCTCAAATGAACGAGGTGGAAGTTACCTGGCTGAAGAAGAAGACTTTTAAAGAGAGATAATGGTGGAGAAAGCTACGTTAAGAGATGCTCCAGCCACGTTCAATACATAGAGAACAAAGTGCATAAAGTCTATGTTGTGAATAAATAGAGAAATCCTGCACTTTTAACTTTACACAGATGTTTAGTTTTCTTCAGTTACACAGATATCGTGATATATCGATGTATGATTGTCTTGTAATATACTGATTATAGCATATATCTTATGTGAGGTTCCCTGTGATTCCCAACTCAAAGCAAAACTTGGCAAATACCAATGATTCCTTATGTAAATAGTTCTGGATCTGAATAACCTCTGATTTACACCATCAAACTGAGACTTTGTACAACACGATCGTAATATTGAGCGGCAAAGACGCAGTGAATGAATGTGCCGAGTGAATGTTTAAGGCCAGCAGAACGAGAACAGACAGCATAATTACACTGAGCCCAGATCTCGGTGAATTCACCCAACAGAGACTATTGTTCCGAGTGTTTCTCTTCACTAGAATGTTTTTGAAAGATTTGTACAAGCTGAGCTTTGAAGTCTGATAATAAAACGTGAATGAAGTGCGTGAATTATTCAGAGCATCTTCATTATTTCTGTCTGTTGTTACTCCAGCAGGTTAATAACTCAACATTTTCTGCTTCTTCATCCTGTTTCTTTGGTTCTTGTTTTTGGATCTAGACACATATGCAAAAAAGTATATGCAGATATTATATACAGAAGGTGTTTTTTCTGGTTTCCAAGGAACCAAACCAAAGCAGTTTGTTACAACAATAGAGCAGCTGAGACTGTATCTACTGGTGTGAAGCAAATGGGGGAAAAACAAAAACAACAAATGGTATTTACAATAACCAGTTCCACTAAAAAATTTATTACAGGTGCGTCGCTGCTCGACACAGAAAACATTTCACTGCGCTACACTTAAATTTTGCCATTGTGGTCCCATTAATGGGAGGGTGAGGAATGGTGCTGTGCATTAGCAGCGCATCAAAAAAGTTAACTTGGTAACAACAAAGAGGATGACTCATATTTTACTACAGCCCCACACACAGCAAATGACCAGTGATTTCCACATAACTGGATGTTGGGTATAACTTTTTGTATTGTTATTAAAAATTATGTTTTACAGCAGAAACCCAGCAAAACTGATGTTAAAAACATAATATTCACGAGAGACGCTGCCTTCTTTAGGCTTCAGATTAAGGAGGATCTTGTTGGTACGGTATTGGTACTTTTTTTTACTCTCCTTTAACTACTTCCCTTTAGCTTTTATATTCTGTTGATAGTTTTAGAAATTGTTTTGTCTCTGTAACTATTTGTACCATTTGTGTTGCTATCGACCAGGACTCCGTGGATGAGGAGGTATTTTATCTCAAAGGGACCTTCCTGGCTAAATAAAGGATAAAGAAAAAGTTGTAAAGTTGTAGCTGTAACATTTGCCAACGCCTGCAGATTTAATAAATCAGGTCAAATACTCCGGTGGCTTTCTTGCAGGTTATTATAAAGGTGACAACCAGTCATGACATCACCTATAAGAATCTGACTTCCTGTTTTAAAGCCCTACATTTTGCTATTTGACATCACCTGTTACCAGACTCTTTTGAACGATACCAGCTGTGGACATCGAACGATGTCTCACTCACAATAACAATGTATTTATGATGCAAAATTAATCCACTACTAAAACAACTCCATTATAATTCCATATTAAGTAGTGGGCCACATGAACTGGACCTCTGAGTCACCCCCTGGTGGCTATTCAATATATTCTTACTTCCGGGTTGGCATCAGCCAGCAAACCTGAAGAATACGTCCAATTATGTACCACCGTGCAAATGTTTGGGGTCAACTATACAATTTTTTTGTGTTCTCCATTAAAAGTCACTTTTATTCATCAAAAGAGTTGCAAAATAAATAGAAAATATAGTCAAGACATTGACAAGATTAGAGATAATGATTTTTATTCCAAATAATTCCTGCCAGCACAACTGTTTTCAGCTGTGCTAACATAATTGCACAAGGGTTTTCTAATCATCCAATGGCCTTTTAAAGCGATTAGCAAACGCAATGTAACATTAGAACACTGGAGAGATGGTTGCTGGAAATGGGCCTCTATACACCTATGTACATATTTCATTAAAAACCAGACGTTTACAGCTAGAATAGTCGTTTACCACATTAACAATGTATAGAGTGTATTTCTGATTCATTTAATGTTTTATTCATTGAAAAAAGTGCTTTTCCTTCAAAAATAAGGACATTTCTAAGCGACCCCAAACTTTTGAACGGTCGTGTGCATGGTCTTTGGAAAATTTCAAGAAACCAGCAGGATAAATCAAACAGGTAAACCTGGACGAGAAAACAAATATTTAGACATAAAAACACTAACAAACTAACATAAAAGACTAATTAATAATGAACAGAGGATTAAAATGAAGCTGATTCAATAAGCGTGTTTCTCCTGTCATCTAAAATAGCATGTTTTCACTCAAAGCAGATAACTGGCAGTGTCAAAGAGGACATATTGATGGACACTTTTTAGACATAAAGCACTGACAGAAAACTATAAAATACACATTGATTTTTTTTGGGGGATTGACTGTGTTTCCATGAGGCTTCCTGCTGACATTATTGATCCACTCGCCTGTTTCGCACAGTGATCTCACTCGCATACAAAGAAAAACAACAAAAACCCAGACGATACAGTCTGTTTAAAAATCAGGTCCTCCCACGTCTCCGGACCCTGGACCACAGGAGCTCACCCTCCATCACATTGTGACTTGTGTTGTGTGATGTCACCGTGTGGTCAGTGGGTCAATATAAGTCACGGAGCAAGACAGAGACAGACAGAGCGGAGCAGGCTTGGAGACAGTCTTTCTGGCTACGCCGCCGTCGTCGTGATGGTGAATGCTCCATTGTGTCGGGACAAACAAATGGTGCCCACAGAGCCAAGATGTCCACCACACACACACACACCCAGAGAGAGAAAGAGCCACTTGTTTTATCCTCCTCTCCATTCATAATTCTGTAATGTCTGCAGCACAGTCACTTGACCACAGCAGTGATTCCCCCCTTAAATTAGATTTTTTTTAATATATATATATATATTGTTAAGCTGAAGAAAACAACAGCACTTCTTGAAAAATGTGCAAAATAAAATAAGATCTGGAGTGAAGTTTTCACTTCTCAATCTTTATGGCTCCCTGGGGCAACAATGTATGTTACTGCTCCTCCTTTATGACAACAATAACATGAATGAGATCAGATGTGCTTCACACTCTGGTCGTGGTTTCTCTTCACCCAAGAGCCATTCTTTTCATTAAATATGTGGATTTTTTTTTGACATTGAGTCATGAGTAAAATGCCCGCACAATATATATGATAATGACTCAGTGTGGGGATGGAGCATCTCTCACCTCTTTAAAGTCACTCATTATCCATCTCCTGAGGTCTCGTATCTGTGCATATTCGCACGTGTGTGCTTTTAAATGCTCCATTTCATGTAATGGGGATGAAACACAGCCATAATTTAGTCCGGCCTCCACCTTATCACAAGCGTCCAGAGGACGGAGATAGAGGGAGGAGGGGATGATACAATAGTGTGAGTGTGTCTTTGTGTGTCAGAGCCTCCATGGCTGCACTTCAGACACGAGGCCTGCAGACAAAAGATCATTCATTGTCCCATTCAAACGACCGCAGGGCCTCCCTCTCTCTCTGAGACGCCGAGATCGGTGGCACCAGGAGCCACAATAGTGACATTATATGGTGTCGACACAACTACGCCACGCTCCCGATGAGGAATCACTCCCGGCTCCGGCTCTGAATGCTAAACACAACATATATACACACACACACACACACACGCAAGTGTAGGATGTGTTTGTAACTTGTTGGTGTGCAATAGAAAAGTCATGGATGCACACTGAGACGCTTGCCATTGTGAAAGCTTGGCAGTCAAGATTGTGAATGCTTGTTTCTCTTCCAGGGAGCAGTAGGTGTTTAGAGACATGTTGTCTTGGTAACAGCATAGTTCTCCTCTCAGTCAAGGTGAGAAGCTCGGTTCTCACCTCTTCGCGCGTTCTTAAAAAAAACTACTCATTTTTATTTTATGACATGCCGAACACGGGTTTTTCGAGTACTTAGTTCAGACCTTTTCCTGCAGACTCGAATCACAGAGAAATTATCACAAAGGAACATGAATTTCATAGGTTTAGGGCTGCAACGACTACTCGAGTGATTCCTTGAGGCAAAAACTCTGCCTCAAGTATTCGTTTACTTCCTGGCTTGTGCGGCCTGTTCAGCACAGGGATCATTGTTCCACACGGACCGTTTTAGCAGACGCACATCTGGATTCCGGTTGGCACGATGGCGGAAAGAGAAACAGCCAGTTAAAGGCAGAAAAATGAAGTGTGGGACCATTTCACGCTTAAACAAGAAGCCAACAAGTTGCTGTGTAACCACTGCAAACGACAACTAGCGTAACACAACAGCACATTCTCAATGATTCAGCATCTGAGCAGAAAGCATCCAGTTGCTAACGCCGCCAGCACACGCTAACATTAACACTGATGTAAGCTGATTTAATGTAGCTTACTAGGGCTGCAGCTATCGAATATTTTTGTAATCGAATATTCTACCCATTGTTCCTCGATTAAACCATTTAGGCCGGGTAAGAATTGCCGCATTTCTACCATTAAAGCAGGGGGCGCTGTTGCGTAATTCTACCATTGACGCTGGCAAAGTGGTTACGTCAGTTTTTAAATTTCTTCGAGCATACATGGAGGATTTGACAACGAAGAGGTTTCTGAAGGCAGTGATTTTGAGGAGTTTCTCGGCTTTGATGACATCATTGCTGATGACTTCGATATCTTTGAACGCGCCGAACCAATCGACCGGGATTTATGGTTAAGACATATGTTTGAAGACGACGATAACGATGATGAGTTTGACGGTTTTGAAAGTGACTGGGAGACGGAGATCTACCACAGTAATCGGCGAGTGTTTTCAACCGCACAACAGGGGTGAAAGTCGATGTATCTGCAGATGCCACACCGCTGCAAGCTCTATCGCTGTCACATGTGAAGCAGACTGTAGTAGGCATTGACATAATTGCTGAATTTGAACCTCAGGTTTTAGAGGTCCTTTCTGAAATCACCCTTAGGTTTTACAGGCATTTTTCCAGGCGTTTCAGGCCTTAATGGGTTTATCGAGTAATCGGATTAAAAAATAAATAAATACATCATAATAATTTTGCGTTTAGCTCTCCTCGATTAATCGGAAAAATAATTGGTTGAATACTCGATTACAAAAATACTTGATAATTGCAGCCCTAAACATAAGCATGTACAAACAGGGCAAACTGTCAACATCGACAGTTGGCTTTCTTTTTTTCCCCTGATCAATTTCAACTGTAAGCCCTCACTATAATCACAAATATGAGTAACCAAAATCAGCTTTATTGGCAAACCTGTTAGACAGTCAGATAAACCCGATTGATTTTTGTGATACCAATAAAGTCTTGCTGTGCTGGTTATGGTGAGACTACACTGCCGATCATCATTCATGCCTCTCACAGACAGATTGATTAAGTTATTGATTGGTCATTACAGAACAAAACCATTGTGGCCAACATCTCCTCTGGCATGTGTGTGCTGCCTCCTTATAAATGGGCGATGCTATTGATCTAAATTATTCATAAAGAGCGCACCGTAAATGTGCATTTTAACAGCGCGATCGTGGCATGTGGTGAGACTGAGGGGTTAATAATGATGGCATAACGACAGGAAATAAAGGATGTCAAAGAACAGCAGGGGGGGAAGGGGGAGTAGATTCTTCCACATTAACATAAAGCACACAGGTTTTAAAAAGTGTAGGGCAATAACTTTTAAATTAAAATCAATGCATGTTAGAGTGAAACCATTTAGACGCACAAGCGACAGTGAGCTACGACAGCGAGACAATGGCAAAGATGTACGAGTATGACTGAAAACACAGGGAAGAAACCATGGAAAGTTTCACAAATTAATTCTACTATTAAAACTGGTATAATACAAAACAAGTACCGAGTGAAATAATGACAAACTAAAAAACACCTATTATTAGTGCTAAAACTACGTTGATTTTTAGGATGTTTTACTGATTTGACTGGATTTAAATGAGCAGTCAGGCTCATGTGATTCAGGGCTTTGAATTGTGGACGGTGGCATTTAACCTCTCGGTGTACCGCAGAATTTATTAGGAGGAGAAGAAGAAGGGGAATGGTGATGTAACCGCGAGTTGTGTGGGGGCGAGACCGTCTCATTTCACACAGCGCCAGACTTCCGTCTCCATGCAGCCTTATGAATTCAATTGAGCTAATAGCTATCACATTAAACTGATGAAGACAGAAAGTTTCACCTCTGCATCTGAAGTTTCCTGTTTCCACATTAACAAACCTGAAAATGCATCACATGACCATTCAAGTACACTGGATATGCCTGTGGCAGTGTAAACAGAGGGGTGATTCTCTCCTCTGCTGTTACAAGACACTGACAACACAACTAGTGGAGAAAAGTCAGAGCAGGTCCATTTTATTTCAGTTTCAGCACTACACAGTACAGCAGTGCACCAAAGTGTATAAAAACTAAATTACAGACTGCTCAGAATAAACTAGTTAGAGTGGAACTGAAGACATTTGAACCTTATGGTGCTTTTCCACTACACAGTCCTGGCACGGGGCGGCTTGACTCAACTCAACACAATATACACTACCGTTCAAACGTTTGGGGTCACCTATACAATTTTTTGTGTTTTTCATTAAAAGTCACACTTTTATTCATCAAAAGAGTTGCAAAATGAATAGAAAATATAGTCAAGACATTGACAAGATTAGAAATAATGATTTTTATTCAAAATAATAATGTTGCCCTTCAAGAACCAGCAAAACTGTTTTCAGCTGTGCCAACATAATTGCACAAGGGTTTTCAAGGGTTTTCAAATCAGCCTTCTAATGCAATTACCAACACAATGTACCATTAGAACACTGGAAATGGGCCTCTATACACCTATGTACATATTCCATTAAAAACCAGACATCTGCAGCTAGAATAGGTCGTTTACCACATTAACAATGTATAGAGTGTATTTTTTCATTTAATGTTATATTCAGTGAAAAAAAAAGTACTATTCCTTAAAAAATAAGAACCTTTGAATGGTAGTATAGTACCTCCTCAACGTGGGCGGAGTCATCAAACTCGTGAAGCAGTTGTTTTCAGTTTAACTGAATCATAAGAACCAGTTCATTAAAAATTTGATTAGTTCAATACTTCCTGCGTGACCACAGCACAGACTCCATCTGACACAGTCACTGAACTGAAATACAGCGGAACGGGTTGTGATGCGGCTCGCTGCTCACGATCACCGCTTTCGGCAGTGCTGTCGCTAAACACAGCAGACTGTCAGTGTTGACATTTCCTTGCTAAATGTTGGCGATTAACGCATGTATTCAGGATTTGTAAGCTACTGTCGTGCTCATGACTCCTCTAGTGACGACACTCTGTCCGATCAGTGGACGGCAGTCTTGGCGACGTCACATATAGTATCGGCTCACCTCACTTCAGGTACTATCGCGAATGGAAAAGCAAAATAATCGCACCGAGTCGAGTCGCTCCGGGACCATGTAGTGGAAAAGCGCCTTAAGTCCTGTGACCCATCACAAATCAAGGAGTTAAAATGTTTTAAAACGTAAAAATATACTTACACACGCGATCAAATCTATCCAAAACAAATATTGAGCTCATTAATCAATTTGTGTTGTGTGTTGTATTTTATGTATTCTTTATTTTTGGATAACATTCTGAATATTTAATGTATATAGTGCTCGTTTAAAATACAGATGTGTGATCACCACACTGGAAGGAAGTTATTTGATAACCCGTGCTTATCCTCTATATCTTCAATATTTATGATGCAGTGCTCCACTGTGTTTATACATGTTTTATTATATTACTATAGTAAACAGAGCTTTTTGTTCACAGGTGAGAGTTAAGGTTGTCGCCAATAAGAGCCAATCAGGAAGTGAGTATGGGTAACATCTAGACTGAAATGTAAACAAAAACAGAGACATTAGCGTTTTTCAAACTTCAAATTTCCATCTCTGGGGCTAAAGAACACCGGAGAAGTGTAGGTTTATTCAGTAAATAATATCATATAATAATTATTATTTCAGGTAGTTACAAGGCTATAAGGAGAAGAGATGACGGACGAGGAATGAGGGAACCTCAGGAAAAACAAGAGTAGACAATAGACGCAGCTAGGAATATCAGCAACCACCGACGGGACGTTTCCTCATTTATACTTCACACCTCTGTCTATCACCCTTTCATATGCACACAGAGAAAACCAAAACACGAGCCGTAGATGTGCAAAAAGTCAATATGTGCGTCCAAGCATCCCTGTGCATATATTGTGTATCTTGCATTATCGCCCCTATTGTATTCTGCAGCCTTCCTGTTGTTGAGCAAAGACACAACTGTGAAGTAGAATGTGTGAGACATGTTGGGTGATCTGTTAACTTCCTCAATCTAAGCCCATACATCTCTCATATGAAAAAACACTCATGCACGCGCACACACACGCACACAGCTGCACTCTCTGCTCTTTGTCCCACCTCTCTCCCCTATCTCCTTCACCTCCCCCCCTCCTCCGCTGCCTCCTTCTATTCAGCCTCTTTCCTCTCAGTCACTGCCTTTGACCTCAGCACCAGCACAAACGCTGGCCTCACACGTCACAAGAAGGTCACTCGCACACAGGGAGGTCAAGGAGAGGTCGCATTTGTGCCCCCGGGGTGCTGCCTCTGTCCCAGAGGACTGTGGGCAATGTGACAAGGACGAGGCAGAGGGGTGGGGGGTTTCCAGTTGACCTCCGGGGCTTGTGGGTAATACACAGCTGTATGCGTAGATGGGGTTTTATATATTGTCATCAGGGCCATTTGCAGTTAAAGGCCAGAATGGCAGAAAATAAAGCTTCAAATTCTCCTTAAGTGTAAAACTCCTGACTGTTTATTGTGATTCACTGCATCTTTACCCAAATAAAAATGCTAAATTTCTTCTCCTGCCCGGGGGGGAGCAGATTTTCTTCTTGCGACATCTTCATTTTCTAAACGCGGCTCGTCGCGATTGCTTTATATTTTGCATTTTAAAAAATAAATCTTAACTACTTTTTTGGACCCTTTTTGAAAAATGACTCTCTCTCTCCATTTTTTCCTCTTCTCTGTGTGTGTGTGCGTGTGTCTGTCTCTGTGTGTGTGTGTGTGTGTGTGTGTGTGTGTGTGTGTGTGTGTGTGTGTGTGTGTGTGTGGTGTGTGTGTGTGTGGTGTGTGTGTGTGTGTGTGTGTGTGTGTGTGTGTGTGTGTGTGTCTGTGTGTGTGTGTGTGTGTGTCTGTGTGTGTGTGTGTGTGTGTGTGTGTGTGTGTGTGTGTATTCCCCAGAGACTGTCTGCCTGCTATAAACTGATCCGTCTTCCTCTGAGCAGGGTGACAGGTCCATGTGTGTCACAATACACAGACAACACCCCCACTCTCATGCACATGTGCACGTGCACACAGGGTCTCTATCCTTCACACACACACACAGAGTCACACTTACCATACAACCAGATGGGCTTGTGTCCCCCATCACCAGACAAATTAAGTTTGGGCCCCCAGATTAATATTCAGGCAAAGCACTGGCGCTATATAATTGAATCATGGTGCCATGAGTGTACAACAGGGGCTACTTTAGATGCAGCCACCATGTGCGCACACACAGACACACACAGCAACATCACCACTTGGCTGCCAGCTGCGCTCGGTATCCTGTCTTGCTGGTTGGGGGCAGGTCATGAAAACAGAATCGTGGTTCTCTGTGTACCACACACTGTTTTATGATGAGGTTTTTTTTAAATGCTGGAAAACTTCAACTACACCGACTACACAAAATACAATGCACGTGCACATGATGAAATGACACCAAAAGGAATACGAGTTAGATTGAATAAACTTCACGATATTAGTTTATTATCTTATTAAAGATGTATCTTTATCAGTGTGTTTAGCACCTTAGTACTTAAAATAATAATTAAAAAAAACATTATTTGTACACAGGCACCTAATACTATACTGTATATTACAGAAAAACAGTAGGGATGAACTGATAGGATATCGGTCAGATATTGGTCAAAATCATAGTATAGGATATCAGCATATCTACTGTAAAAATGCTATTGTAATTTTATGTAATTTTTCTTAATGTTATGTTAAAAAGTAAAAAATTACAGTATCAGCATCAGTAGATACTCAAGTTTGTGATATCGGTATCGTACATGGACAAGCGGTATCGTGCCATCCCTAAAAACCATATCACTGTTCCAGCCCACTGTCACAAACCCCTGTTACTACGGCTACATGACTGGTCAGTAGATTTGCTGGGAAGGAGGGAAACTGAATGAATAATAACTTAACTGATTTAGCTTTCGAACTACTTTTAGGACTTAACCAGGTCCAAGTTACATTAACTTAATTATGTAAAGTAGATATTCACCATTAACTAGGTGCTTACTAACATATATAAGTAGCATACTAGCTCTTTATTAGTAAATATTAAGCACGTATTAACACCTTATGTAGGAAAAATCTTAATTCATGTCGTAAGAGAGGTAGAATAAGTTTATTTAGAATAAGGTGTTAATATGTGCTTAATATTGACTAATAAAGGGCTAGTATGTTACTTATATATGTTCGTAAGCACCTAGTTAATGGTGAATATGTGTTACCATAAATGAACATTTTAAGACATATTTTAGTAGTGGGAAAACAGGTCTTTGGACAAACATTTCACATCTCTGCAGTGTGCAGTGCTTATGTTTGTGTTTGCGGCTTTAAATGTTGTGTTAACTCAGGCGTGATCGCTGCAGTTCGTCTTTATTAGATGTGGAACCAGCTGGCTGAGAGGACTCCAATTATAAGAGTCTCAGCCTCGGTTAATGTCCCTGCATCAACAACACCATTGCACCTCAACTAAAAGAAAAAGAAAAAAAACGTCCTTTGGGCTTCCCATACTGTGGTTACATATGGTGTAAGCATGTGCATACGTGTATTCTATAGACAGGAGGAATTAAATATTTACGGCCGCTTTTGATAAGGTTTTCCGTTTGATTGCGTATGCTTTTTGTGTCAGCGCTTCATATATTTCCCCACTGTCTTACACATTTTTAACACAAATTACAGTATGTAATATTCCCAGTGATCTACACAAACTTTGAAGCTAATTATATTCATCATTCAACCCCCTTCCCCGCAGGGCTTTACCTGAGAGTATACAGTTCTGTGTTTTTGAAGAATTAGAATAGCGATGAAAAATAACTTCAGGAATCTGGTTTATTTGTTTATTTAAATGAGTACAGAGAGGAAACCAGTTGCTTTATGGGAATAACCGTTGATATTTAAAGCACAGCATGTGCCCGTCATGAAAATGCACTCGAGGATGGAAAACCCCACTCGGAATTATACTTCTGCTACGTTATCACTGCGACTTTAATAAAGTTGATTTTGTTTCATCAGAGATCACAGCTGAAGAAAACACGGGTCCTAATAATAGAACGGAGTGCTAGCCTGCTTTGTTAGCTGCGAGACGCTCACTAATCTTTAACCTCAGGCACACAGACACAAAATATGTGTGCACACAAACACACACACACAGACACACACATGCACACTAACACCTCCACTGTCTTCTGTGCTTCCTGTTCTCTCACAGGCTGTCACCCTCACAAGTTGTGGTGTGGAGAGAGGAGGCGACATGGACACACCCGTTCATGCACACACACACACAAACACATACACACACACACACACACACGCCACTTCATTTCTCACCAGGCTTTTTCTGTCCTTCCCACACCTCCTCCTCCTCCTTCTCCTCCGCGTCTCTCGCACTCTCTGTCACACTGAGAGTTCAGTCGTGGGTTAGCTGGCACAGTCGCACATATTGGATTTCATGGCGACGATACCCGCCTTGCTTTCTACAATTGTTTTCATCAGTGTTTGAATATATCCTTTAAGGGAAGTGTTTGCAGAAGGCAAACGTCATATCGTCATTGTTCCAACGCACTCATTGCACACAGATAAGATTGTAAATAAGGCTGTGTAATGTTACATGAACAGGCTGAAGTGACTCATATTAGTTTTTTTTTTGTTCACGGTTGATGCGACAGTGATCTGATTTCTTTGGGACTGTGAGGACACACAAATGCAATTACCAATTCCAATTTTCAAATCAGATCTGTGTCACTTCTGTTCACGGTCTTGGACCAGATATATATCCAATATGTGGCCATGTGGCATGAATGAGAACAATCATATTAGAATCCATGCTGCGTTTGTGCCTCTATATATCGACATCATTGAACTGCACCATGGAAGTGTGGCAAAAATCAAACAACAGTGGAGGAGGCTGTCGTCCTCTAGAGCTAAACCTCACTCACAACCTAATCGTGGGAGCTTCCATTTCTGAATTTTCCCCCCATGTGAGAATGAAAAAAGAAGCATCTTATCTTATCTACCTCCTGCTTCAACACTACTTTGTTGTAGTGAAAAGGTATGTGTGCACATGTTCGAGAGGTCAGTGATGAAAACATTCAGAGTTAAGAGAGTGAACCATCAAATCTGATCTGGAGCGAATCAAATTAGAACAATGTGGCTGGTAATCTGAATGTCGCCTAAATCCCGTCTTTCATGAACAAAACCATGCACCAGTGAAGCAACGATTCCCATTTGCACCTTGGTGGTAATTTAAAGGCTTCTCTTGAAATCTCTTGTCTAATGGCGCTTTTCAACTATACATATATTCTAGCACGACTCGACTTGGCACGGCACGGCTCCACTCTACAGGGTTTGAGTGCCAGGCATGTCGTTTTCCATTACTATAGTACTTCTTCAACGGGGGCAGGGTCGTCATAGCACTGCCATGAAACAGTTTTATACACAACACAAACACACGAGCTGGTGACGACCAAAGCTGCTGTTTTCAGTGTAACTGAGTCATTAGAACCAGTTAATTAAAGAGATTAATTCAGTACTTTGTGCATGAACGGAGCACAGACTCTGTCTGACCTAAAATACGGCTGAACGGGTTGTGATGGGTTTCTGCCGTGCTGTCAATAAATACACCAGACTCCTGTGTTAATATTGAGATTTTAGGAATGTCTTTGCTAAATGTTGGAGATTAACTCATGTTTTCAAGTCTTTTTAACTGATCTACAGTTCAGCAGTGTTCAGTTTGATTCTTCTGTTGGAAGTCGTGCTCATGCCTCTTCCAGTGATGACACTCTCTGACTAATAAGTAGCCTGCAGTCTGTTGACGTCACATTTTAGTATCAGCTCAGCTCGTTTGGAACGTCACCAGATCAGGTACTAAAAAAAAGCACCAGGTACTATCCCTGATCAAAATAAAAAAAAACGAAGCCGAGCCGAGAGTATAGTGATGTATCGTGGAAAAGCACCATAAGACACACTAAGCAGCGCTATGAAGAGCTTTATTTAGCAAAGACACTCCCATGTACAGCTCTTGTAAATCACATCAATGACTCCTTCTGACAGTTCCATATCAAAATTCCTCAACCAAAACGCACATCTACATGCGCACAGCGGTAGGTGATAAGGCCATAGAAGCCATAGAAGCCACTGAGGCCACGTCTGTATCTGTCATCCTCGTGTTTGTGTGCGGCATGAGACCCATCACTTTCAGTTGATTAAATCCCGACAGTCATCTTATCTGCAGGCAGCAGGACAGGTAAGTGTGCTCTTCTGGTGGCCGTTAACTTGAAGGATGTGCTGCACATTTTCAAAAAAGCCACCGCAATTACATGCACCACGTCCACGTGAGTGCTTTAGTTATAGATCTCGTATAATCAGAAACAGACTTAATCTCTCGGTTACTGCGCTGACTTAACCACTTGTGTCTTGGTTCTAATTATTTCTAGACATCATTAGGGTTACATGTGAAGAGCAGTTGAGGAGGAATAAATACTTCAAAACAACGCAGAGAAAACTAAAAAAAAAGTCTGTTTACTCAATTATCCACACAGACTGGTGATATGACATCAGCCAGGGAAAACCTGAAGTCAAATTTGTGCTTCACATCTCCTACCTGAACAATATCACTTCAACATGAAGTCTCTCTCTCTCTTATCAATTTTTATACACACAATGAAACAGCCACAGTCAGTGAACTGTGACAGTCCTGTGAACTGGAGTGCGTCATGAACTGATGACTGTTCCTGTCACAGTGTAGAGGAGACTGTCATGACTCAAGGCGGCTCGAATATTAGCCAATAATATAAATATAAAATCATGTAGCCCTGCAACAGAGCCCCTTGCAATAAGAAACCACTGCAGACATTCGACATATACCAAATGTGTACAAAACAAAACGGATAAGATCAATCTTGGGATTCTAGGTACTGAAGCTTCACCAACCAGCAAAAAAAAAAATATAGATTTCAAATGTTGAGATTTCATGGACATGTCCAGACAAAATCTGTTGCAAAGACTTAAGTTTACCACTGGAAATAACCCAATAAATACCCTAAAATATGAGAAAGAAAACAAAAACCTCTGAAGAAAAGACTACACTTAAATCATTCTAAATTGAGGTTAAGGTTCCTGCCACCTACAGGACCCGGTTCAAAATTGCCTCGCTTGTTTTTTAAAAAAAAAAAAAACACCCTATTTGATCTGCAGCTCCTGGACGTTCCTAACTCCAGACTAAAAACTGGAGGGGACAGAGCCTTTTCTGTGGTAGGAACCATTTTAAGTCTATTCTAAAAACCTATTTATTTGCTTTTTAATACCAGTTGAGCTATTATTTATATATTATTACTATCATTATTTATTGGGTCTCGTTTCCATTGCTGTGTTTTTATTTGGTGATTTTACTGACTGTATTTTATTGCTTCCTTTAATTGTATTAAAGCGTGTAAAGCACTTAGGGGTTGTTTTTAAATGTGCTATATAAATAAATTAGACGTTGACATTAAGATGGATAAATGATGATAACAAAAAAGCAAATAGAGCGAGCTAAATGCTATGGGCCAGCAGTTGATTGAACAAATCTGATCTTAAATTATTTGCTCATCTTCACAAAAGATTGAGAGCTTTTATTCTGAAAAAATGTGAACTGATTCAATTAGATTGTGTTCCATGAACACTGCTATTGTCATGGACAGGTTTGGGGAGTAAATGTACATCAAATAATTACTTGCATGTGTTGCATGTGACCCAGAGAAGAAGATTGAAGAAGATAAAACTGAAATGATGCACAATAAACATTAACAGTACGGGCACATATCACACGTATTTTCTGACTGAAAACGATTGAAGGCACTTTTACCTGATGAAGATATGATGTTTTGGCCAAATATTATACTGCTTCCAAAAAAAATGGCCCTCGACCACATTTACTTGCTGATCGCTGCCTTAAGTTTTATCAAAAAGAACAAACGCACACCACAATAGATGCTATAACACACCCACATGCACAAACACTATGATCAGCAACCACAGTGTCACTGGCATCATGCTCCATAAAGCCACACCTTTATTGACCACATCATAACTGAACAGTATAGAGATACACAAGCCTTTGAACTGCAGCATGTTCGTCATCCCACGCTCGGAGCTTCAGCCACTGTTATCTACTGTACTCTACCCGGCCACATGAGGCTAACCTCAGCAGTGTGAATAATTAGGCCAGATGTCCTGTACTGGGCCAGCAACATCCAGAGACTTCCCTCAGTGAGTTCAGAGTCGCTGTGAAACTGAAGAGAGGAGTTCAGGCTGACAAACTGCAGACAAGAGAAGACCTACATATCACTGTAAGCCCCTGCAGTTACATTTATCAGTTTCTAAGCCACTTACTGAGTGAGTGACAGACAGACAAAATGAGAAAGAAAGCGACACAGTAGTGTACATCTCTCTCTCTCACACACAGTCATGCAGCAGGGACAGAGGACGTTCCTGTTCAAAAGCACATGAAGCCCCAGGGTGGCTTTCTGGTCCTTGATAATCTTCAAATCTCATCCCTGGTGCTCACTCACACCCATCTGAAATGTTCACCCTCTAAAAATGACAACAAAAAAGAAGAAGAAAGAGATTGGATCGCCTGGTTGACTGGATGACTGACTGACTAACTAATTGAGTGGGTGAGTGAAATCAATGTTGTGAGCTGATGTGCTTTTTCAGCTCCACTAACAGTACACTGGTTCACTAAAGGTTCAGTGGCCACAGTTTTGATGGTCTGGGGGATTTCAGATCAGCTGATAGGACACACATGAGTTACACAAATCCAAGAGTGAAGTCGCTTTACTGATGATATGCATTGCCGAAAGAAAGAGAGCATTAAAAGAGACATAAAAGCTGAAAATTATACAAATGGAGAATAAATTGTTCTGGGACATTTGGCACCAAATTGTCCCCTTAAACAGCATTGGTCACTGTCTGTGTGTTTCACACTTTAATAGGCAGCTATTATCATACATTAAGTAATATAATTGAAGTGATTTTACCTTACACTTTACCCAGCAACAAGAAACATTACTTTCTGATTGGCTGATAGGTTGCCAATTCAGCTGTATGAATGAACTATGCAAAGCAACCTGCCTTCGTGCCATCGATTCATAGATTACTAATTTATGTGCGTTTTTTTAAATTGCTTCTCGGCATGAGAAATGTCATGTGTGTCGTTGAATACAATACAATACTACACATGCGTTTGTTTTTATTCCCCACGCTTCGATTACAACAAGGAAATCGGCACGGTACTGACACTCAAAATCGAACGCCTCAATTTTGCGTGTTGGCCACAAATCATAGCGTGACAGGCCGATACACTATCATGCACTACCTGGGACCCTGCTCATTGACTTTTTGCTAATCCAGACTAGTTTGTTTATACAGGGTATACTGCGTCCGCCCACTGCTTCATTGACTCCCAGAGAAGCTGAGCTTCCCTGAAAGTGACGATTTTGCCGCATTTGTCTCTAACTCCTAGCTCCATGCCATCTCATAGAGAAGCTGTTTCAAGTGGTTTTAATGCTAAGGCTGCTACGAGAACACATAAACCACTGATTCTGAACAAAATAGTGACTAATCATGTTTAGTATTGAAACGTAAAGACAACACATGACATATGAGACCACATTTTAGAGGAAGCTGAGCTTCCCTTGCTGTCTTAGAGCAATCACCAATGATGAAATTACATTTCTTTAACTTCCAAGTTGTCTAGTTTTCCATGACACTAGGCATATGTCATGAGAAAAAAAGAGTCAGTCACTTATAACGGGAGATCCAATTCAGTCAGTCACACTAATGATAATGATACAGTTAAAAACTCGTACATTCATATCTTTAAGCGCGTCAAAGAATGAGGTCACGTAAGAAAAGCAAGAAACAATCCATCCTTGTTTGCTCTTTTCTAATCATATCAACAGACGAGTGGATAAAAAGCCAGACGACTTTTAGAGAAAGCAGAGCACAGTCACCGTCAGTCTGTCAATGTGAGAAATTCACTTTAATGAGGGTGAGACAGTGAGTCCTTGGTTCTTCCTTCATCTACACAGCAACTTTAACGAAGCCCTCGTCTTTGTGCAGCTCACACTGGAGTTCACACACTTGCACATAAAACACATGACCTCGCTGCATTTGGACCGCTCTCCCTCATATTTCAAAGCTGCAGTGGGATTGTCTTCCCCCTCACAACCTACATGTGCACAAACACACAATAAACACACACACACACACACACATAGAGCTTTACACACTCGTACACATGTAGGCCTCTGCTCTTATGTCCAGCTTCTTATGCACCTCTAAGATAGGCGCAACATTGAAATCAGTCCCCAGGAAAATTGGATCCTGTCCACTGTTTAAATTCCACAGACTTTGAGGCATGCAGTTGCTTAGCAACAGCAGAGCTGCATCTCCCTCTCTGATATTCATTTTGGTTTACTTTCTGCATACGCCAGCGTTGACTCAGACCTACCAGAGTTCATCTGGAATAACTTGAGTTTATGTAAAGTCACTTCAGAAGTGTTTCAGGAGATTATGCAAACCAACACTTTTGAATTAAAGAAATATTAGCAATGATGTGTCACATTTTTTATGAATATTACAGTTTGAGAAGAGGGAGATTTAACAGTAGCAAAGTTGATGAACCCCACTCATCATAGGGATTACAAAACATTGCAAAGATCTCCCGACATCTTCGAAAGTGTCAACAAATGTAGACTAAACTGTTTATACAATGTGGACATAGTCCTTCTGGTTTGCTGGCAGAAGACAACCAGGAAGTAACAATATATTAAATAGCCACCAGAGGGAAAATCTGCTGGTTGCAAAAAGAAGTCAGTTTAAATGGAAGTCTATGGGGAAAAGACGCACATCATGGGATCAATCCACTTCTGTTCTTTTCTTCCCTGCAGCTCTTCCTCATGGTGACAGAATTCAAAGAAGCTCTGTGTTGTGCGTTGTCAAATATTTGATAAGGCCTCACGTTGCCCAGACTGACCCTGGACCAGTGGACAAATTCCTTTGGAAACAAAGGGGTTTCATTATGAATAGGATTTGCTGTGTGTGCTGTGCGTACATGTTGTACAGTACACACCCATGTGCTGTATGTATATGGTATGTATGTGCACTGCTTTAAGAGAGCGACCAACTCATAGCAGCTGTTATGTAAAGGTCGGTATAATCTCATCAATCTCACCCCAAGGTTTAATTTTCTGTTTTTAAGATGTCATCGGGTCTGTACATCTGTGTCTGAAGCTTGCAGTGTTTCTGTCTCCATTACAAACACATTTTATCTAAACAACTCTTTCTGTTTTTCCCTTCTCTCTTTCCCACTAACTAAGATTTAATTAATTAGATTTATTTATTAATATCTTTTATCAATATCAGCATGGTGTATGCTAATGATGGTGTGCAGTTGGAACGGTTCGGTACATATTTTTTTGCATTTCCATTGGGAATAGAACCAAAATAACCGGCCCCAACTGTTCCATTTTTTCAAAAACCTTAATTAGGGTACCAGACTAACCCTAATTACTCTGGTAATCAGTAGGGGCGGAGCTAGACCCACAACACTCAGCTGATTGGGCAACATTGCCGTTGCATTGGTACAATGCCTCGCTACCTTTTCTTGCCGACACAGCCATCGGGCACAGTGCACACCCCTCATATTAAGTGAAGGTACTGTTCTCAGTTGAAACACAAGCCTAAGCAAGGGCTGTACCATTCCAAACCATACCGTACCAAACTGTATCATGATGGAAACACGGTTATAGACTGTATTGTCTTCCATTTGCAAAACAAACATTGTGGAGCCTTGAAACATGTGAGAAATGGGCTAATTTTCCCATAGACTTCCTTTCAAACAGTCAATTTTGCAACCAGTGGAGTGTGACTGGTTGCAAAATTGCCAAGTGGCGAACTCTTAACTCTGTCCCACTTCCTGAGCTTCACTTCTCAATCCCGTAAGGAAACATCCATACTTTTTACATAGAGTCTTTAAGCCCGGACACTGCAGGGGAAACCGCTGCTCTTCACAACCACAAACTAACGAGGCCTGAAGTTTACCAAAGACGCATGAGACTTTCCACATTACTGGGAAAATGTTCAGGGGACTAATGAAATAAAGATTAAATGATTTTGGAAAGTGCAACTTCATCAGGGGATCAATCAGCTAGTGCGTTTACTATGGGAATCTTACAGCATAAGAGAGTGTTTCTTTACCAGCTGAAAATGTTGGGTAACACAAGATTCTACAAAATAAATCTACAAGAGACTGTTTTCAAGACAAACGCCTGAAGAAAATGTCTGAACTAAAAGAAGTCCTGTAGGAAGAAAGGTCCAAAATGTATCCTTATATTGTATAGATCAGATCTGAAGCACATGTTTCAGATTATTGCTGCCACATGAGATGTGTGCCATATTTGCATTCTGCCTATCAGTCAATTTCAGCTCCTTATTTCCTCTCCCACTCTCTGAGCTTGCATAATACAACTGAATTACCTGTGAAGCTAATCTCATTTACATGTGTTGCTGTTTCAAACAACAGTATGAAATAGAAACTGAATTAAGACTGCGTGTCAGCCGGCAGTCATTCCCAAGCTGTCACATCTACTTGTAAAATGATCACTCGGGGAGAAAGTTAGAAGGTCAGTGATGTCTATGTCAGCTGCCATGTGGTCATTTGGATGAAAGACATATCAGTGGGCCTGCGAAAGGAAATACCTGATGGGAAAATTTAGTAACAAAGGTGCTAAGTCGACAAAATTGCCTGTAAATACCCCACTGATAATGTAATAGAATCCGTTTGTAGCAAATCATTCTGAAAGAGCCAGGGCCAATGAGCACGGCCCAGCCCTCAGTGGGCAGACCTGTGGTATAACTTCAACTCTCAGGTCTCTTTTATACTAAAATTACAGGACATACCCGGAACTTTTGTCATGCACATGCCAGCAACAAAACGAGTCCGAGGAAGAATTATAAACAACAACAGCACAATGGAGTCCAGCGACAACAGCTAGGCTAACTACTATGCTAATAGTAGGATAAAACATTGCCAGAAATGAAGAAATTAGCATGTTCACAAAGATGTTGCACTGCCACTAAAGGTCCATTTACACTACACGAAAGACAGAGACAGACGGAGCCTTCCGTCTGTACTTCGCGTTATGGGTAGGTCAAAATATCGATTTGGCAATATATCGTCGTCCTTCCTCGTGCCAAGGCAAAGAACAATATTTTAATGAATAAACTAAGGTTCTCTTTAGTTTCCCTTGCCGGCCATCACTACTTCATGACACCTCGCTGCAATGCCGCTCAAATGAATAAGGGCAACTTGGGCAAAAGTTAGCGGGATTATGGTGGAGAAAGCTGCGTTAAGAGAAGGCCCATTGCAGAATCGTTGTATCGTGATATTATTGGTATTGAATATCGCATCATGCGGTACCCTGTGATTCCCGCCCCTACTTTGTGATCATATTGTCCGTCGTTGTGTGCCAAACAGGGAAGCTTATGATGACGGACAAAACCACCGTAATACCACCGGAAATTGTGGGGGCAGTATCGAGTCAATCATTCAGGAAAATGGCGAAGAAGCAACCTACAGTTGCAGTGGAGTAACTGGAAAACATACAGCCACAGTTCTCTGGTTTATCCCTGCAGCCAGAAAATAGAAGCGCCATTGTCAAAAGTTGCAACGGCCATACAGAAATATTGAAAATTAATTAATTGAAAAGTTAATTCCACTGAATCCATTGAATGCATGTAGCAGTCCACACAAAAAACTGTGTGTTACAGTTGGAATGTGCTTTTCCATCACAATTGCATGATGATAAAATGAATGAGACACTTTGATTTGTCAAGTGAGCATGGAAGATATTGATTTATATCAGCAGAACAACTTTTTCTTGAAAAAATATTCTGATATCATGTGTTTGTTTTCCATCTTACTGGGAGCCAGAACAGCAGATCAATATCAATTCTGTTGCTGTGCAGTTCAGTAATATATGCGAGATCTTGTTTAGCCTAGCTTAGCTCAGAGTGTGGAAGCAGTCAGAGGTTGTTTTCCTACTCAACACACGGGATTTACATCAAATACGGGGACCTATTTCATTGAGATACTGGACTTTTCTATAAAGTGTAAAAAACATTCATTCATTCTTCTCAGTGTCCTTGTTCAATGATAGAAGTAATCCAGTTACCGAAAAACACAACTTGGTTGTGCAAGGTTTTGCTTTTTTTTCCCCCAGTAGCCACATGTACTTAAAAATCTGCAGAAATATGTGAGCTTGCAGTACGTGACAGTGTCAGATAGATGAAGTGAACAGCATTTTCTCAACCTCTTTGCAGACAGAGACTTAAACATCATCACAAGTATAAAGCCTGTCAGCACACTACTCTCTCTTCCTCTCTCCGCCTCTGACATTGCACAGACGAGTGATGGCATTTATTGGATGAAAGCCAGCATCTGCCTCACTTCAGCTACAAGTCTCTCTCCAGTCTTTCATTCAGTGCCATTCAATATCGAGCATCAATGCATGAACTGAAGAGTTATGCGTCAGACAGCGAGAAAATAGTTGAAGATGAAAGAGTGCCGGGTTGCTCACATTTGATTAGTTACATCAAGTGAGATGAAGAAAAAAATGTATTAAAACAATATACATTTTAAAATGTGAAAGGGCAGCACTTTGATGCTGAAATAGTGTATGCCAAGATTCCACACGTTTAAATGCACGGAGAAGCTACAGTTATACAGAACAAGGGTGATTCAATATCAGCATTTTAAATCTGTTTTAATGTTAATAACATAAAGCTCCAACTGTGTAACAACTACTGCCATAAAGAAGAATTAAAAAGGCCATAACATTCCGTGACCATCCTGTCATCAGAAACAGGATTTGGCAAGTGCATTCGCATACTTATTACCGTAACTCCAAGACCATTTGTGATATCCAGAAAATAAAATAAAACCTATGGACTGACGATCGCCCTGGGTGTGACCCCATCTGTTGCATAGATAGAGAAATAAATACTTTTACTGTCAGACATGTGTCTATGAAACAAGAAACCATTCTTGCTTCATTTGCCAAGTTCATGAGGTAACAAAACACATCGCAGCTGACCAAACAAAACAATCGCCGCAAAGATAGAGACATCTTTCACAGTGCGTTTGACCTTGCTTTGAGTTTTTTAAGTCTAATGATGGATTGATGCTCAAACGTGTGCGTCACACTGATCCTTTTCATTCGCAGGACCCTGAAACTATGGTTTGATTGTAATAATTCATTTTTAAAAAGGAAGTGAAATCTAAAACTTGGGGGGGGATATTCCATCCGCTGATACTGCAGCCTAAAATCTGTCACAGCGTCTTGATCTGTGACAGTCTGTGCAATATCTTGTCCTCGGCACAAATAAAATCAGACTGTCTCAGGACTTTTTCTCTCTTAAGTAACAGTCCTTTCCTGATGGCGATTTCTTTCTTTCTTTTTTTTTCCTTGTTATCTTGATCTTATTTCTGTAGATGCATCTCTATCAGCCTCGGTGTGTTTGTTTGGAGAGGACAGCTCGCCCAGTGCGACATGGAAGTACGTCAGCATTGTTGGCTTGTGCTTGGAAAAGGGCAACAGGAAAAGACCACTCAGAGAGAAAGGAGACAGGAGGGGAGGTGAAGGAGAGGAGGATGACGTTGTGCTGGAGAAACAGAGGCAACAAAAAAAAAATAGAGAAAAAGGGCGGTGAGGCGAGAGGCTGAGAGGTGCTCGCCCAAGGAGTTCATCAATGACTTAATAGATGTTAAAGATTTTCTGAGTTCTCCTTCAGACACCTCTTCTTCACAATCAATGTGAGAGGTTCTTTCCTTTACAAACACAGACGGTCAACATCTTTGATTAAATGTCCTGGACAATTCACCAAAATTGCAGATAAAACTGCATCAGCCTGAATGGCCTTTATTCAGCTTTACCCACTAAAGATATAAAACTGTTCAAGGAGACACGCCAGCATACAATATGACAATAAAAGTCAATGAAGAAAACGACAAACAATCGTTAAACAGACAAACAATTCACAAATCTGAGCTAAAACAACAAAAGCAATGACATGTTATGTCTCAATGTGCGTTTATGCAATAAACATTGCATCGATATTAGCGCTGGGCACGTTAACGCACATTAACGCATGATAATAAAGCTATACTTCCATTGGAGCAGAAAGAGTTTCACTCGTCCTGGCAGCTAAAAGTCTGATGAGCAGGTCATGATTCATTTCGGAGAATTAGCATTTTTCATCACTTTTCAGACAAAAGTCGTTTAAGCAACCATATCATAACATGACGCGATGCAAAAAAAAAATGAAATTGGCTGCATAACAGATCTTTAATCCGTGGTGCATTCCTTCAGTTAACATTTTTATCTGTTGGAAATGTATTTGCACAGTACTTTGCATAAGCCATCAAAGGTTGCCATAAGAATGTTGGTATAAGTGTAAATTCTCTTTGGAGAGAAATTCAATTATGAAAAGTTTATATGAAAATATGAAATAGCACCACTTAAAAAAAAAAAAAAGCAACTATATAATCTTTAAAAATCCCTCCATTTTCTTAGGAACAATTTTTTTCAGTTAAGTAATTTTCCTTTTTTTTTTGTTAAAAAGTTGTTAACAGCACGGTCAAGGATTGTCTCGAGTATCAAGGATGGAATTCTGGGAAGAGATGCTGCTTTTGATTTTGGACTGTCAATGCTGAGAGCACCACAAAAGGGAATTTGATTTACTAGGGTAATGGAGGTAGAGGTTTGAATCAAAAACCTGTCTTTATGCCTCAAAAACATCCAGCGGTAAGCCAGTATTGTACATATTGTTACTCCGAGGACAATGTTGAGTCAGTCTGAAGCAAAGGAGAGGCTGAATCTTTACAAAGCTCTCAGTCGAGCGCGTTAGGGGAGAACAAACGTCGGTTTCTCTGCCTCTTGTGTTTTCCTGACATTGAGGGAGGAGATGATTAGAGTAAAAGAAGGAGTTCTATTTCTTTCTATGTTCATAAAAGCAGTCAACTCTCTCTTAATCTAATATTTCCTGTCTGGATCAGCACTGTTCCTGTGATCTAGTTCTTCATACAACAAGGCCCCGGGGTCTAATGTACTAAGAGAGCAGAATGAGTCCAAACTGCCATGACTATGTCTCAGTGCAACGTCTACACGTATAATAGGGGGTGGGAATCACAGGGTGTATCTCATAATCCGATATGATATGTGATACATGGTCTACAATGCCAATAATATCAATATAATAATATAATATATTGCAGGATATCTGTGTAACTGAAGAAAACCAAACGTCTGTGAAAAGTTAAAACAACAACGTGCATAAAGTCTATGTATTGAACATTTATGGGCCATCTCTTGACGTAGCTCTCTCCGCTATATCACACTGTAAACTACCTCTTCTTCAGCCAAGTAACTCCCGCCCAAGTTTCCCTCATTCATTTGCGCAGCGCCACCGTGAGGAGACATAAAGTAGTGACGCCTGGTGAGTGAAACTGGCAGCGACTGTTAACATTAGAGCGCCTTCAATTATGAATTAAAATATTGATATTTTCCCCGGCGTATCAGTTATCTTATTGCACGAGGAAGGACAACAATATTAGGGATAGGACGCTGATATTCTGCCTTTTTTGGGCCAATAAGAGATCAATTTATTTATTTATTTATTTAAAATTTCAGTTAACTTTATGAGAGATGCTGCTGACCCTGGGAACTCCCTGCACTTTTTGCATTGGTTTGAACTTAAAACAAAAGATAAGTGAAAGATAAAATAACATTTCAGTTATATTGAACTTTAGGGAGCTATGCATAAGTTTTCATTTAACTTTATAAGACATGCTTCCTGCACTTTTTGTTTTAAAACAAAGATGTCTATTATTTAAGATAAAAAAATAAAATAAACCTTAAAACATGTTGCAAATCTGAAAAGCTGTTTAATAAACATATGCTTAAAGGCATTGTTAAGTGTTGGTGTTTGTATGATTCAAAAAATGTGACGCCAATATTTTCAGTTTTACTGCGAATTAATATCAGCTATCGGCCTCCTTGACGACAAATAATTGGTATCGGTATTGGCCCTAGAAAAAAACATATCAGTCTATCTCTAAACAATACACCACTTGATCTTATATTATATTATAATATTTTTGACCCAACCCTAATGTATAATGCTTTGCATGTTGTGTATCCTTTTTTTGCTTCTGTCAAACACAATAACCAGAATTTCGCCCAGGGATTTTTTAAATTTTTTTTTTAAAGATGGTGTTTTGTATTCTCTGAAATACTCACTTTCATTATATTTTTACATGGCACGTTAGTCTGACTAAAACCGGACTTCTAAAATACAGGTAAACACAGTATTTAGTCAGTCTGTGGTGGGGGGTTTTTTGTGTTTTTTTCTGCCAATATAATCCATCTCATTAAGTCTCTCCTCGTCTCCCTCGTCAGACAGGATGTTTTGAGGAGGACGGCGGAGTCACGGTCTGATCCAGACAGAACGATAAAGATCAACCAATTCCTTTACATCAGATGTTTGTGTTTCTGTGTGCGTGCAAGCATGGCTTCATACCTTCTATTAAACAAGCGAGTACTTGCTGCAATTTCCATATGGGGAATGTGACGGTAATCAGGAGTTTCTGTTGTTGCAATGAGGTACAAGGGTAAAGACTTTACACGCTTATAAAGGCTGTGCTGGCCGTTAATGAGCACAAACGATCTTTGCGGTTTGTCTTGACTGACAAAGACTTGAAGGAATAGTCATTTCAACAAATAGGTGAGACGGGATACGAGACGATTAACACTACACTTACATTTAAGGTGGGAGAATGGTCATTAAGGACCAGGTCTGAGTTGGGGGGGTTGGTTTTTAAGTTCCCAGCCAAAGTGTCTCCTGGAGGAGGTGGTGTGTCGGGATGGAGGGATTCCCACTCCTCTGAAGTCTGGCAGTCGTATCTGGTTACTCCTGTCGGTCTGCCATGATTGCCCTGCACTCACATTCCTCAGCCCTCATTTACTGCAATCCACACAGGAATCTTACAAACTCAGCATTACAGACAGAACAAACACACACACACACACACACACACACACAGACCCACACACGTTAACACAGTGAACTCTGAGGCGGAGAAAAAAACTAACTTCTCACTCAAAATATTCATCTCAAATAAAAAGTTGTGACTATATTCCCCCCTGTCATAAACTCTTTGTCATTCAAAAGAAAACGCAACACAACTCAAGACGACGTCAGCTCTGGCTGAGGCTTGTGTTGTCGCTGTAGTGTTAACCTGGTTGTAAAATGCCAGAAATGCTGTAATCCACATGGAGGTGATTGTCATCTCACACCAAACAGTGAAGGGAGCGCAGGCAGCGTGGGGAGGAGGGGGAGGAGGAGGAGGGGGGGGGGGCATACAGGAAGGAATGCCGTTACAGGCCCAGCTGCTCATAATAGCTGCACATGATGTACAGTTCCTCTGTAACTCGATGTTTTATCCACTTCATGACATCAGTGTTGTGTTTTTGTTCTCTACACACATCTGTGTCAGCACATGTACAAGTCTGCTCGTGACACTGGATGGCACGTTACCTGCATGTGCCATCGCCGTGGATCGGGGTTCTGTTGCCACATGCTGCTTCCTTCCCTTTAGACGGAATTTCCCCCATTGCTTTTATTAAAGTCAACTCTGTGTCAAAGCGCCTGACATCAACATTGTTCCTCTGCGGGGGATTCTGCCCTCTGGGAGGAAAGGCCATATAGGACAGCAAGGACGGTACCGTTGGAAATCAACAGGCGAGCAAGGAAAATGCCTCTTCTTGTGTAACATAATTGAAAAAGAAAAGGGGAGAGGATATTGTAGCCATCTCGAGCTTGTCTCATACTGATATTGCACCTATCAATCATATTTCATGGGCCACGTTTTGTGTGTGTTCACTGACATTTCTCTTGATTGATCATAGTAATAATACGCACATGCTATGTGTATAAAGAGGGGGGGGCATTAGTGAGGCGGCTGCGTGTTATGATTTAACATGATGTGACGTGTGTGGGAGTGTTGAGGGTATAATATATAAAATCAGGGTGTCCATGGTAGAATATAGATGTCAAAAATAATCATCTTTTCATCAAATGCAGTTTAATGGAAAGCTTTTAGCCTGTAAAACCTTCAGAAGGAGAGAATACCGTACTCAAAAGATGTGATTTTTTTTCCCCCACATAACAGCCATAAAGGCAAAGACTCGCTCTCTGTCAACAATAACTGGAAGTGGCGGCTTCTGATAAAGCTTAGACTGCTTTAATAAATCACATATTATTAAAATGAATGGGAGCTATGACAGTAAATCAAGCGTCCTGACTGCTACAAGGAAAAAAAATATTTTCTGCATTAAATGAAGTTAAATAATACTTTTTTTCTCTCTTCCAGATTGACTTTGACAAATATCCCATGGTGCCTGCCTCCGCATCAAGGTTTGCCATTTTTAATAGACCGAACAATTCATTGATAAATTGAGGAAAAGTAACAATTTGTCCTAAGAATTGGAGCTACAGTGGGGCAAAAAAGTATTTGGTCAGCCACCGATTGTGCAAGTTCTCCCACTTAAAATGATGACAGAGGTCTGTAATGTTCATCATAGGTACACTTCAACTGTGAGAGAAAAAAAATCATGGAAATCACATTGTAAGATTTTTTAATAATTTATTTGTAAATTATGGTGGAAAATAAGTATTTGGTCAATAACAAAAGTTCAACTCAATACCACGCAAGTTTTCATCCTGTGGGGTCAAAATGATCATGAGAACGGTGAGCAAAAATCCCAAAACTACACGGGGGACCTGGTGAATGACCTGTAGAGAGCTGGGACCAAAGTAACAAAGGTTACCATCAGTAACACACTACGCCGACAGGGAATCAAATCCTGCAGTGCCAGACGTGTCCTCCTGCTTAAGCCAGTACATGTCCAGGCCCGTCTGAAGTTTGCCAGAGAGCATATGGATGATCCACAAGAGGATTGGGAGAATGTCATGTGGTCAGATGAAACCAAAATACAACTTTTTGGTACAAACTCAACTCGTCGTGTTTGGAGGAAGATGAATGCTGAGTTGCATCCCAAGAACACCATACCTACTGTGAAGCATGGGGGTGAAAACATCATGCTTTGGGGCTGTTTTTCTACCAAGGGGACAGGACGACTGATCCGTGTTAAGGAAAGAAAGAATGGGGCCATGTATCGTGAGATTTTGAGCCAAAAACTCCTTCCATCAGTGAAAGCATTGAAGATGAAACATGGATGGGTTTTCCAACATGACAATGATCCCAAACACACTGCCCTGGCAATGAAGGAGTGGCTCCGTAAGAAGCATGTTGAAGTCCTGGAGTGGCCTACCAAGTCTCCAGACCTCAACCCCATAGAAAATCTGTGGAGGGAGTTTAAAGTCCGTGTTGCCCACAGACAGCCCCAGAACATCAGTGCTCTAGAGAAGATCTGCATGGAGGAATGGGCCAAAATACCAGCTACAGTGTGTGCAAACCTGCTGAAGACCTACATCAAACGTTTGACCTCTGTCATTGCCAACAAGGTTATATTACAAAGCATTGAGTTTAACTTTTGTTATTGACCAAATACTTATTTTTCACCATAATTTACAAATAAATTCTTTAAAAATCCTACAATGTGATTTTTTTTCACATTCTGCCTCTCACAATTGAAGAGTACCTGTGATGAAAATTACAGACCTCTGTCATCATTTTAAGTGGGAGAACTTGCACAATCGATGGCTGACCAAATACTTTTTTGCCCCACTGTATGTTCCAGCTAATCTGGATCTGTGGTTAATTGCACATACACTACTTCTTCCTGGACCGAACAATCTATCTACACAGCAAGTTGTGTTAGTGTGTCTGTCTGTCTCGCTGACCGTTAGTCCGATCGCCCTAAGATTTTGGATATGGGTTGAGCATGCCCTGATGGTGTCCATCCTTGATTTTCAAATATTTTGGAGGAATTTTAATTTTTGCTGATTAATCATGCTGCACTTTCACTGATCTATCACGCTACATGCAACGATTAGCATTAGTGTATGGCTAAAATAATACAAACAACAAACAAATGTTTTAATTTTCGATTAGCATTAGCGTAGCTAGTTGTTGTCGCGGCAGTCACAAAACAGTTAACTTCACTAATGATTAAAACATTTGAATTGTGCCTAATGAGGTAGCACAGTGTTTGTATTATGTTAGCCTTTACGTTCCTTATCATGCATTACCATAACTGAAAAATCTTCTTCAGCTCCCACTATAGGAATACATACTTCCTACGGGCACTGCACTAGTGTATGAAATACACAAATAAAAGCTGTGGTATCGCATACATAACATCTGTGTTTTTAATGATGCAATGAATTAAGTCCTTCTACATGTATAATTTAATGATTTCTGCTCTTGCAATAATCTGACAAAAGCCCTAATGCGGAGAAGGTGGAGAGCAACAACAACTAACACGACACATGACATGTAGTGTCACAGTACCAGTTGGCATGGAGATGAACAAGCGCTGGCATCTAAACTCGCCAACTCTAATTATGAAGGGAACAGAAAAATATCGTCTCGTGTGCCACAGTTCACGCAGCAGCTGCAGCTCAATACTGGCTGAAAATCCATTGCACAGAAACATTTAGTTGTGACCATTATGGAGCTGTATGCTTGGTCTCTAATTTTGGCTACAGTGTTTACAACAGCATCAATATTTTATAATTAAAATAATTGAATTTTTAACCGACTATAAGATAAGAAGATCTGTTATTTGAACCAGAGATCATTGATGGTGTAAAATATCAATTTTATGCACACACACACTGACACAAACCACAAGTTCAACAAATATTAGAGAAGATTTTTCCTCATATTTCCAGAGAAATCAACAAAAGTCTTACATTTTTCAAACAGGATGTAGTCATTTATGCTTAATATTGTGTATATACTGTCACATTTGTGTGTGATGTTTTCTGTGATTCCGTGAGGTCAGAGGAAAAACACGACTGCAGGCCATGGCGGAGCTAAATAAGCATAAGAATGCCAGAAGTGACTGTCCCCTTCTTTCAACCCCCAGCGACACAACCAGGCTGTAAACACGGCTAGACTGCCCCCCGCCCTGCCCCCCCACCACAACCAACCCAGCCCCCAACATCACCTCCATAACCTCCCATCCAGAGCACCAGCCCCCCTCCCTATGTCCCAGCTGACAGCAGGCAGATAGACAGACTTATCACTCCCCCCCACCACCCCATGGGAAGAGGAAGACGGGGATGAGGGGGTTGGGTTTGTGTCTGTCGGCACAGACAAGGAATTTGCGTTGCATCCGTGCAAACGTGCATGCATGCACTCATGCAGGAATACATACATGAGCTGACACACACACATATATATAGGGGAGCAAACAAAGCATGCAGGATCCTTTGATCTATATATACACACACACATATATATAGGAGGTCTCAAATAATGCGAGTGAGGAAGAATCGCATTCCAGACAAATGTACGGCACATTATTTACGTAAACAATCGTGGGGGGATGTTTACGTCGGATTCAATGTCAGCGAGTGACATTCTAATTAGAAAAGATATTCCAGAGGTGAAAAGGTCAGGACACACACACACACACAAAAGGCCAACACAACCCCCACTGACCTGCAGAGAGACAGGCATGCAAGGCCCCACCTACACATCACAACCATGTTCATCCACCCCTCCCCACCCAATGCACACACATTATATATACACAGACACAACACTCAGACAAAGACAATAATTTGGTGTTCTTGATGTCATTTAAATATGTTAGTCTGGCTAAAATCAAGCTAGTCTTAGTCGGACTAACATACCTGGATAATGTGATGCATTGTCCGATTACTCCGGCATATTAGGCATTCTACACATGCCTCAAAATGTCTTTGCGGTCTTTGTCGCAGAAATAGAAGGAGACAACGTAGAAACTGCAGCACCGTCTTTCTTTGGACAACACAGACGCCACAAGAGCCATGCTCAATCTGATTTGTATCATGATTAACACGTACGAAACACAGAACCACAGTACGCTTCATCTCACTGTTCACCGTTTGCTTTTCTGTGACGTAAAGGTCAACAGGAAACTGATTATATAATTATTATAATGTAGAATAATACATTGATTTTCTCCTCTACACTCTGCAAGTTGTCCAATTGCCTTAGCTCGACTTCTGTCCGATATGCAGGAGTAAATAAAAATGGGAACAACAAATCACAATATCCAGGTGTTAGTCCGACCAAGATCAATCTGCTACAGACTGCACGGATGTTTTGACCACAGATAAACCACACGCCACTTGAGTTAAAGAAAACACCACGCTTGCTGCATTCAGTTGAAGTGGAACAACAAAGATTTCACCTTTATCAAAAAGGAATGGCTCAAAGTTTCATATGAAAAGAAAATGGCGGAACCTTTTCACCCTCTGTTTGCACTATGCTTTTCTTGCTCACTGTAATGATTATTCTCCGTGTAGTGATTCCAAGGATAGCTGCACTGTGAGTACCAGCTACAAAATCCACAGTGCTTTATAAATGCCAAAATAACATTTTTTTTTTTTGTCAAATTAGGCTTAACCTAATATGAGGCTTTCAGTTATGCACTAGCCAAATTAAGGCGGTCAAAGTCACAGGCTTTTAGTATGAAATTACGTCTAACTCAATGTTTGCTTGCTAAGATACAGAGGAGTGATAATAACACAAAGGCAATTTCATATTTAATTATAGAGGGTGGGTGGTATTCAGAACTCCTGACAATAATTATTTGACTGGAGAGACCCGTCTCTGGTTCTTATCTATTTAAATAAGCTTGTTCAAATCCTCACTCTTACCCATGGAAGACTATTTGCGGTTGAGAAAACATGTCAATGCAGAAATTAAAGTTTACACATTCTGACAGAAGTAACAGTGTGTGTGTGTGTGTGTGTGTGTGTGTGTGTGTGTGTGTGTGTGTGTGTGTGTGTGTGTGTGTGTGTGTGTGTGTGTGTGTATGTGTGTGTGTGTGTGTGTGTGTGTGTGTATGTATATATGTGTGCACGTCACGCTCCGGTGTGCACAAGTCCATAGCTTTCATGGTCCATGCACACTTATGTATTGCAAACATGTGCTCACATCACAAAACATGCAGACCACACGTGCCGGCTGCACGTTTTAACACATCCACCTTAACAGACAGCTGACTTATGCACTCAGACCACTCACATGTCTGCAGTCCATGTTTTAATCGCAGAACATCAGGGACACCGCATTGTAAAACACAAGCTTGACTGATCAAAATAAATAAGCAGGCACATATATATATATATATATATATATATATATATATATATATATATATATATATATATATATATATATATATATATACACATATGTATACATGTACATATATATACACATGTACATATGTACATATGTACATATGTACATATGTATACATATATACATATATATACACATATGTACATGTATACATATGTATACATATATACGTATATGTATATACACATATACGTATATACATATGTATACATATATACATATATATATACACACATAAACATATACACATACACATATATATATATATATATATATAAACAAATGTATGTGTATACATACACATACACATATTTATATATACATACACATTTACAAACATACATACATGTATACACTAATCTGCTGATTATATCAATATTTCTAGGTTAGTTCACACACTAATGTGTGTGTGTATGTGTGTATAACGATTGCTATTTAACAGTACTGGCCAACCCAGCCCTTGTCGTCTTTGTTTTGATGTCTTTTTATGTTCGAGGAGTACACAGAGAAATTAGAAATAAATACCTCTCATGTGCACTCACACTTAGCTGATAATAAAAACTGATTCAGATTCTACCGACAACAAAGTAAAACAAATGTTTGACATTCCAGTTTCACCAAATAAACAAACACACACACACATAAAGAGAGCAAATGAAATATGAGTTTGTCTCATCTTAAACAAGGTTTGAAGCCCATAGACATGAAATGTCAATAACTAGATTTGCCTGTTTTGTTTTAGGCTACACAAAAACAAAGACATCAACCTTCCTCACAAGCTTCCAACCACAAACTGAATCAAACATTTGAATAACAAAATTGACTGAATACAAACTGTGTCTGTGCAGTAACAGTATGTTCAGTGTTCACAGGCAAACTACAGATGGGACAATTATATGATAAATATCATGCAAAATGAAAACACGCTTTTGATATTGGTGAACTTCCAATAGACATGACTAATCATTTAGGTATTTTAATAGTCCTAATGACGTCTTTCAAGTGTCATAAAGGGGAGTCTGCATCCTTCCAGGATCAATGATTTAGAATGAGTAATTTCCTCTGTAGGCTACTGTAAGATTATGGAAAATAACTTCTTTTTTTTGGATGAACAGGTGGCTAAATCTACATATTTGACAATAAGGATGTTATTTTAATAGTTGAGAAATGTATGGAAATTTAACTTATTCAAATATGTGACTGCTAGTTGGCAGCAGGTGTCAGGTCATTTGTCTCTCTCTCTCTCTCTCTCTCTCTCTCTCTCTCTCTCTCTCTCTCTCTCTGACTCTTTCCACTCCTCAGCCAAAACAAAGAAAATTGTATATTGTTTATATAGAAAACATTGTTATTTTCCATTACAAAAATCACAATACACTGCCTTGCTTAGGCTTATTATTAAAGTACATGTTTTTTGTCCAATTATCACAGTAATATTGCAAATCAAACGTATTTTGGTCAAGATAAAGGTGACAGGATATCATCCCACATAGGCCTACATTTACCCAGGACTGAACTGAAACATAAACAAACAACAAAGGACAAGTAAAGTCACACGGTGTGTTTTTGACTCACGTGTTTGAAGCAGGTGAAGTGGTGATTTTCCAGGTGATAGACTCGCCCCGCCGCACTCTACTTTCTGCACGACTGCTCTTCTTAGAAAGTCTCTCGGTTGTTATTCGAAAACATTTATGTTTTCCTCTCACTTGTCACGTCGTTTCCTTTAAAGTTGCTGCGTCTGTTGATAACAGCTAGTTGTTGTTGTTGTTCTTTTAGTCCGGCCGGCGCGAGCTTCATTAAGATCCACATCGACACACCTGTCTCATCTTGATTGGGGGAGTAGAAGGTGTAATACCCATGTTTCACCACACACGCACACTGGCATGCACCAGCCGTTACAACTAAGGGGGGCGCTGTTTCACCCACAAATTATTACAGAGATGGACATTATAAACAACATTCAGTCTTGTATAAAGTAACTAACAGGGATACTTGAGTAAAAGTACGAGTACGTTACCAAAAAATGACTTTGGTAGAAGTTGAAGTCACTTTTTAAAATATTAGTATTACAAAAGTAATTTTCTGTTATAAATTGTACTTCAGTTTTAGAAGTAAAAGTATGGAGCCATGGTAGCTCAGTGATAGGGCAAGTTGTCTTGTCAACTGGAAGGTGGTGGGTTCAATTCCTGGCTCTGCTCGTCTATGTGTCCTTGAGCAAGACACTACTGCAAAAGGTAGTTTAGTCTGCAGATCCTTTTTCTTATACTGTAATTCAACTGATGCAAATAAACCCTTGTGGTGTTTGAAGGTAGAAAGTATTTTGAAATGCAAATACTTAAATTACAAATATTTCACATTTATACTGAACTACAGGGCTTGAAGAAAAATGTTTGAAATCACAAAATATTAATTTTGTTGCATAATCAGTTACAATCTAATTTTGGAGGCGGCACAGACAAGTTTTTTATCATTACTTGAATTTTTTCACGTATACTATTTAGTTAACTACGCTGATAATATTTTATTTACACGTATTTACTCAACGTGATGGTCCTGTGTGAAAAAAGTACATTATGACCTATTTTAGGACTTATGATCACAGAATCAGCTACTGCCGTGTCATTCTTGTTTGCTGCTCTGCTCACAAGTGTGATAATGTACACCTCTGTTACACTTTTAATAACATTACTTGCATGACAGTATTAGGGTCAGCCTGTCTGAAACTGTCAAATACATTAACGCACACACACACACACACACACACACACACACACACACACACACACACTCTTAGCTTAGAGCCGCTTTAGTTGTATTAGTAAGGTTAGGGATTACTGTTGGGAGGGTAAAGTGCAGGATGTCAAGGAACAGAGTCCCACCTCCGTGTTATATGTTATGTATAATAGTGTTCTTGCATATAATTCATTCTCACTGTCCATGCATTTTGTATTATACATATAATGATATAGACTAGGGAGCTATTTTCTGACTGATTATGTCACAACTATTACCAAATAGATATTCTAGTTTATTTTTCAGTCAGAGCAATTATTGATCGATAAGCAACAAAAATACATTTGAATTGTGTTCTGTCAAATCTGTTTCATGTATAAGAGCGTCCTGCTTTGGGTTTTCTCTGTGTTCGTTATAATATATGATACGACTATAGAGACAGACGCACAGATTGTCCCTATTTTAATCCCGTCTGCACAAATAAATATGTTGTTTCTCCGCGTACACAGTGTTCAAATGCAAGTTTTTTTTTGCTCTGTGTTGTCGAACAAAGCGCAGCATGAGGGTTGGCTGGCGTGGAAAGTGGGTCTTGTGAATGTAGGTCTCTGAGACAGTGTGTGTGTGTGTGGGTAAAGCAGGCTTACAGTAGTAATCCTCTTCACAGACACCCATCTGACTGGCAATAGGATGAGGCCCAGACATACACACATGCATACTCACACACACACTGTGACAGGGTTTGTTAGAAGGAAATCTGTTTGTCTTGTACTTAGAAAAAAACAATGGGTCATAAATAGACCTTTGTCTCCAATCACAATCTCGTCCCCAGTCCTCTGATAGCGAAGATATTGTGCGATTGTTTGATTCATTCATGAGACATGAATAATATGAAGGCAGCTTGAGGAAACTGGACTTTTATGTTGACTTTATTGGTTCCTGATATTTCTCATCACCACTTCCTGGCTCTGATGCCATCGGTCGACTAATGACACAGAGGAAGAGGGACATTCGTCCCAAAATAACTCGAGGAAAACTGGCGCTGTTTGAAAGGCATAATGAGCCCGAAAGAGCAGAGACACTGAATTATGACTCTGTCGCACTGTGACTCATGTCTTGCAGGGAAAAGCTTTCACTGTCCATCCTTCACATCCTTCAGTGACCAGTGTTAACTTTGCTTATAATTCGCTTCGCCCAAGACGACATTTTTGCGTGTTTTTCCTGGATCCTATAACATTAACCAACACCAATCAAAAAAGGAAAATCAAAGGACCCACATGACAAAAATGTTATTTGTACATTTTTTTTTTTTAATTTTGGCATTTCTTTGTTTTGCATTTATATTAAGCAAAGTGCATCTTATTTACTTTTCTCATCAACACATTGCACAATACATAAATAATGATGCATATAAAACGTCTTCATATTTACAATTAATAATATATTTATATAACATAAAATACATTTTTCGCTTCTTATTTTTATTTAATTAAATCTTTGTCGTTTATCAAACAAAGTCCGTCAGAGTCTTATACTTTCTTCTTCTTCTTCTTCTCTTAAAACCATTTTTTCTAACTTTGAACGTCTGGAACAAAAAAAAAAAAGGAAAGTAGATGTAGTCTGTTTGTGATGGGGGACAGAAGAGAGGCCAGGTGGGTGAAGAAGAGGAAGGCTGCTGCTATCGGGTGTTGAAGATGACTTCCAACCAGCATGGGCAGCTACTGATGAACTGTCTGGTGTAGCACTGTCCCCAGCCTTTCACAAAGCTTATCTGCACCGTGAAGCCCGTGCGAGGCTGCTGAGTGAACTCGTGGTCGTTCGGCCTCTGCAGGCTGATGGCCTTGTCATAGTCAAAAGCTTTAATGGAGAAACCGGGGAACACCTTGTGCACCAGCAGCGTGCGCGAGTCCGGGTTGTCCAGTGTGGCCGACTTAATGAAGATGGGGTAGCAGCTGCGGTTGTAGACCCACACCCCGTCCGGCTCACGCGTCAGCTGGATGCCATAGCCAATCTTGGCCCGCACCATCTGCACCAGCTGGGACTTGTTATCGGAGCAGAGCTGACCCAGGCAGAAGCCGTTCCCCTGAGGTAGATCATAGAAGATGTCCAGAGAGGGCTCCTGGACCGAGTAGAGGCGCCCGACGCGTGTCTTCTCCTCCCAGTATGCCACCACGCACCAATGGGCCCGCTCACCAGACTCCTGCATTGCCAAGGAATCTAAAAGAAGGAAACAGAGAAGAGGAAACATTTAGACCTGATGACGACAACGTAACAGAAACACAGGTCAAGAAGTAAAGAAGGCGACAGTTTCTGGGAGAAAGATGAGTGCGAGACGCTTGGACCAACAGAAATGTCTTTCTAAACATTTCTCCTTTTCCACAACTTCTTCCTCGTCCCAATTTTTTGGGAAACGGAGAATGCGCTTTAGTCGCCAGCCAAAAACTAAACGGTCATCCTCAGTTTCTGCCACACAGGAAAACCATGCTGGAATTCCTGGACTTCAGACAAGAGAAGCAACACAGAGACATTGGCGGGCGAGTGTCCTCATGCAGTACAATATTTGTCGAGGCATTAAATGCTTATCTTGCGTCTGGCTCGCTGTATTCATGCAGCCGTGTGGCCAACAATCTACTGACGTCAACCGACTGCCGCGATCGCTTCTCTACAGCAACCCTGCCGGACGGAAATTAGAACGTATGTTTGAATTTGTGTTTTTCTGTTTTTCAGAGACGAGGCAGTGGGAAATGAGCAATAGCAATAAGACAAGGGGCTTTCATATAAAAACATAAACCACCTCCTGTTTACTGTAAAGAGCATGGTGTTTTGCTGCCAAGTGACACAGGCCGCTAACTCTCAAACCCTGGAGTCTGAATTGTTGACAAGCTAGGCCTCTCCAGTCTTAAGTTTCCCCTGAGCGTAAAAAAGAAGTGTAGCATTGGCCAAGCTCCAGTTTCCAACCCACCACAACCACCACCTCCTCCTCCTCCTCCTTCCTCTCCTCTCTCGCCTGTCTCCCTTTAGTGTGCCTCCTGCGCCGTCCCTCTCTCCCTTCATATCTCTATTCCACAGAAATCTGGCTCCCAGCAAGAAAAGTGGGAGCCAGTCAGGCACGAGGGAAAAAGAGAGAGAGGAAAGAAAGAGGGGGTGGGGAAGAGAAGGAATGCTTCTCACATATTTTAACTGTTACTTTTTCGACTTTGCTTCCTCTCGTCCACCTTATCAAGCCGATGGAAGTTTCGCAACTTCTGTTAAATGCTCCACAATCTTGTTATACTTCCTCCCATCTCTTTCACTCCCTCCCTCGCTCACACAGGCGCACACTTATATCCAGCCTCGATGAAAGACACATTCAAGGGTTAAGCAAGTTTAAAGACGGGAAATATATGTGAGGAGAAGGGGGGAAAAAAAACTGAACAGAGCCCCTCTCAGAGCCATTTCATTTGCCCCCGATCCTTCCCATCCGACCCCAACCTACCACTACCACCACCCCCCCCCTTTCATCCTGTGGTAGCTGTGAACATAACCGGTAATTTGGAAGGTCCCGTCTGAGACAAACTACAACGTTAATGCGGCAGGATCTCTGCCGGCCCGAGCGGGACTCACTGCGGCCTGTCATTAGCCTTCATTAGACGTGGGGAGACAAGAGGGGAGAAAAAAAGGGAGAAAGAGACAACACTGGGGAGAAGAGACACTGAAACAGACGGAGGGGGAGAGCGAGGGGGGAGGGGGGTGAAAATCTGAAAGCCTGCCTTCCGTAAAACAAGAGGGGCTGTGTTCTTTGAAGTTGGTCCGAGCCAAGCCTCAGGGAGTTTATCGTAAATCCATCCTCATGGGGAGCTGGGGGGGGGGGGGGGACTAAGTACCCAGTTATCTACCTTAGACTAAATGGAGGAAAAAAGCATTTATCTTTGAGATAAGAGACGCAAAGTATCTTTGAGTCTGGGGCTGATGTCAAACAGAGACTCCCAGTTTTGATTTTGACTTTGCTCTCACGGCCAGTTCTACATGCGACAGCCAGAACTAGGACACGTTGGAGTTTATTAACAGCTGACAGAGGGCCTGCTGGTGGAGCTCACCTGTGAGGCCCTGCGCCTGAATATGTGTGCGACTGTGTGTGTGTGTGTGTGTGTGTGTGTGTGTGTGTGTGTGTGTGTGTGTGTGTGTGTGTGTGTGTGTGTGTGTGTGTGTGTGTGTGTGTGTGTGTGTGTGTGTGTGTTTGTTATTGCTGAGAGAGACAGGCCCTGGCGTCAGAGGTCATTAGAGCGGCTGCTTGTCTGAGCCTGTCATTGCAGCCTGAAAACACCCTGCTATTCAGGACTACACAAACTGCCCCACTTCCCCCTCCCTCGTCGCCTCTCCTCTCAGAAACTGGTTGTGAGAACCGCAGAGGGAAGAAAAGAGAGCTAAGGATAAAAGCAAAGGGTTGTGGAGACAGAAAAACAACAGAGGGAAATACTGTATGATGGCCAACAGAAAGTGTAACACGCCCTCGCTGTTGTGAATTGTAAGCCTCCGAGAACAAATATCTAATGACATCACAATGACATCAGCAGAGGGTTATTTTCTGTGAGAACTGCACAGGATGGACCAGTGACATTCTAATGATAAGGTGTTTAAAATGAAGATAATATGACGCCTGTGAAGGTTCTCAAGTCCTGATGCCTTTACCTAAACCCCTGAAGCGGATATGATCATTTGAAAGAAATGATAACCAATGATAAAGTACGAAATGGAAAAACGGAATCTATAGCTGTAACTTGCTTGTGTAATATCTAGCAACAATTCTTGCCACTACAACTGACAAACTTTCCTCACAGGTTAAAGGTGCCATATGTAAGAATGTGGCCAAAAACAGTTACTACATTCAAATTCAAAGCAACAAGGTCTTTTAGGTTTCGTTTTCAGATGTAACTGGCAACCCGTGGTTGCTCGGCAGCTGAAACTCTACTGACTGCAATGATTGGTAGACGGCGGTATGGCGCGCCGCATGCCAAAAACATGATTGCAAAACATAAACAAGATTTGCAGTATGCACAATATTTTTTTAATGCAAATATTTTTGGTTGTACTGTTGTTGTTGGTGAGTTCAGTTTGTTATATGAATATTATTCCTGAGTCTCTGTGACAGGAGGATTTTATGGCCAGTTGCTTTAGATTTATTACATAATGCACCTTTAACTTATTTTCTGTGCAGGGCATCAGCAGAGCCAAAGGCTAGACAGGCAGACTCCTCCATCTGTGGGGCGCAGCCTTGTGAAGAATATGTTCACAGCTTGTCCTGACAGCAGATGAGCTTACACCTCATGAGTAATGCGACTGAACACTGCATCTCACACACACATATAAACACAAACACACACACACACACACACATTGGTGTGAGTGGCCCCCGTACACACCTTCTTCCAAGGCTCATTTAACTGCATTTAAATGTTTAATACGTTGTGTGTGTGTGTGTGTGTGTGTGTGTGAGAGTGTGTGTGTGTGTGTGTGTGTGTGTGTGTGTGTGTGTGTGTGTGTGTGTGTGTGTGTGTGTGTGTGTGTGTGTGTGTGTGTGTGTGTGTGTGTGTGTGTGTGTGTGTGTGTGTGTGTGTGTGTGTGTGTTTGCGTGCGAGGGTGTCTGCTGGTGGAGCTCCTCGTGTTACAGTCTGGTGTCTCTCACATAGGTGAGTTTGTGCAAGTCAGACAGTGTCGTCACAGTCTCTTCCTGCCGGTGTGCGTTTCCATCAGCTCCAGCCACCGAAACCTTCCACAGAGCTGTCTGTGCGTCCGTCTGGACGTCTGCCTATCGAAGCATTAGTCCGTCTTTCTGTCTTCTGTCTGCTCTGAGGCCTTTGTAGTGTGTCGTCGCTGGCGACGGCGAACAATGTCGAACTCTAGATCAGTTAAAACACTCAATAATCCTAAAAACTAGCATTAAAGGTGCATTATGTAATAAATCTAAAGCAACTGGCCATAAAATCCTCCTAATATGTCACAGAGACTCAGGAATAATGTTCATATAACAAACTGAACTCACCAACAACAACAGTACAGCCAAAATATTTGCATTAAAAAAATATTTTGCAGACAGCAAATCATGTTTATGTTTTTATGTTTTTTCGTGTGAATACGAAACCTAAAAGACCTCGGTATTTTGAATTTGATTGTAGTAACCGTTTTTGGCCACATTCTTACAAATGGCACCTTTAATCTCCAACATTTAGCAAGGAAATTGCTAAAATCTCAATATTTAACAGAGTAGTCTGTTATATTTCAAGAGAGCACAGCCAAAAGCCGGCGATTGTGAGCTGATTCATAACCCCTTATTTTAATTCAGTGAAGCTCCAGTCATGCAGGAAGTACTAAAACTAATCTTTCTATTTACTGATTCTAATGATTCAGCTTTTCTCGTCACTCGTTTCAATGTTTGTTTTGTGCATAAAACAATGTCATTCCAGTAATGGAAAAGTGCCTGATACCAAACCATGTCGAGTCTTGCTAGAGCTGGATGGCGCCATAAATGCAAGCTAAACTTAATTCAGTGCTCGTATACTGTGAACAGGACAGTAGTCCAATGAAACAGCGTACTTAACTGTTCATGGAGACATGCTGTCTGAAGCAGAATGATGGTTGATAATGGTAACACGGTTGTAAAACGGGGATTTTATTTTTTTGGCAATGCAAGAAATTACAAGAAGCAGCTGGAGAAAGGCTAAGTGGATGTTAGCCATTAGCTACAGGGGGAGAGGCGGGAGGGGGGTTACAACAAACCAGGGTGTTCTTCAAAGACGCCCATAAATGTAAATGAAACCACAGCGCAGGGAGGGAATATTTGGCAAATGGAAACACACACTGCTCAGTCCCCTGTGGATTTTAATGGTCCCACGGTTTTTTTTAAGAGTGGACGCCACACTCGCAGAGACAATCGGACTGAGTTGAAAGGGAGGAGGGACGGCTGCAGGGGAGGGGGGAGGGGGGGGGGGAGGGGCAGTGACAGACTGGGTGCTTCTCTCAGGGCCAGAGACACAGTCTGGAAAGGTTAATCATTACCTCTGTCTGACTCCACACATGCACGCACACATGCACACGCACACACACACACACAAGCACCAGGTCGTTTCTATTCTTAGAACTCAGTCACAGAGTAACACACCTTATCCTCAACGCACACACACACACACACACACACACACAGATCATTTTCAACGTTCAGGTCTCAACACAACACTATCAACATCAGTGAAGAGACCATCTAGTATTAATCTGTGTGTGTGTGTGTGTGTGTATGTGTGTGTGTGTGTGTGTGTGTGTGTGTGTGTGTGTGTGTGTGTGTGTGTGTGTGTGTGTGTGTGTGTGTGTGTGTGTGCTCTCCTCTCTCAGACCAGACCTTAATGACATTGTCGTCATTATACACACACACACACACACACACACACAAGGCAGCTAAAGAGAGGAATGAGGAAGACATGAAGGAAACAGCTCAAGGGGAAAGGAAAGACTCTTCACAGTGCCTTATTTTCTAAGTCAACACCCTCTCCAGAACCGGGGAAAGTCTATTCCAAAGGTCGAGGGTCACCCTGGAGACATTCCTTTCATTCTGCCTGCCATGCCGTATACGCTGAACCTTGTGAATCTGTGCATGCTCCCGTCTGTAATGAAAACCAGCACATTTCTCTCTGTGTTGACAAAAATATTCAGCTCCATTGATTTTTTGATTTTTTTTGTTAATGGCAGTTACGAGTCCAGCGGGTTTGTTGTCTGTTGCTTTGTCTTCCATTTTTCCTTTGCAGCTACAAATTCAAAGGCAGGCGACTCCTTCAAAAATAGCGAGCACTAAGCCAGTCTGTGCAGTGAAGACAGCAGGCATTGTCCTTGTCTCACGTCAATTCAACACCACAGCCGCGTTAAGTGTAAGCCAAGTTTAATGCAGGTATCAGCGAGTATAGTCTCATGTAGCAATTAAAAGTTGGGCTACAGAGGCCCTGGTAATCTCCCATATTTCCAGTTCCACAAGCTCCGACTTGTTATTTTCATAACAATTTCCTAGGTAAAAACAACCCGCACATATGCATATACAAACGCAGCATCGTGTATGATTTGTAAAATTGGTGTACTTTCTTTGTAAAGCACCCCGGAGCAGTAAAATCATCATTTATCATGGGGTTGTAGTTTCCTTAAGTGCACAAGAACCTCAGCTCCAGCAGATGAATAGACGGCAGAAGATTTCCGTCGCTGACAAAGGAAGTGCGTCTCTAAAGCGGCAGGTTACGTGAGAAGATGTGTAGTCCTCCCCCCCCCACCACCACCTCCTTCAAGAAACCTAAATAAGCCCTGATGGCAGGAAAACCACAAAGGGGAGTGGCACAGTTCCACTATCTACAGATCTGTCTCCTTGCAGAAACACAGATAGAGAGAATGACTTGCAGACACGCCATCTCTAACATGAACCACCCGGACACGACCGGGAGAAGATAAGGAGGAGAAATGGCGAATGTTTTCCTGTTGCCTCCATCCGCAGGAGAAGACTCTGTTGTAATAACACGATTCCACCTGTCGTGATGTTAAAGCGCAGGTCCAAGATAAAATAACCTACGGTTTGATGACAGACAGACAGACAGACAGACAGACAGACAGACAGACAGACAGACAGACAGACAGAGGAGATTCCCCCGATTTACGTCCACACTATCGCAAAAAAACCTGCAAGACGCCACCGACCGAGGGGACATTTTGTGCGGCCGCGACACTTCCTTCGTGCTCCTGCTGAGTTATTATTCAAACACTTCATCATGTTGACCCTCACACACACACACACACACACAGTACCCTGCAGCCCACATTTCCAGGAGTCACAGGACAAATAAACACTGCCTGGTTGGACACATGGTGCCAGGCGGGCCGTAATGATGTCATCATCAGCTCACTTTTGCAAACGCACGTCACAGGATCGACCACAGGCTACGGGCAGATGGACAGACAAGCTGAACAATCAACCGCATTGTTGTGGCACAGGAACACCGTGGGAACTACATAACACAAGCAACGTAACCAGACCAACAGAGGCGGCTGTGTGCAGCCTGAGCTTTTGTGGTGTTGTTACTCTTCTTATTAATAAATATGTACTTCTGTTTTGTTGTTTTGTGTGTGTGTGTGTGTGTGTGTGTGTGTGTGTGTGTGTGTGTGTGTGTGTGTGTGTGTGTGTGTGTGTGTGTTCTAGGATAGATATGTGGCCAGTGATAGGGCTGAGTCTGTCCCTGAGATAAAGACACACGTACAGCCCTCCAGTCTGGATAAACAAAAGACAGAGTGACTACATGAATGAGCAGGCAGGAGGGTGGAGACAGCAGCTATGTGTGTCACACAAGAAATCTGACACACACACACACAGACGCACGCACACACTCACATTTGCAGAAATGTGTCTCCACTTATTTCCATTTTCATTTCTATTCAGCTGAAGGGGGTGGGTGTTCCCTCCCTTCCTTCCACTTTGTCCTTCACACAAATTCTCTCTTTCTCCATTTTGTACCTTCATACATTGTGGTAATATAAAGAAAAAAAAAAAAAAAAGAAGAAGGAAAAAAATCCACTTCCACATAGTGACTGCAAACCAAAACAATGTTCATCTTGTTCTGGGCTTCCCTCCAGCATCTGGCCTGATGCCAAATCTGCATAGCCCACCTTTCAGCCAAAAGGCTGCGCTAAGGTAGGCAAATGCTTCCAACTTGAAACGCTATCTCGATGGAACAAGACAGCATAAATCATCCAAATATGAAGAAAAATCTGAAGGGAAAGCGGCGCAAGCTGGTTACACTTCGCCCCAATCCCTGCCTGTCTCTCTGCTCTCTCCATCCTTCGCTTTCTCCTCGTGCTGTTTTTTCGATTTGTGCAGCATAATGACACAGGGTGGGGAACTGAGGACGGCCAAAACCAAAATTAAGTCCCTTGCCAAGAGGCGGCTTGGCTGCCGCGCAAGGAGAGGAAGTGGGGAGTAATGAGAGATCCTGGCCCAGCACGGAGCGGCCCAGCTCTGCTCTGCTCAACTCGCTGGCAAACACACAGCCTCCAAATTACAGAGAATGGAGCAGAGCTGCCGGCCATGTCTCCCTCCACCCAAAGCCGCCATCTTCTCTCCCTCTTCATTCCTTCCTCTTACTGTTCAAGCAAGAAAGACTAAATCAAGATTGGGCCAAAAGAAATTGAAATTTAAGCGACATGCCATACGTAATAGTCTCCATTTACTGAACATGTATATCTCTATAAAAGCCCAGTAAAATACAAATGTTCAGTTTCTTAATTTCTTCTTTTTTTTTAACTACATGCTTATTTTATGGTTGGTGCACTCCAGTGTTTGTTTTCCGTCAAGATGAGGCCTCGGCTGCCTCCCTGTCCGCTTGCCTTTTCCTCAAAGACATGAGGTCATATCCTGTGCAGCCTTTTCCTTTCCATACTAACCCAAACAAGGCAGGAATGCAGCAACAGAGAGTCAGACTGAGAGAGAGAGAGAGGGTAGGGGAAGACTGAGGGTTCTCTGTTTCTCTTAAGATAGCGCCTCAGGTAGAACGTCGGTGGTAAACAAATAGAAAAGAAGAACCCACAGGCCTTCTCTCACCAGGCTTGCACCAAAAATGGGCCGTTTCTTCACGGCCCCTCCGTGTGACAGCAGAACGACTTTGATTTAATGGCCTGAGGTGCCAAGATGAAAACTAATCTGTGTCAGAGCCCCCTGATGAAGGTTATACCTCCAGCCGATTCGCTGGATGACTAATTGACTGAGTGATGGGCCCGCCGACTGTCTGTCGAGCGAGGTGACTGGCTGCTGCTGCTGCTGCTGCTACAAGAATACGACGAAGCCTAAATTTAACCTGCAGTGGGAGGAAGCGCCTGTGTGACAGTCGGCCACGCGCCAGGGCTTGCACCAGGTCACTCAATCTGCCCGTCTGTGTGTATGTATTAGTGTGTGTTTGTGTGCGAGTGCGTGTGTGTGCACGCGTACATGTCAGTGCAGTCTGACTGGATCCTCTTACACACAGGCACTCCGGGTCAGTCCCTGATGGCACCAGCAGGCATGCCACCGACACACACACACATATATACGTCAATATACGGTACACATCAAGTAAGAGACGTCCATAACTCACTTCTAGGGGAGCATTTATGTTGTAGGTCCAAATTTCAAACCCCAGGTAAGGCATATAATAGTGTTTGATCATTAATTAACAAGATGGAAAGTTTCTGCACATTCAGATCTTATTTTTAAATGAACAGAAAGTAAAAAACAAAACTGTCTAAATCCGCCGAACTATTGTTTCTGTATCGGGACCAAAACTACGGTCATCGCAGCACTAGCATGGAAAGAGTGAGCAGACATGTTGTCCCGCAGCCCAGAAACTCTGCCACAATCACAGAGGTCTTTCGTTTAATTAAAATAAACACCGCTTCAGACTTCTTCAGAGTTACTAACGACGAACTGGACACGTGGCAACACGAGTTACCCGAACTGTCTACGCTTCACAGATCCATAACCAACAATCCAAGCTCAGTGTCAACCATGTCCAAAATCTCTTATCTTAGTATCTCTCCTCATTTCCTGGGTGAACCTATCACACACACACACACACCCCTGCTCAAACTGAGATCAGCACCCCAACACCCAGCTCCAGGCCACCAGCCATCAAGCCTCCTCTCCTCTTCACCACTCCCCACTCTGTTCCAAGCTGATGACGTGAGCCAGCAAAAGGAGCTTTGGAGCTGCTAGCCTGGCAGGCAGCCTAGTTTGCATTTGCGCTTGTCGCTGTCGCAGCTCACTTAACTCCTTCCAGTCTGCATGGTCTTGGTTTTTCTGAGACCCGAGACCCAAGATTTAACTTCAAGGAAAGAGGATTTGTTTTTAACCGCCCTCTGTGGCGTGACTCCACGGCAAGCAGAAACAAAATCCACTTTGTAAAAAGGGCGACAAACATGTGACTATTCCACCATAATGGAAAAAAGAAATCACAGCACATCCTGACTTTAAGTATTTCCTAGCCTCCGTCCCTCAAAGCCACTTTCCTTCTTTCTCTCATCTTCCTCTTTGCAAATATGTCTGGAGAAGAACATAAAAAGGGCCAGAAGTGAGTGAATTAGAAGGTCAGCAGCGGGCCTCTGCGAGAGCCATGTTTCTTTTGTCAGGGCCCCAGAGGGAGGGAGCAGAAGAGGAAAGCAGGGAAAGAGGGATTGTGAATGGGGAGAGAGAGAGAGAGAGAGAGAGAGAGGGGGGAATGGAACAGCTTGGATCCTTTTTTTTTTCCTTTTCCCTCAGCTTGCCAACGACATCATGAGGGCTTCAGCCATCCTACCCCTCGTCTTTCTACCTGTGCTACTATGTCATCCTCACCAGGATAGAAAACAGGGACAGGGGAAGAGGGAGGGACACAGTCAGGGAGGGGAGCATGGGGGCGCCTGTAAAGACAACCGTTCTTGGGTTTCACAGTTTTCAACTAAAATGTGTCTTTGCTTAATGCACACAGGGAGGACTTAAGTATCCATCTGGGGGTCTAGAGGAGGAGGAGAGAGGTTGATTTTTGGGTTCTTTTTGAGCACGACTCCAATCTCCTCTACCATCTAAGAACACACACACATATGCAGTCAGCCAGGCAGGCAGTCTAACCCTCCATCCCCCCACAACCAAACAAAGGAGGGGGGGAAATGGGCAGCGAACACCAACTGACATAAAACAGGCTTTAAAAGGCCCAGTAATGAGAACCATCTGAGGCAAAAGAAAGCAGAGTGCAGCACACAGCAAACTCCATCTCTCACGGACAACCATCTTTTTCTGTAGCCTGTGGACAGAGCGCCGGGTTAAGGAAGGGCAACGTTGCCAAAAGGGATTGTGGGTTAGTAAAGTTGAGGAAGCCTGAAACACATCCCGCATGTCACGTGGAAGAATGAAAGAAAAGGTGCCGCTCCGCGCAGGGAGCTCAAAGAAGACGAGTAAAGTGTCTACAAGATGATCCCATGTGCACACAAACAGCCACACGCACGCCGCCTCTCCCAGCACAACACTGCACGCACAGAGCCAATTCTTCTCCAAACAACGACCGGGCTTGTTTGTCTTCCATTAGAACATAACACGGGGGGAGAAAGGGATGAGAGGGAGCGCGAGAGGAAGAGGAGAAGAGAAGAGAGGGGAGCGTTGTTCAAAGAGCCAGGAGGGAGGAATTTATGTGGATGTGGGAGAAACACACCGCCCCTCCTTCACTGGCTTTTTTTTATTACAGAGGGGAAGCAGGGGCCCCCACAATCACTGCCTCATCGTTACAAGGGAGATGAGTGTGTGTGTATGTTCAGAGGAATGCAAGGGAAAGAGAGGAAAAATAATATGACTGTCAAAGGGGATGAAGAGAGGAACATGTAAAGGTCTCTTTGAAGGAGTGTTTACCTGAAAGCCCCATAGGGGCCGAGTATGTCGTTCCCCCAGTTTCACTGGATGAAGGTCCAGAGTCTGGAGAATCTAGAGGAGACAGAGAGAGAGAGACTTTGGCTTAGTACTGTGTATGAGTGACGAGAAGGCAAAGCGGCAGCTGCGAGGCCGTCAATCATCGACTGAAATCAATGCCTAATGAAGACGCTGACGACGAAGCTCACACTCACACACACACAGGGCAGACTTACAGCTAGGAGTTCCTTACACCCCTGATAATCCCCCCATAATCCACTGCTTCAGGAGGAACGTTAGCCCTTGCATCTCTGCATAGATGAGCTGCTGATCAGGAACGAGCTGTACTCTCTCTCTGCTAATGACTGAGGCGAGAGCGAGGCCCGAGGACTCTGATCGCAGATCAAAAAACAAGCACAAGACTTGTGCGACCGTGACTCTTTAGCATCCATCCACAACTGTTTCGCCAGCTGTTTAACGCTTTGTTTTGTCCACTTTTTAAATGCATCAGAGCATCCGACACAAAGGACTAACTTCATCCTTGCAAAGAGACGGGGAGACAAGCAGGGTTTATATACCCTACGTTTGTAACTGAGCAGATGATTGCTTCTCTTTGCGTTTGAGTACAGAACTCCCACCATGAACGGACTAGTTTCAACATGACACCTTTAAGAAAATTGATGTGCTCGCGCGTACGGAGCGGGAGCAGCACCGCCGGGAGAAGGCTAACGCTGCTGCAGAGCTGCAGAGCTGCTGCTGCTAGCCTGGAATTCCATAATGATACATTCCTTTTGCTGCACGTCAACGCAGCCCTACACCTACCATCCATCGCAGCGATGTGTGTGGTGCCGGTCACCTCCACTCCTGACTGGATATGTGACTCACGCGTGCATTTTGAGGGGTGTACTGTACTGTACTGTGTGTTGAATTCATTTTTCACTAAAAAATGTTAAAATTGCAAACTTATAGGAGCGGGGAAAAAGACAGTTATCGTGAGACAGTGAGTGGGGGGTTCAGTAAGCATTTTTTTTCCACATATGGCGCGCAGGGGGAGGAGGAGCAGGAGGATGGGTGTTCCTGTTGAATACTTCCACTCTCTGTCTAACAGATTGTCTCACTGGCCTCCTGTTTGAGCAGTAGCTATGAAGTGTATAAAAAAGAGCGGTTTTAATGCGAGCCCTGCTCCCCGACCACCCTTCCCCAGGTCCGGACACTGCCCGCGCTGCTGCGGTCGCAATAACGAGGTGCACGGGGCACTGCCTCCGCTTTCATTGGCTGCCAGCAGCCTTGCCCCGGTCTCCCCGGGCAACAGTTCACAGTTGACCACAGGGCCGAGGAGGGCACACCAGAGAGAAAGAGCTAAACACTGTGTGATTTATATTACCCCCGAGCTGGAACAAGGTAGCATTTGACGTCTGGGTTGCTTTCATATTGACCGCTGCTGCTGCTGCTGCTGCCGGAGCAGACAGGCACCCTGACACATATAACCCCACTTCCTGCTCGCCGGAATCATAAAACCATCATCATAAAACACACGGTTCTTCCGCTTCATGCAGATGTTGGCGTTTGATTGCATTCAGAGAGTCGACTGTTGAGATTTTATTTTTTTTTTCTGTCGAGCGATGTGATGATTTATCGCAGCTGTACATGGGAGAGTAAATGCAAAGAATGGTATAGAAAAATGTAATTGCCTGCAGTAATGGAAGGAGTTAATGACTGACAAGCTCACTGAGGCACTGGGGGAAAAAACCTGTCTTTCTACATGATAAGCTCATCTGTCCTCTCTGTGTGTGTGTGTGTGTGTGTGTGTGTGTGTGTGTGTGTGTGTGTGTGTGTGTGTGTGTGTGTGTGTGTGTGTGTGTGTGTGTGTGTGTGTGTGTGTGTGTGCCGTCCACACACACAATTGTCCTATTAATACATGTTGTCTTTCTCCCTGCTTTGCCAACACAGACAGGCAGAGACGCTCTTCCTTTGATTAACCGCAACTGCAGCTGCACTGCCTGAACGCAACCGAACCAGGAAGTATCTTGACAGGTGGGCTCAAGACCCCCCACCCCCATGTTTTCACTTAAAATTAGGAAATGCATATGAATAGAATTCTTGTAAAAAAGTAGAAAAACTCTACTTGGAGACAGACAAGACACCTGATGGTGTTTTTCCCTCGTCTGTTCCTGTTGGCAGCGTTTTAATTCCCACACAGTCGCACCGATTTAAGTTTTTTCCAGTTTGCTCTGACAGGGGGAAACGCGGTGGTAACATGAGTTGTATAATCATTTTCTTTGTCTGCGTCCAGCACGCATTTCCTATTTACCTTCACGTATCCTTTCATCACAGGAAAGAAACGTCTCGCTGTCAATTAATACGTTCGCATTCATTTCTGCTTGAATTTAATGTCTTGGAGATGTTTTTCTCCCGTCCCCGAGTAAAACCGTATCAGTGTAGCCCGGTGAATAAAGATGACAAAGACAGAGAAGAAGGGAAACCTTTGAAGAACCACAGCTGCAGCTGCAATGACTTCCTATTGTTTCCACTCACTGAAAGCCACTTTCTCCCTCTCCTGGCTAACTGGTTGACTCACTGTCATTGTCTAACTCGGAGCTTTTCCTGCACTGGCAACAAGCCGGACATGGGGTAAACGAGGAAAAAGGGGGCGATCGCGGAAATAATACCTCCCCACGTTGAGTGAAAGGGTTTTTTTTTTTATATATATATCGACGTTAACCCAATTTCTGTGACTCTTTATCACAGAGAAAAATAATAAAAGAGTCAAATCTCCCCTCCTCTCCTGCCCCAGTCTCGCACTATTCCGGTTATAGACTGAAATCTAACACACTTCAAAACCGACTTAATAGGTGATGACATAACCTGATGCCACTGTCTGGCACTGGGGAATATAATGACATATACAGCAGCAGCAGCAGCAGCATGTTGAGTCTGGCACAGGTGGAGGCAGAAAATTGTTTAACAAGACAGAACCTTGTTAACAGGAGACGCTAAACTGTTTGGAAGACAACATGGAAATGAAAAAAAAAAATGTCCTTCCTGAAACAAACACATCCAAACGGAGACATGGAACTGGGGAAACACACACACACACACAAACAAAAGCCTTCAACCTTAATAATTTGATTAATCCAGCTGATAAAGGCCGACTGGCTCCAGAGACTTTGCCGTCTGCCGCTTTCTTTCTTTCTCTCCGTGATTCACAATAGATAAATGGACACACAAACAAACACGGTACACTTCTCTCTCTCAGGAACACACACACACACACACTGTGCCCTCGGGTGATGTCCCAGTCAGTCTTTGGCTGGTATCTCAACTTTGTGCTGCTTTGCCCTGGCTGACAGCCATGCTAGAACTGCCCAGCCAGCCAGGCGTGCCACTCTGCTATCATAAATCATAACATAACATGGAGCCATATCCTACAAACACACACACACACGCATGCAACACATAAACATTCATCTATTAATTGTGCAAACATTAGGTTTTTATAATTTGTTTTACGTGGGATTAACTCACCTGGTGGTTTAAGATAGTCCATGGGATAGCGGGAATATGGAGGAGGAGGAGACTCTGCATGTATGAGAGGAGGGGGGGGAGAAAAAGAAGAAGCATGAGTATGAGAGAGAGAGAGAGAGAGAGAGAGAGAGAGAGAGAGAGAGAGAGAGAGAGAGAGAGAGAGAGAAAAACAACAAGAGAGAGAGAGAGAGAGGAGAGAGATCTAAACTTTATGATAAGAGCTGGTTCATTCTTCAGGGAAAATGGGGTTTGTGTCTGTCAGCTCAGCCTGGAGAGGAAAGCAGAGAGGCCGGCAGAGCGGCTATTGCCTTTCATTGGCAGGCAGATAAACAGGGGGCCGCCTGGCGCCAGGAGGGCCACTATCAGCGTCTAGGACAAACTGAGATACGGGCCTCTTTTGGCCCGGGACGCCAAGCAAGCAAGCACACACACACACACACACACACACACACACACACACACACACACACACACACACACATACACAGATAGAGGGAGTGAGAGAGAGAGCGAAAACCTGGAAACTTCAGCGTGGAAAGACTGTAAAGCCCTGGCTGAGTCGCTTTGCACTTTGGAAATGCCAATTGTGAAATAGTGAAATGCCAGACAGGCTTGTTTGTTTGTTTGGAAAGCAAGGGGAGGGTGAAGGATGGAAGTTTGGAAAATATCCTGACTTAAGTGGGAATAAACAGCCCTCATAAAAGTCCTGGCACCTTTAAAGTGCCAAAAAAAACACACACACACACTCAAAATAAAAACGAAATAAATAAATAAACAACATGTCATTAAGGTTGTGTGGCGGCCCAATAAATGGATTATTTGCTGGCAAATTCCAAGGAACGCGTTCATGATTAAGTGCAATAAGGCAAAAACAGATTTTAAAAAAGAAAGAAAGAAGAGCATTATTGACGCATCAGCGCTTGAAAAAAAGATGAGGAGGACCACTTTAGCACACTTTCCACATCGGTCAAGTTTGCTCTTATGGAAACTCGAGACAACTGTGCCAAGAGAGGTGATGTCATTGAAATTAGGCTAATTAGTCCTTGAAGAGCCTGGTCATTAAAGTCACGGTGTGTGGATGTGGTTCCAAAATTAGGCCTATAAGTCACCAGAGAATTCACTCCAAGTTCAACTTTTTGTTGTGTTTTCTTGGAGGTTAATTTATAACAATTAATGATGATTATAATCATTATAACAATAATAATAATACTCACCGAGTTCACACAGTCTGCTCATGTGGTGCGGGTTGCAGCAAACGAGCTCTGGGTTGATTTTCCCGTAGGATTCACAGCAAGACAGCCTCTTCAGCTCCGAGGAATGCCTGAGGTCAGGCCACCTGAACACTTTGTAGAGCAGCATGGGGAGAGAGTAAGACTGTTGACCCACTTTGGCGTCCACTTTGCTGGGCAGGAGCAGACAGGGGCTCCGCGCTCCCCCCTTGGACTCCACCGCCTGCAAAAGCACCTCTAAATGTTTCTCTTTGATCTTCTTCAGTATCGAGTGGGTCAACGCCTTCAGTTCGGCCTCCGACCCGGCGTTGGACTTGGCCACCTTTGTCGCTTTGCCCATGCAGCAGCCCCCGGAGCCATGCGTCCCTCTGTCCGTCTCCCCGTCGCCCTCCACGGGCGCACGGCTCCTCCAGAGTCGCCGGATGAGCCCCGATCGTTTGGTCCTAAACATGCGGGACGAAAAGAGGTTTCCCCGGCTAAAAAACGAGCATGGTGTCCGCAAATCATGAAGATTCCGGGATCCGAGTCCAGGCGGTGACAAGCAGCCTGAGAAAAGACGGTGGAGAAACTGGGAGCTGGATAAGCAGAGGAAATCTGTAGCATGCGCCAGTCTCTGTCGCCTTCTCCTACAGCCTCGATATCACAGAAAAAAAAAGAAAAAAGCAGTGGAGGTTCACGGGACAGTCAGCGTTGTCCTCCGTGGGGGTAAATAACCATCAACCCCCGGGGGCGATTAAGACCGACTCCAGCAGCCTGGACTCCTGTGAGGCGGCGGGGGAAGGAGCCACAGACGCATATGGAACCTCGAGTGTGTCGGAAAATCACTTGGTGATGATGATGATGTGCAGACTGTGGCTCTGTGTGGTGATGTGACCCCGTTAAAAACACACACACTCACTCACACACTGTCTGGACAAATATTGTCAACACATCTTAATCTTCTTCTTCTTGTTGTTGTTGTGTGAGCCGCGGTGGAAGCAGACTGACCGGGGCCTGATTACCGCCTATCACTGTTATCCCATGAAAACCGAGGCTCGCCGCCACGTCTCCAACAACATTAATCCACAAAATCCTTGATCCGACTTGCACAGAGTGTAGGACTCTCTCTCTGTATGTGTGTGTGTGTGTGTGTGTGTGTGTGTGTCCAGCAGGCTTGTTCTTCCTTTCTGTTCTTTTTCTCCTCATCCGTTACCGTGTGACTGTGCAGAGGATGTGTTTCTGCTGCCAGGAGCGAGTCTCGTCCAAAGAGCTGGGGATCAAATCCACGACTGAATCTCTAAAAAACCTACAGTTGAGACGCGTTTGAGGAGCGAGAGAGAGAGAGAGGGAGAGAGGGAGAGAGAGAGAGAGAGAGAGAGAGGGGAGGGGGGAGCAAATGAAAGAGAGAGAGAGAGAGAGAGAGAGAGACCCTCAGGCTATGTCCACGCACCGAGCCTCGCAGCCTGTTTCAGTGGCCGAATCCTCCTTTATAACGCATGAAATGATTTTTTTTTTTTAAATGATCCAAGCTCGTAATCTCGCACGAAGTTTCCGCGTCAAACGCGCGTGGAGGAGTGGAGGACGTCTCCGTGTCTGAGAACGAGGCGGATGGTTTGGGTGCCCTTGCTCCGTCTCCAGTCTCCAGTGCGCATTGACGCGCCCGGTCACGTGTGTGTCTAGACACCCTGTCGCTTAAAAGAAATGTGATTGTGTTGCTGCGCAAACAACACATCGAGTAGAGCCCGCAGCGCGCGCGCGCACACACACGCGCACACTGTTACCACACACACACACTCAAAGGAGTTGAAGAATAAAATAAAACTATATATATATAGAAAAAGTTGAGTGTTAAGTTGAGAATGGGAACACACACACATACACACACACACACACACAGACTAAGTTTCTACAACTATTTAAATTTTACTTTCATTTCAGTATTTTCACTCCAATTCACAAACACACACGGAACAAGCTTGACTGCAAACAACAACAACAACAACAACAACAAATACGCGACATAAAGACAAATAAATAACATTTTGCGCATTTGTACACTTTATTATGGGTGTTACATTGACCGTAAGCAAGAAGGCGAATCCAGTTTCTACTGTTTGCGATAATTACGGAATGACATTTGCATATTTGCAACTTTTGTTCACTTTGAAACGTCCGTTTCTGTGTTTAGTGTTTTAGCGGCAATAAAAGGAGCTGAATGAATCAGTCAGGTTACACTCCTTATGATCAAGACCTGTCCTTTCACAGACTATAAAGGACATGTGACACACTGTCATGTTAATGACTTTTAGGATACTTTTCTTGTTGGAGCCAACAGGGGTTTTATTCGCCCCGTGCGCAGGCTGTCAGGTCGCGCGGTCACCGTAACTTTTAACAGTTGTGAAGATTTTAAACTTTACATACACGATGTATATGTGTGTACCAGTGTGTGTGTGTGTTGGACTCTAAATAAGGTCACTTCCTTCAAACGCGGCAGCAGAGACTGGAGTTGTACCTGCGAGACTAACTGTAGGGAATATAACAAAAGCGAAGCACGTCCTAAACACAGATAGGAGCGCGCTGCTGCCGCCCACTGGACGTTTGTACCACCTCAGGTGGGACACACACACACACACACACACACACACACACACACACACACACACACACACACACACACACACACACACACACACACACACACACACACACACACACACACACACAAAAGTCAATGGAAGTCAATAAAGCAGAAGTCCCAACTCATGGTCCACGGACCATATGTGGCCCCCCATTAAATAGCCTAGGGCCCTCCCCTTTATATCAAGTCATAATAAGAGCTCCACCTGTAGCTAGATTATAGACAGAATATAATATTAAATATGACTGTTAGCTATTGTCATGAACAGTGAGCAATATTTTCATTATAATACTAATACCTAAGGTTCTATGAATCACACTTTTAACTGTTATATATGAGCTTGTTTAGTGTTTTATGTTAATATTTTTTTCAGTTTGCATCATAAATATATGTTTATTTGAGGCTAATTTTTTAGAAATTTTAGAAATGTCCTTGGAGATTTAACACATGTTTTCAGGATTATTATGTAATGCTTGATTCTTGTGTCGGACGCCACGCTCACGACTCTTCTGGTGACGACACTCTCTGACCAATCAGTGGCCAGCAGTCTGATGACATAACGCTTTAGTATCGGCTCAGCTCGGCCAGAGCAGATACTTAAAAAAAAAGTACCAGGTACTATCATTAATGCAAATGCAAACTGTCACTCTAGGTACCTAAAAGGAAACTTGAGAAAAAGTACAAGTACTTTTTTATTATATTACTTAATATATATATTACTATATTACTTACTAAGTAAAAGTCTTAAAGTATATGACATTTAGTGTACTTAACTATCAAAAGCCATGTTCTGATATAAAATCTACTTAAGTTTTAGATGTAAAAGTATTCATAAAGTGAGGAGTTCGGATTGCGCCATGGTCGCTCAGTGGTAGGTTGTGGGTTAAATTCCTGGCCCTGAGCAAGACACTGAACCTCATGTTGCAGCGTGTGAATGGGTAGATGTGTGAAAGCTCTATATAAATACAGACCATTAGCAACTCTTCTTCTTCTGGTTTTATTTGGTCGTAACGAGTAAGGTAGTGAGAGGAGGTGAAGTAGAAGTAAACTTTGCTAGAAATATAAATACCAAAGTAAAGGACAGATGTAAAGTAAAAGTAAAGGAATTTTGTACCTAAGTGATCGTTCCAACACTGCTGACTGTCCCCCTCGTGACCAGATTGGACACTCGTTGACCCCCAGATAGTTTGAGACCCCTGCAATACAGTGTCCTAAGAAGAATAGCTGTGCAAACCTGTGTGTGTTCTGATAGTGCTCCCCAGACAGACAGACAGACGTCTATCCGGCAGTATGTTAATGTGCCACTGAGCCAGAGTCGCTGCAGGGCAGGGGGGAGGGAGGATCATGGATGGCTGATAATGATGATAGGGAGATGTGCGCGGTTGGCGCCGAGCAGCAGCGCAACAACGCATCCAGCCCAAAACGGCGCATATGAGTCTGCGCTGCTTTTACAAGCTCGTCTGGAAGCAATCAGGCAGGGAAAATGTCTGTCACAGGGATTGTGGAAGTGACTGCAGACACACACTACTGTCCCCTCCCCCCTCTTGTGTGTGTGTGTGTGTGTGTGTGTTCTCCAGTCTCCAGGAAGTAGACACATTTATATACGTTTTTCCATTTGAGGCCTGCAGCTGCAGGAGTGTCTGTGTCTGCAGGAGACAGGAGGACCGTTAACGTCTTTGCAGCATGTTGTCCAAACAAGTGAGCGGTGCCTTCAGTTGTTTGGGATAATGACGGTGTGGTGGATTTGTGTGGACCCTGACTGGGATGAAACCAGTTTCTACTGGGATGAAAAAGAGCAATTTCAACTGTACCATGAAACAAAAATCGAGAGAGAGTCAAAGTTTGAGCAAAAGACTGTGAACAAACACGACGTAAAACAACACAAAACCATTGTCAGATGTCTTAATTGCAACTTTTTAAAGTAACTTACGAAAATCGATGAATATTGTTTCAATAAGCTGTTGGTATGATTGTTACTGTTGTTTTTAACTGAACCACACTCTTAGAAATAAAAGTGCTAAGTAGAACCATATAAGGTTCTTCGGCTTGTCCTCATAGGAGAATCCTTTTTGGTTCCCTTACCAAGAACCCTTTTAAAACTCTATTCAGGAAAGAGGTTTTAAAGGGTTCTCTGGATCAAAATGGTTCTTACTGGAACCATTAGTGTTACCAAGAACCCTTGAAAAACAAAATGGTTCCAGGTAGAACCTCAGCCCTTGTAGAAGAACACTTTTGGAAGCCTTATTTCTAAGAGTGTACACTTCTAATTTTATGAATGAAAACAACAAGAGTCATTCATATATCATGTTTAACATTCCTAACAGTGAATTCACCAATTCTTACTGCACTGTTTCATATGATGTTTTTTTTACCAGAATAAACGTTTGTGGACAGCATGTCTCATGACCAGGAAGTGATGTCATAATTTAAAATGTTTTTTTTTTTTAAACGCTAATTTTCTACAAATATGAATTAATGGAAATGCCAAAAGAAAAAAAAAAAAAAACTGTCAACGCCTTTAAGGCCAGCAGCACATTCTTAAACAAATGTCCTTGTCACTAATGCAAAACACACTGTTGTCATTTGCATACACTAAAGCAGTGGTTCACACCCCCCTCCCTTAATTGTGCTTGCTCCAGGACAAACCAACACCCCCCCCCCCCCCCAACCAACTGAAGCCCTGTCCACACACACACATCAAAAGGATAAAGTGGATAATTACACGTTTAAACGTTTAAATGCAAAAATAAACAGCAGTTGTAGGTTTTTGATCCTATTCTCCTATGTCGATGTGTTTTTTTTTTAGTGCTTTTACGTTTCTCAGATGTGATATTTTGTTGCACAGAACAGGAACACGGTCAGGTATGACCTCTAACTGGCCTGATGAGACTTCTGCTTACACAGTAATGGTCACAAGGGTTCAAAGGTCACAGAGGTGTTGGTAATGAATAGACTAAGGAACAAGAAAAAAATGTTTTTTAATATGTGATTGTGATTTTCTAAATTGAATATACACAAATATAATTTTAACCTAAATTTTCGTCATGTTTACGTCATGACTCCGGATTGTTAAAATGAGCCTGTAAAGGCCCAGGGGCCAGATGTGGCCCGCCACGTCATTTTATGTGGCCCGCGTGATTAATTGATCTTAAAAATCTGTGTTAAAATAGGTCTACGCTGTTTTAAGGCGTGCGTTGACTATAAACTACATTTCCCACAATGCATGGCGATTGCGTTACCCGCAAAGTGACAGCGCCGCCACGAGATCACAGTATATGCATCATGCGATGAGTGAAATTGATTAAATAATAAATACAGAAAGTTATTTAGCAATATTTTATGGAGTAGTTACTTTTATTTTACATAATATTTGATTACATTTGGTGCCACTTATTCTCCATGACAGTTACATCTGGCCCTTTGAGGGTAACCATTATGCTGATGTGGCCCTCAGTGAAAATGAGTTTGACACCCATGCCCTAAGTGATCGCTGGCACCCCCGCAGTGGAGCTTGGACCCCAGGTTGGGAACCAATGCAGTAAAGTACATTAGCAACATTTTCCAAAAATTAAAAAATAAATAAGAAGACCTTCAGTGATGACTTGTCAAAGATGAAGGACATAGATTTATCAGGTAATTTATGTCAATGTTTGCCCAGTGGCTGCACATCATCAGGCTTTATATACAACAATACAGTATTCATATAAAGTAATAGTTAAAAATCTATTTCTTTAAAAGGAAGTGCATTGATAAAGTAGAGTGAGAAGTCGCAGCTGATTCAAAAGACGGTATTACGGGCTAAAATAGCATTCGATAAAAGCTGCGCGATTAATATTCTAGATAGCAGTCGTGGCCTTTACTATAATTTATTGACACAGTGACTGGTTCCAGACAAGGGCCCATGCATATGTAATTAAAGGGGCTTATTCTCGCCGAGCCACGTTGCTCTACACGGGGTAACGATGGCACGCTGGGATCTCATCATAACATAAGATAAGAATCATAAACACAAGACAACTTTAATTAAAAAAAGATAGAGGAGACTTTATTTTACTCGCTCGTCTGATATCTCGTCAGGAACGAGCAAACACACCCACGTTGGTAAATGTCACAGCATAATTAAAGAAAAAAGAAAAAAAAATTCCTTGGCTGAAAAGTGAGAAGCTTAACAACAGTTGTTTTAAATGTGACATGTTTTGTGTCCGTTCCGTATATCAGTGAGTGGCTACAGTGTCAGACTGAATGTATGTGTAATTATTTTTGAAATGTCTGACCACTGAGGGTCCGAATGCTTTTCACGCGACTTCTCAAAGTCAAATATCGTGGCGATAGTTAAGTATGTGTTATAAAATCCATCCGTTCATGTGTCGTCTATACCGCTTTATCCTCCACATGAGGGACACAAACAAACAGTCCACGCTCACTGTCACACCTACGGTCAATTCACAGTGTCCAATTCATCCAAACAATTCTGGAGAAAGAAAACCTGAGAACCTGGAGAAGGTGGAAATACACAAAACTTACACATTTTATGAGTTTTATGAAAAAAATAAAATCAATGGGAATATTTGACATTGTGGTTTTATATTAGTGCTGTCAAACGTTAACGCACGACGCGTTCCCATGACATAAAGTAACACTAAACTTTTAAAAACAGAGACACACATACGCAGTACACAGGTACGCTGGTTATTTGTAGCGCTGCTCTTTTCGTTTAATAAACAGACCACTCAAGTTCGCTAACGGCGCTAAAAGGAGCTAATGCAGCTAACGGAGCTAACTGGTAAATGGTGCCTGGATTCCGGTGTCGCGGGTTAGGGTCTAAAAACCTTGTGAGAGCAGTGTTTAAATGCATATAACAAGTGTCTCGCACAAACCCATTCTTCTTTTTCTCACAAAGACCGTAAAAAAAGTACATAATACTTTACAATGACCAAGATACAGATGGGGGGAAAAAACATGGCGTAACATTATAAAACGTGATGTTTTTGAGGGAAAAGTTGTTGGAGGGTGAATATGGGGAGCAATTAAACACATTCACATGTTCTGCTAATGCGGCGTTAACACACTCCAAGATTTTATCAAAATGATTTAAGTAAGGAACCCACTGTCTATTTTGGGCGAAAACACAAGACGAAATGGCATAAAATAAGATTCTTGTGTGTTTTTTTTTTTGCTTTAAATAATAAGAGCAGTGATAATTAAACGAAATGGTGAATAATGACTATGAGATTGAGAAAATACAGTAATTTTAGCGCATTTATGTAAATACACATTTGCGCTGAGTCATTTCAAAGACATCATTCAACAACTGTGAAAAAAGAAGAAATAAACAGCCTAAACATGACTCAGCTAAAAAGCCTTTGCTAATGTTATTTACGTTTTTACAGTCCGTGCATAGTGCATAATTTAACATTTTCCAAAAAGGGACTTATTATTACTATTAAAGTGGTTGTTTTTGTGTAGTTATTTTACTTCGTTCACCTGGGCACACGTATGTGTACGTCGTGTATATTGTGTATGTTATAGATTTACAAGCACTCGACCAAAAAAACGCTAATCAAATAAGGAACATTAGCGCAGCAGCAGCTACAGCCATCCAACTCCCAACAATTGAAAACCCTCAAAGACAATTCCAAACGTATAGATAGTATAGAGCCACAATACAACATATACGGGCGAGCTGCACGACCAGTTAATTCATTATTAATCATCCGAACAACACACACGCGCGCGCGCGCACGCACGCACGCACGCACGCACGCACGCACGCACGCACGCACGCACACACACACGCACACACACACACACACACACACACACACACAGATCAAAAGGAGATTCAAAGCAGGTGCCGAATGCAAATAGACTCCAAACATAAACAGACGAATAAATCTGCACAGCAGCAGCAGCAGCTCGGAATAATAACTATAAACCATTTCAACAAGGAGAATTATCTGCAACTATATGCGATAACGACTATAGAAACACAAGGCGATTTACCAAAAGGACTGTCATGAATGAAACCTTTAAACCTTTGATTTACACATGGGGATTAAAATCACTTTTATGAGAACGGCTTTTCCGAAAAATAGTGATACAAACATGAGATTTAGCTTTTAATTTCTACTGCTTGTTTTTTATTAATTACACTGGTCAACACCAAATGTATTGTTTTTATAGCTGATTTAGGATCATTTTTAATGTGCTGAATCCAAAAAATCACATTGGTTTTGCTCAATCAGGTTAACTTTCTGAACAAAGCTACACATTTGTTTTGTAACGTTTTTGTTTACATGTATGGGTATTTTCACGTCATATGATGCAAAAAAACCTATTTAATCAGAAGAAGATCGGATTTTTCAAAATCTAATTAGCATAAAAACCTTAATTTAACATTTAATGTTAACCATGTACTGTAAAAAGACCTCAAGGCCACAAATGAAAGGCATTATTATTATTATTACTTTATTATTATTACACAAGGTAACCTGGAATCACGTTATTTAGCTCTAAAACTGATCCCGAGGTCATTTCTAGAAGACGCAATCACACTCTTAGAAATCAAATGCTGGAGTCATAAGAAATAAAATACGTCTTTTCCTCGTTCAGCACATGCAAGGTTTGCCGCCACAGCGTGATCTAATAAAGAGTTTTTAATTTATCAATCACCCTGTAAGACAATTGATGTCTACTATATCTCTATCAAGTTCAACTTATTTCTAACAAATTCTACTAATTTACTGACTTCACTTTTGACTTCACAAGTGGACTACACCTCTACAGATATAGAACCAATAAGTGAATAAATTACACTCTTAGAAATAAAAGTGCTAAGTAGAACCATATAAGGTTCTTCAGCTTGTCCTCAGAGGAGAACCCTTTTTGGCTCCAGGTAGAACCTCTTTATCAAGGTTCCACCTGGAACCCTTTTAAAACCCTTTATTCAGGGAAAGGGTTTTTCAGAAGCAAATGGTTCCAGGTAGAACCTCAGCCCTTGTATCAAACCCTTTTGGAACCCTTATTTCTAAGAGTTTAATAAAAGTAAACAGGGAGCATGATGGGTCAAAAACTGTATCATGAGGTGTTTTTTCTATGTGAGCAGAAACAAAACCCAATGCGGAGTCAATAAAAACAAACACCTCAGTACAATGATCGACTACAGCCACGTGACTCTTCAAATGGATCAAAGCCATACATGAAGACCAACATACACTTTATGTTATCGTACATGTTAAAAAAATATATATAGCTGAGAAACACAAGTGTCTCCAAGGATGTGTGAAGCCTTTTCCGTCTGCGCAAACAGACATTTTCTCTCAGTTTTGTGAAAACGTGATGGATTCCGGGCAAAAATGCGTCTGTATGAGAGTTTAAAGAATTAGTGGACGACACTGTATACAGGCACTGAAGGACATTTTTTTTTTTTTACTGGAGTAGCTCGAGGACTCACTGACCCAGTTCTCTTTTTAGGATGTTAGAGTGAAACAGTGTAGAGGGTCTGCATATATGTCACTGGTCTGCACACAGAAGAGAGGCGAGGCTAATCGCACACTGGTGATACAAGGAAACAACACTGACGGTTCATTAGGTGAAAAACCGACAAAAAATTATCATGTTGGTCCAATTAAATTAAAACTGGACTTTCAATACATGTTAATAGCTTAGTCAGACTAAAGCCTGCCCCACCAAGGTTATTTATAATAGAGTTTTAGTGTTAGTTTTGTTGTAATATGGAGTATTTGAAAGGTGCAAGATTCAAAACGGTGATAATAAGCACTGCGTCTCAAATATAACCTTTCCAAAATTGCAGACAGAGAAAAAAAAAATATATACTTCATATGAACCCGAAAAGGATTATGCATGAAATTAATTCACAAAGACGTATTTCAGTTAACGGAAATTTTAGTTTTCACCATTTCGTTCGACTCGATTTTGTTCCACAGTTGTTTGCCGAGTCCTTCGTCTGAAAACAGGCTTTGTCAAGCAATACTATCAGACCTGACTGAGGGAGAACAGTGCATTCAATCTTGTAAGCAGTGAAGACAATATGGGAATTATTACCTCTGCCAAGGAGGTTATGTTTTCAGAGTTTGTTTGTTTGTCTGTTAGTTAGCAACATAACTCGAAAAGTCAAGTACGGATTTGGATGACATTTTCAGGAAATGTCCGCAATGGGACCAGGAACAAGTGATTACATTTTGGACGTGATCCGTAGACACTATCACTGGTTACAACACTCGCCGTCTGACCCAGATGTGTATTTTGTATGCTATATGTTAGCCTTGTCAATGCTATGTGCAGACTCTTTGTTTTCTTTTTCTTCACTGCTTTTCTCCTCTTATACGTCACATAACTCGATGTAAAAAGGTCAATGTCCAAAAGGGCCTAGGATGAAACCGATCAAAGGAAAATGTATTTCCCATGGTCAGTTTGTTTGTTTCCTGTGACGCACCAGTTAAACGGTATCTCGCAGACATCAAGATCATGATACCATCTGTCTGTCTCCTCTGTTTTTATCTGTTGATATGACATTTGGTTTTGTTTTTCCATTGATCCAACCCACGCTGGACATTTGTAGGAAGGAGCACCAGTGCAGACAGAGCGTGATGCGTTTGTATTTATATTCATTTCTGACACTCGGTGCCCGTTTTCACTTTGCGCGAGCTTTTGTGACCTCATCCTAAAACCCCTGAGCTCCGACCTTCTGATGTTACCTTGGTGATCTGTCATATTAATGAGTTTGGCGTCACAAGGGGGCAACCAGTAGTTTGAACTGAGCCACTAAAGCAAACTGGTCTCCATCGCCCTAGTTTCTATCACACTCGATAGACGCTGACTGGGTGTGACCTCCACATCTGGAGCTGCGCTGCAATGTAATCTCGCCCAGACCTTGAGGAAAACATATGAGCCTCTAAAAGGAAATAAATAAATAAACTACCCATCCCAGAATCCCCTGCTCCATCCATCTTCCTGCTGCCACCTGAAATGGGAGCCCATGGTAAGGTGACCCCGCACCATGAAGGAACAAGGAGGGCCATGTCACTTTGTGAAAACCTCCACTCAACCATCTGGCACCGCGATAATGGAGCTGGAAGCAGGTGAGAGTCCATGCAGAAAGACACAGCGATTCTGTCTCCCAGAGCGTTCAGTCTCACTGTAACCTACCAATGACCTCGTGTTGAAAATGGGCCATTCTTTACATCGAATTGCATCTATTATATTGTCCTTGAGAATAGGAGAATTTCAGGCATGAAAATCAACACAAAGGAGACGAAAGGCATGAAATTCTCGAGGAAAGTGGGAGCCCGTGCGACACAGTGGGTGCCATTGTGTCATAAACCCCCCCCCCTCCCCGAATGGTTTCATGCCTCCGTCTCTGCTGCCTCTGCAGCGATGACCACAACGGGCAACGACGAGACGCGGGAGCCACGTCGAGCATCCAAGTATGTCAATGTTCTGCGATGCAGATGCGAACAATGCGAGGAGGTCGAGTCTACGCGGCAGTTGTTGCTTTTGTGCCATTTTGCTGCAAGGACGCACACAAGCGACGTGGAAAGCGGTTTAGAAATCCTCTATTGTAGTGATGTAGAGAATCTCACATTACCTCGCTGAATAACGGAACATTCCTGTGTTTTGTGAGCAGCTTCACAGTTCGTAACGCATCTAAAATATGTTCAAATCAAGCGTGTGATGGGACCTCTGTCTTTTAAGTAACAGTTGGACACTATGTTACATGAGCACATAAAGACTCATATTTTCCCTGTTAAATCCAACAGGTATGTTGGTGAGTTAGCATAAACATAGAGGCGGCTAACCTGGGTCATTTATAAATCCATGTTACATTTGTTTAAAGGAAACTGTGGAGTTATTGATTTATGACAGAGTTAATCATGAAGAATCTCCTAAATTGTAAATTGCGGGGTGAAAGGCGGGGCACACCGTGGACAGGTTGCTACTCAACAGGAAGTCAGCCATTTTGAGTTTTGCCGTCCATTTCGGCAATTTGCACCAGACGTAAATGAGCGAACATACATTCATACTGACAAAAAACACACACGTTGTCTAAAAGGTTTCGCATATTCAAAATGGCGTGGCAACCATCTGCATTTTGGCGACCATTCGCCATGAAACAGGAAGTGCCCTATAACTTCGCCACACACTGACCGATTGCCTTGAAACACTATACATGGCACAAGAGACCGACCCGCAACACATATACGCTATTATTATTATTATTATTATTATTCTGTGGCTTCGCTGTCCATAAACATGCAGTGTTTGACTTTATTTGATGAATAACCAAGGGGCACTTTGTTCCTTTGAATGACATTTTTATTTAAACTTCTATGTTCAAAGTAATAGTTGCCAAAAATGACAACTGTCGTCATATTATATATAATAATATAAAGCCAGTTTCCCACCTGGGAATAACCAAAGTATAGTACCATTGTTTTTTTTGGGGGGGGGGGGGGGGGGGGGGGGGGTGCTGAAGAGTAATAAAAAAGAAAGGAAGGACAAAATATACATGGAAATAAATAATTTAACACAAAGTTTAAACATGTTAAACATGCAAACAAAGTGACAAGTTAAAGAAATAACTGTAATTATGCACAACGGAGCTTAACGACTTGTCCCAGTTTAAACATTTGCCTTAGGTATCTATAAAGAAATAAATGGGAAAGGACGACAACGCGGTAAAGTCAGATAAAAGAGCCGGGAGCTAAAATGAAACCACACATATCAGAGTGATGTGGACTGAGGATATTATCAAGGGACTGAAATTAAATTATTAATTAAACTTTAAAGCAACGTTAGCCACCAATCAACTGTGGTGGCCTCTAACGTGGAAGCCCTGCAAATGACGACAACACAACAGACAAAACTGACCTGTTTTCACCTTATTCTAACATAAAACAAATCCTTTATACAAACCCAAAGGAGTCAGATAAGCGTGCACGGTGAAAATAAAACACAATTGTACATAAAAGTCTTGTATTATATATAAATTATTATCTTCCCTGACACATTGCCCAGGTCTTGAATATTAAGTTGTATTAAGTATTAATTAAGTATTCAATGCAGCGGGAAAAAAAAATAAACCAGAGCAATGTACCACATTCCCACTGGAGAAAGAATACAACATTTCATCTTGGGTTTAAACAGGTTTTCACCAGTGGGAATGTTTTAAATTGGCATTTACCCCCATGTCAATGCAATGCACATATATTTTTGTGGGAAAGTAAGACCCAGGGAACGGTGCTAATTTCATGTTCCTCTGCTGTATTTCTGGTGCAACGCTACATTGAGCATTCATCTTTTTTTTGCCATTATACAGATGTTATCATATATAATGTTTGTAGAAATCCTCACATTAGTCAGCACTCCATATCATTTCCTTACTAATTTGGTAACACTTTAGATTAGGGAACACATATTCACCAATAACTAGGTGCTTACTAACATATAAGTAGCATGCAAGTCCTTTATTAGTAATCACTAAGCATATATCAACACCTTATTCTACCTCTACTATGACATGAAATAAGATTTTTCCTACATAAGGTGTTAATACATGCTTGATATTTACTAATAAAGGGCTAGTATGCTACTTCTATGCATGCTAGTAAGCATCTGGTTAATGGTGAATATGTGTTCCTTAATCTAAAGTTACCCATAAGTTAGACGATCACAACTATTTAAAGCGAGATCGACGTAAAAGATGCAACAGTAACCACTGTAACGTTAGCACTGAGAGCAACGGAGTTGTACGTGGTTTTTTTTTCCTTCTTCGGACTCATTTTGTTTCCAGCATGTCTGTGATGTGGTAATTCACCCATGACACAGACGTGAAAAAAAAACTGCAGCAAATTTTGTTAATTGGCTTGGGTTTAAAAATCCTAGGTATAATTACAGATTTCCATGTGAAAGACGCTAAAGATGGACATGTTTTAATTGACCTTTTTTTTGTGAGCACAAATGAAAATGTAGGAATATCCTTCGCCAAGGTCCTGAGCTCCTCACAACAACTGAAGGTTTTTGCAGAAGAGACGCAGATCAGTGTGTGGCTGTGGAACCAGGTGAAAGCTACTGAGCAAAATGTTAAATAGATATTTTACTACAGACTGACTGTAGATGAGTGGGAACGCTTTTGTGTGAAATGTTAACCAGTACACGTGAAGCCTCACTGTGCAGGAGCAGAGGAATTAGTAGGACATGGGGGGTGGGGATGGAAGAGGTGGTGCTGCATAAAAAGAAAAACCTTTCTGTGCAAGGTCGAGGCACTTTCAAAGCACTGTGCACATACTTATAAAGGGATATGTGCACACACACACACACACGCACACACACACACACACACACACACACACACACTGGATGGAGATACACAGTCTGCTGCAGCAGGTGCTTTAGCCGGAGTCCATGCTGAACAGCTCGATGCCATGTGGGCTCCAGTGAAGGCCGACACCAGAGTTAAAGACCAGGGACCAGACGTAGGGGATGAAGAAATCCTCCGGCTGGTCTTCCTCAACGTACTTAAACTTGAGCTCAGGAAACTTCTGTTCACACAAACACAATGAGGAGAGAATACTGTTAGGACTTGAGATAGACAGGATATGTTTTTTTCAGGGCCGATATCGATTATTAGTACACTACCGTATACTAGGTTACCTACCTATCCTAACTTAATGTTATATTCATTGAAAAAAAAAAGAGCTTTTCCTAAAAAATAAGGACATTTCTAAGTGACCCCAAACTTTTAAACGGTAGTATAGTCAAGGAGACCGATAATCGATATTTGGAGCTGATATTCATTTGCAGTAAAAGTGAAAAATATTGCCGTCAAAATTTTGAATAACACAAACACCAACACTTAGAACAAAAAAATTTTGATTATTCACAGCAGACATTTTGATTTGCCATCGAAATAAAAAAAAATAAAAAGGGTAATTAATCATAACAATAGCTCCTGTGGGATCTTGCATAACACTAAGTTCTGACAGTTGTCAACCTTTCATGCAAATGCAGCACAATCGTTTTTTCTAATGTGACGTGTTGAAATGACTCTCTGTGGTGCGAGGCCTCGTCAGGAGACTAAATAACCTCACAGCGTTTTGTAACACACTGAGACTTTGCTTCACAACTTTTGTCGAATGCTGCAACAATGGCCAGGTAAATGGTGCAGTTAATAATTTAGTCATACGTGTTTAAAGGACACATTTTACAACGTGCCGATGTGGAAACGGGCATCACCACCATTGAGAAACTGCATCCGAACACATTTGAAATGTTGGTGCAGCTCATGTAATTCAGTCCGAGTGTGAGGTAACTGTGGTTACAGCCGTCTGCAGACAGGTCTCTCACTCTGTGGTCCAACCACTGACCTTTTAAAAAAATGGGCTAATGCGCTAATGTCACCTTTAAACCTCAGGAAACGACTATATTTCAAAAAAACTCCTGCTGTGCTGTTTTGTGAGGGAAAACAACTGCAGAGTAAACTGCAGAGGCTCTCACGGCAAATTCAACAAATTACCTTCACATTGAGGACAACACAGACATCAGCACCAGGACAGAGTCGGTTTGACTGACGTCAGTAGACAGCAAATAAACACAAAGACAACCATCAAACAAACAGCGCTTTGATAACATGACGTGCCGTCTAACTCCATTACTCGGTAATAACCACGAGACTCAAAGGTTGACAAATTTGACATGAAGTTTGCACAATGAGGCGTCAACGTCCACACTCCATGTAGTCTGTTCTACCTCCGACATGGAGGTTACGGCAACAGATAAGTGCCACTCTTCTTGGATTACCCATTCATAGTTGACAAATCAGCAGTATGAAGAAAGTCACTGCACAGAAATACTTATAAAAGCTATACATAGAAGAATGTGTTTATTAGGAATACCACTTTTTGTGTCCGATATAATATATTGTGACCGAAATAGCAAACTCTACAGATATCGACATTGGTCCTGGCATTGGCTGATAACAACACGTTTGTGCTGAGCAGGGCCCGAACAATTTTAAATAAATATATCATTGCAATTATTATTACTGCATGATTTTTGTGCAGATCTATGAGAAACAAATGTAGTTTAGATCAAGTAAAGTAAAGACAGTGATTAGTCTAAAATAACATTTTGACAGACATTTTGGCTTTAACAAAAATTGCAGTAGGCTGTATTGCGATTCCGATACAATGTTGTTTAACTGCTCAGCCCTAGTGCCTAGTGAAAAATATTGTTCTCCTAAATAAACAGCCCAAACATGACTCGGCTAAAATGCATTTGCTGATTTTTATTTACTTTTTTACAGTCTGTGCATAGTGAAGCATGCGATTTACAGGATTTTTGGATTGTATTGATTAAATTACATTTTTATCATCCCTAACATTTATACTTCGATATTAGCAAACAAATAAGTCCAAAACAGGCCATTTAATGTACTAATTCAATCAATGTTATGAATTGAAGTGCAGTGTTCGACACCTCTGCGACGACAATCCTCAAATTTGTATCTCAAAATCTTTAAGAAAATGTTGTCACGCCATTAAACGGCCTCCTATTGAAAGAGTGGATGTGGATTTCTTAAAGCTGCTAAATAAAAACATGAGCCCAGCAACTGGACCATAGCAAGCCTCTGCCAGTCTACCTAACAGCAGGCAGGTAGCAAAAGACCGGCATCAATAATACAACGGTACCTCATTATATCCTCCTGTCTACACATGCATGGACTGTATATGCACACATGCAGCCCGTAATCAGTCTGCGGTGAAAGACAGACGATCAGGGCCTTTATGACATGCTCCCAGTCCGTCTATTGAGTCCTCTATTCACAGCCACATTCATGGTATCATATTGACACAGACACAGGAGCTACAGGGTCATAGGCCATATGGCAGGCGACTGAGGCCAGACCACACACACACCAGTGCCATTGTGACGGCCAGACACAACGCAGGAGCGCCTTTATCTGGCTGGTATTTGTGTGTAGGAGACCGTCTCGCGGACAAGCGTACCCACTCATCGAACGTTCATATGACACCGTTACTCAAGCCAGACAGACTCACTTTTACTTGAGCATACACGCATTGCATTGTGACCTCCAAACACAATAGGTTGTGATGTCATTTAGCTGTAGTTTTTAAAAGGTCCAGTGTGTAAGACTGAGTTGAAAGTATTTCCATTCAGCAAAAATGGAAAGAGTTTTTTGTCCAGTCAACTGAATGTATGAATTGTTGTTTTCATTACAAGTGAATGAGTCCATTAGGAGCAGGTCTTCTCTGAGGAAGCTGCCATGTCAGGCCACCGTGTTTTTAATAGACAAACTGAATATAGTTGGTTTTCCACGATACAGTTCTACTACTACCTTCCATTACTAGAGTACCTTCCTCAATGTGGGTGGGGTCGTCACAGCACGGCTGCACGAAACTGCCGTTTACCAAAGGGTTCTTGGTAACACTAATGGTTCCAGTAAGAATCATTTTAATGCAGAGAACCCTTTAAAACCCCTTTCCTAAATAAAGGGTTTTAAAAGGGTTCTTAGTGGAACCCTCCAAAAGGGTTCCAGGTGAATGGGTTGTGATGCGTCTCACGGTCGGAGGTTAGACACGTTTTCAGGAATTTTAAGACTTCTTAACTAGAGCTGCAACTAACAATTATTTTCATAATCGATTAATCTTAGACTTAGACTTAGACTTCCTTTTATTGTCATTGCACAGAGAACACAACAGTGAAAAACTGGCAACGAAATGTCGTTGCTTGGCAACCGGTACAACCGGGAGCCGAAGCAGCCGCTGCCGTACAGGGCGCCGCCATCTAATCTGTCGATTATTTTCTCGATTAATCGTTTGGTCCATAAAATGTCAGATGTCAAACCTGGAAATAATGAGTTTCTCAAATGTGAAAATGATTAACTTTTAATGATGTCTTTGTTATATGGAGCAAAAAAAAACTAAGAAAATATTCACATTTAAGAAGCTAAAACAATCAGAAATCTTGTTTTAATCATGAAAAAAAGCTTCAAACCGATTTTCAATGTAGTTGACGATTCATTTTTTGGTTTGTGTGTCGGATGTTGTACTCGTGACTCTTCTAGTGATGACACTCTCTGACCAATCAGTGGCCGGCAGTCTGTCAACATCACATTTTAGTATCGACTCAGCTCATTGGAACATTGCCAGAGCAGGTACTAAAAAAAAGCACCAAGTACTATTGCTAATGGAAAAGCAAAATAAACCGAGTTGAGCTATAACTGAATAATGGAAAAGCGCCATTAGACTTTTAATGATTGGAAGGGAAAAGTGAGGGAAGAGATATTCAGCTGTAACATGCAACTTAACCAAAACACAGACTGAGATCGACCCACTGTACCTTAAAGTCTGTCATTGAAAGATGATGAACTAACACAAACAACCCACAACAGAAGGCAGCTGAGCCTGTTGTCCCGCGATAATCACCATAATATATGAAACATAACTGATTATGCTAATTAGGTTATTAAGATAATTAAAGCATTCATCAGCCAATGCAGAAATGTCGACATATTACCAACCAACACGTGTGGCAGAAATGTTATATATCACAAAGAATTATGAATTAAAATTCCCTTCTCATTAATGTGGAAATAAATGTATGGCTGCTTGAAAAAAAGCTCATCTTTAATACTGGAGGATGCTTGTGTAAGCAGTATCTGCCATACCATATTTGTAAGTTATTGTTTTCATAAAAACAAGTCAGACATAAGCTGCTATAGCAATATACAGTAATGTTGTACGTTATAAGCTGCCATAAGGGCAGGCCATTAAAAGAACAATATATGCTCTTTTCAAAATAAGACCAGGAATATGAGGAGCACTTCATCACGGCCTCTGAATGCAGCAATCGCTTTATAGGAAGAGGTGAAACTACAGACATCTACACTGAGCCTGTGTCTTTGTAAATTGAGGGTTGACTATTGTTGGAAAATAAATAAATAAATAAAAATACACTACTTTGAGCCATTGTCTTGCCATTGTTGTCTACTTGTTTCCTCCTTTCAGAGTCTCCGAACATCTTCTGATTGGCTGGAGCTGAACAGCTACTCACAGTGATCTTTCTCATCGACTGAAAACAACGGCCATTCATCACGCTGAATCGAGTGGAAAGCCACCAGCAGAGCTCCTGTTCCGCAGTGGCACACACTGCGCCCTGAGGAGGGCTATGGACAGTCACAGACTGTCCAACGGCTTTGACCATTGGGAAAACTTGTCGCAGGCGTAATTCAATAAGGAGACAGATTCACACATAAACTATCGTAAGCAGGTCACGCTGACACTATGAGACACAAATGTAATGCTAAAGGATGATCTAATCCATTCAAACATTTACTTCTCAACAGTGTTATGACGTTGCCAACAATGAAACTAACTGCAACCGAAACTGAGGCAAAAAAAATCCTGTTATTAAAGTTGGGAAACACAATAATTTTGCTCTCTTGCTGACATTTAGTTGACAAGATAAATATCACGTTCATGTGGGCACTGAAACTAGGTAGCCACTGCCAGAGCCAGGTTAGCTTAGCTAAAAAAAACAAAAACTTGAAACACTTATAAACAGCTAGATGTTCAATGGAAGACAAAATCTACATCCCAGCACCAATAAAGCTCATTGACTACCATGTTGACTACCAGTTTCCCCATTCATTTTCAAACGTTGGTTTTTGTTAAGGACAGAACAAAGCCTACATTGCCTAAAATAAGCTCACCAGTGCCTGGTTCAACCACATATTTATAAGTCACAGATGCCAAAATATTGAACTGGTCCTTAAATGTTAAAAGCTGTCATTGTAGCATGACATTAGTACACGAGGAAAATACATCATTTCAGAACTTGCCAAAAGACTGACAACTTGTGTCGCTACAACGTCCTTAATCCAAAATGATGAGCCTAAACTGCAGGAACATTAAGTCCCCTGTGCACCTTCAAACGCTTTCACTAGATAGTGAAGACGAAATGAAAAAAAAGTAAGAATAATGATGCCTGAATACAATGGTTTCAGTTTTAACTCCTCCTTTTATATTGGACAGGAGACCCCAGGGGATTTGGAGGTTTGGGAAGTCTTGGGTATCACTACACGTAGTTCACATCACAGAATAAATGTCCCTTCCATGCTTTAATGTGTTCTGGGAAAAATCAGAACACCAACACCCTAATATAATCTCTGAACATTAGTCTGTCTATACTGTGGCTTCCTCTCTTTCCCGTGGCTCCCTGTTGTACGCTCTCCTTCTGCCCTCCTCTGTTTTGTTCATAGTCTGGCAGCTGTCTGGGCCCAATTGGCCCAGGCTCATATCAGTTAGTTATGGGTCCTGGTGGGTCAGGCCCTCGCCCATGAACACAGACTGACTGGCTGGCCTCATATCTTCACTCAGGACTCTGTGTTCCCTTCCTCCTCTGCACGCCGCTGTGCTGTCAGAGCTCAGACAGAGAAGAATGCGGCAAGGGAGCAACTATGAACTAGTACGTATGTGTACACACACATACACACACACACACACACACACACACATGCGCGTGCAAGCACCCAAAGGTTATATTACAAAGTGCAACATCTTTGATAAAATGCATGGTCATTATGTGGAAATACCGCAATTTAATATTGCACCATTATAATCAAAGGGCTTGCAATCGTCATCGAGTTTAAAGCCCCTTCATACAAGATTCGTGGTGATGCCTCACAGCAAGGTTTTTGGCCTGAAACCCATCTGCACATTTCTACACATCGTACAATCTCTCCTCCTGTATACGTGGGTTTTCTCTAGGTACTTCAACTTCCTCCCACAGTCCAAACAGACAGATTAGGTTAATTGGAGACTCTAAAGGTTAATTGGAAACTCTAAATTGCCCATAGGTGTGAATGGGAGAAGGTCGTTTGTCAGCTTTGTGATAGACTGGCAACTGTCCAGAAGTGGCTTCCATTCTGATTGGCAGTAATGTCAACATGGTGCCTGGTGGACATGCTAATTTTTGTTATTTCCAAGACGTGTGTTGCCCCGATTGCTGCTGGCTGGATTGCTTGCTTTGTTGGCGCTCCTGTACACAAGGCAACTATATTCGATTGTGCCTCTGGTTGTGTTTCACATTGCTGAGAACATAAAGAGAGTTGGAAGCTGTTAGCAGTGAGTCTTAGCAGTGAGTCCAATGAGTATGCTGTCCTGTGACCTTGCGTCTGGGGATCCAGAAGGAAAAAGAGAGGATCAGCACTTGGGGGAGTTGGGAATCTTCTTTTTCCTTTTTATTTAAAACCATGCACAGCAAAAATCAATATTATTGAACTCCGCCAAGGAGGTATATTTGTTTGTCTGTCAATCTTTTAGCAACATAACTCGAAAAGTCACGGACGGATTTGGATGAGATTTTCAGGAAATGTCCACAATGGGACCAAGAAAAAATTATCAAATGATCATGAACACATTTTGGATGCCATGACTGGTTACAACACTGGATGTCTGACCATAACGTTATCGCTGGTTATAACTCTTGCGGTCTGACCCAGGTGCGCCGGCAGGGTGTATTTTGTTGGCACTGAGCTGCCTTGGCGGAGGTCTGCGCTCCCCGAGTGCTTTTCTACTTTTAAATGTTGTTTTAGGTTACCGATAGGAAACTTTGTACTTGTTTTCAAAAGTCTTGATTTCAGTGTCAAGGTAGTGTAAATGGCAGACTGGAGTAGAGTAGGATTTATGGATTTTTAAATAAATAAGGCGTAATGTTGGTGTTTCCTGTAAAGAGTGACGCAGAGAATATTGCATTTTGATGGCACTAACTCCATTATTCTAATGCTAAAATCCAAATTCATAGCCGTCTCATAATATTCCTGTTATTATTGTACAACTCTTGTTAATTCCAATTAGTCAGATATTTGTTGAATTCAGGACCTAAATTTAATTCAGTTGTGAAGACAGGTTGTACCTGGCACAATCTTAAATATGAGGATTCCATGTCCATATGAGGCTTTCCGAGTGAACAATGTGTGGGAAAGTAGTGCAGGACAGTCATTAGGCTTAAGGGCCCTGTTCAGATGTGGTATTAACATCGGTTCTCACTATGACAGTTAACACATCCAGGATGCATCAAAATGAGTCCTGGATGTGTCTCCTGTGACCACGAGACCAGGTCTGGCCTTCCCCCACACCCTGTTTTCAAATAAACGTCTGTTTGCTAAAACAAAGCAATTTGTATAGGTGTGTCTGATAATGATGTCTCACTGTCTGTGAGAGTGAGAGAGAAGAGGAAACTAGTGACTCAAAGCCCTGCTCACACTGCTGTGGCATGAAATAAGATTTAAAAAAGATCAGAATTAATACAGTGGCAGTAGCTACAAATAAATGTATGTAATGGTACTGATTAGAGTAAAAAAAGGACCTCACCAGAGGAGGAGTTCTCTAATCTATACTGAGGACAAATTGCATTCACACATGCTCAGGAATATGGTCCTATGCATCTGCAAAGCCAGTCCAAATGTGTTTTTTTTTTTTTTTTTGATGGGATCTGAGGAAGGTTTTTAAGATGGACTGGGACATTTAGACTTGTACTTAGCTTGTAGTTGATACCAGGTCTGAAAAAGGTCATAAAGGGCCAGGAAAACCCTCCATTCATTCTGCCCTAAGGAGCCAGAGAGTCTGTGAACTATCACTGCTCAATAAGGTAGATTTCAGCTGGTCAGGCTAAACAACACATCCCGCAGGCACAGCCCATGAGACTCATCGTAGACTTAAACACCCAGTAACAACACATACATAGAAAAACTCCCCGGGGTATTTACTGTACCAACTTCTTTTAACACTTTCTTTAATTTACATTTTTTTTTTACAGTTTTGTGTAGTTGCTTTTATGTCCTTTATGTAAACAGCCTATGTATAATCTTGTGTCCCCCATCGTTTACTTTGCAACTGTCAGCTCCTCCCAATAAACGGATTTAAAGACCAAAGGGCATACGTACAAGCAAATGCAGTTTGCATAAGTGTCAACAAGAGTGATTTCAGGTAGTTGGAAAGAAAATGCTCCCATTGACATAAGCTACATGCTTGGACTCGACTTGTTTTCAAACAAACATCCTTACATCTCTTTCTTGTCAGCTCTCTCTATGCACACACAACGGCCAGAGACACCAGTACTCCTTCTACAAGCTTTTACGGAGTAATTACTAATGTATTGATGAGTCCACACAACATTAATCCAACCTATGGATTTTCACTTTGGAGGCTGAATAGCAGAAGGAACTCTTAAGATAAAGGGGAGGCGAGAAGCAGAGGGACAGCTTGATGGTGCCTTTGAAATAGTAACAAGCAGTAGGATCCTCTCCTTGAGGAAACATCACGTCTTCCATTGGAGCCAGAAAGGAGGCATTGTGAAATTCAACAACACTTGTGCACAGACACAAAATGGTCATCTTCAAAGTCACACACACTGATGGAGAAGATGACATGCACTCATCCTCGTACTGCAGCCATCGATGAGCGCTACAGGTACAGCTGAAGGACATGCCAGGGTTACCCTCATTGTGCCATGTGTAATTCTACAGCTTTATGGTCGATCGCTACATTAGCGCTCTGAGGTGCCGGCTGAGAGTGAGACGAGGAGTGCACGTGGGCACGTGGCCACGCGCCATCCCTCTTCCATATCGGCTAGTTAGACAAATGCCTTGCAGCCAGCCGCCAAGTATAGAACATGAAACACATGATGAAACATGCAATTAAGAGCTTCAGTGCTGGTGAGGAGCGGAGTGGGGAGACCGCTGGTTACATATTTCCACACTGATTAATGGTGGAGCACTGGGAGGGGCGGGGGTTAGCGAACCCGCCAGGAATGTTGGGTGTTGGGTAACGAGGCGCTGTGGCAGATTTATGTCCCCTCGCCCCCTCCTCCTGATCTTATGTGCCCATGACAAAGTGCCCCATAGCCCCCTATCCCATCTCCTTGAAATGTCATTACATGTTCGGATGGAGCAGGCAAGCAGAGATGGAATGAAGATGGGTATTAATGCTAATGAGAATTGGGCTTTGGCCTTTTGTCTCATGTCCCAATGGCGCTTTCCATCTTTCCCTCACCTCAGTCCATATGCCTATACCATACCTCTCCTGCTCTTTCACCTGCCCAGACAAACTAATTCAATTTTTTTCACCTCCCCGGCACCAATCCACCGTACATCGCAGCCGTTAACAACACATTCTTAGAGTCCAATATGTCCCGCTACATCCTCAGCCGGCAATGTTTTATTATTCCATGTCTCAATGCTCTGCCATCCAATCTGTCCTCTTACTGTGTGTGTGTGTGTGTGTGTGTGTGTGTGTGTGTGTGTGTGTGTGTGTGTGTGTGTGTGTGTGTGTATACAGACCTGCCAACCTTGATGTATAACATGGATGGGTGGGTGGGGTATTTGTTTTTATGGATAACATTATTATTATCATATTCCTGGTGTCACAAATTATGACTTAAGACATCTCTCCCACAGAAAATATATATCTATCACAATGAACGGTTCAACTCCTTTGCATGAAGCAGAATAGATACTTGTTGGTGGAGACTTGAGTGAAAAATCATACCAGTATGTGTAGGAATGTGAGTTTGTGTGTTTTACCCTGAGTCTGTCTTTGGGCAGGGCCTGGGCTCCTTTCATAATGACCTCCTGGACCCTTTCAACTGACAGGTCACTTCCAGCCTGCTCCAGACGCTGACTGAAGAAGCCAATCACCTAATGGTCACAGAGGAAAAAGCAAATCATTATACAGAACCCAACTTTGTCAAAAATTCATTTAGACTGACACAGATGTTTTATAAACCAAAATACATTTATTAGTACATGGAATGTTAACACTTCAAGAAGTTACACAAGCGGTTTGGGGTGAATTCCATTTAAACTCACACTTTTATTCATCAAAAGAGTTGCAAAATTAATAGAAAATATAGTCAAGACATTGACAAGAATAGAAATAATGATTTTTATTCAAAATAATAATTTTGCCCTTCAAACTTTGCTTTCGTCAAAGAACCAGCAAAACTGTTTTCAGCTGTGCTAACATCATTGCACACGGGGTTTTAAAGGGTTTTCTAATCATCCAATAGCCTTCTAACACGATTAGCAAACACAAAGTAACATGAGAACACTGGAGAGATGATTGCTGGAAATGGGCCTCTATACACCTATGTACATATTCCATTAAAAACCAGACGTTTGCAGCTAGAATAGTCATTTGAGTGTGTATTTCTGATTAATTTAATGTTATATACATTCATTCAAAAATAAGGGAAAACAAGATAGGGCAGCAAACTGCAAGCATACATTTTTAGCATTGTAATGCATATTTGACTATTTTTCTTAAAATGTAATATAATTCATATGTATAGTATTTAAATTAATGAAGATACAATTTTGGTTTTATTCCTATGTGTCAAACATATAATGTTATTACTGCTCTTCAGTGTCAATAATAAATAAATGTTGGGCTGTACAATCCAGCATTGGTGGGATTTTTGTCATGATCTTTGATGATAAAATATTGTTCCTTTTACTAAATGGATGGGATTTTGTGTCATACTGATATCACGGAGGTTTCGCAACAATTCCCAGTTCTGTCATGAAGCTCTTTGACTTCTCGTATCCCACTGTGGTGGAGCTATACCTTTATGATGACAGTGGGCGCAATATGAAGATCCATGCAAGAACAATGTATCATATAGTGGGTGTCATTCTGAAAAGTACTAACATGGCTGTTTAACATTCCACCCTCTCAACGCCAAGAGCTGCCTTGAAGCGATGTTCAATGTATGCAGCTACAGCTTGTTTTCATACATTACATTATACGGTTTGCATCTCCAGCCAACAAGCTGAATGTCATGTTTCCTAACAGCAGTACATTGCCATGAAAATGCAACTGAAAACAGAGCTCCATATTTTAAAGTGGATACATGAAAACTGCTATGAACACAGACTTTGCTACTAGGCATCAAGGGTCCGAGCACGTATCTTGTCTCTAACTTTACTCGACGACAAGTACTTTACTGTAGCTCAAATTATCTAATGCCTTCTGGGTTCACTCTAAACAAGAGTTCAAGGAAATGGTAGTTTGCATTTCAACTTCTGTGCTAGGTTTTCCCTTGGAAAAATCTTGGTATTACTGATTCTTTTTGATGCTTTTTTTGTCAAACCAACAGAGGAAAAAAATGCATCTATGGGCAATGTGTTCTCTCCTTACAGCGCTTTTGAAAAAAAATTCACCAGATCCCACAAGAATACTGTGTGCGCGTGCGTCTCATCTATCTAATACTAATCTCTTCATTAAGTCCGAAGGCCTTCCATATGGGGTTAATTTAGAGGAGCAAAAACACAGGCTCTCATCTCGAGTCTCATGCTCACACACATGGATTTGCAAGCATAGGGAAGGCTTTTGAGAATAGCCTTAGGGAGACTGACTTAACTAAGGGATTCTAGCTAGCATGCCTCCCTCATACTTATGGATAACAGCAAAGCCCATGGCAGTGTATGCAGCAACCCCCATCCCTTATATGTACACACCAAAGCTTCCTTTCCTCCTCTACATGACTAATACAGCAATAAATGACAGCATTCTTTTGCTCTGTTCCTTCCTCCCCCATACACAAAACACTCCCAATGAATATTTGACATCGGGCCTCTCGACACAAGGGGACTGATTAATTCATCAATACTACTTAAGCTCACAGAGCTCTGTATGCAGCGCAGTCCGACTACACACTATGTTAGTGATGCAGTTTGCATGTATTTCAGGGCCGCATAGCTTTGTGAATCTTTCCCTAAAGATGGAGAGGACATTCAGGGAAAATCTGCACAACCTTGATCTACTGAATAGTAACCACGCATCAACCCACCCCGGAGATGCAAAGCTCTTCCACTATTTCCAAGCCTCTGTCAATTCACTGCCAATGTTTTGGTAAAAACTTGCACTGACCGTGTCCAGGTTCTGCATGATGTCCTGGAAGGATGGGTGCATCCTGAACTGCTCAAAGAGCTCCCTCTTGTAGAGCAGCGCATACACCAGGTTTGGGTTGTGGTGAAGCGAGTTGCACAGGCAAGAGTTGATGATTTCCAGCATCATGCGGATCACCTCCTCAATCACATTCAGGTCCTGGGCCTGAGGGAAAGGGAGGATGTAAAGGTTAATTGGTTTCCCACAACAGTGGTTTCACGTGTAATGGTGTTTTTAAATGATTGCCTCCTGATAGATTGATCAGCAGGGGGTAATAAAGAGGTGGAGGGAGAGAGGGAATAATGTAAGGAGAGGAAAAGGAAAGAATGTAGTTAACTAAGTTTTCAGTCAAGGTCTTATAGTATGGGAAGAACCTCTTAAACCTCTTAAAGTCAGTGATCAGGACGAGGAGGAGACAGGTGTGGGAAGGACAAAGAATAAGACGAAGGTGGTTGAGGTGATGACATGATTTCTCTCTGGTATGTAGTCAACTCAGAGGCTGCGTCACTCCCACTTCCAACTCCTGTGTTCTGATGTAAATGGAATGCAGCACGAATGCAGCCTTTGACTGCTGATCATGATACGACATTATACGGACATAAAGACAGTGAATACCAATTAAGGACGAGGACATCAAGGAGATAATGCTGGAGCATGCAAATCGCCATAAGTTGCACAACTTCAAAACTCTGAGGAATAAATACCAGCCCAAAGCTTTAATCATTATCTTTGCTTTACAGGAAGCCTCGCCTTAGACAGTACTGATCAGTAGCTTCCTCTGGGGTTACATCCTGCTTCATTTAAAGGCTTGAAAGGAGGAAAGTATATTTCCTGGAACTATTGAAAGTCCTGTAAAATACATTAAAATAGGCACAGAGTGAGCCACTTTTATCTTTTATGTTGGGTGTAGAGAAGCTATGTTTTTCAAAAAAGCCTATCGCCTCTGCTTTGTAAGACACATTTAAAACATTATAAAATGAAACAAAGAGCTTTCATTAAGTTTATTTGAATTCGTGTTCGTATGGAAAAAAGCGATCATGAATCTGAATGAAAGCTAACAGGTCACACAGATTTATCCTTAAGGATTCATTTTCATGTGAAAATGATTGTCCTACAGACGACACGCTTTGATTAATTTGCAAAAAAACAGCTCAGACCAGATTCAGAACCGAGGCCTGGTGAGACTGCAACAGCAAGCTGAGATTTCCACCTCCAATCTGGGTGAACCATCTGTAACAGAACTGCATGTGGCAGCATTATATATATTCCATCTTCTGTGCCCTGTTTTAGATACAAGCGCTTATCTTATAAATAACTGTGCTCACTGTGTGGCCTTTTCTTTTTGTGCTATACCTACACACCACTGTATGCACCATCTAATACATGTGAACACACACACACACACAAGAACACACACACACACACAAGAACACACACAAGAACACACACACACACACACACACACACACACACACACACACACACACACACACACACACACACACACACACACACACACACACACACACACACACACACACACACACACACACACACACACACACACACACACACACACACACACACACACACACACACACACACACACACACACACACACACACACACACACACACACACACACACACACACACACACACACACACACACACACACACACACACACACACACACACACACACACACACACACACACACACACACACACACACACACACACACACACACACACACACACACACACACACACACACACACACACACACACACACACACACACACACACACACACACACACACACACAACCCCTGAAAGAAGGCAGGGAGATTAGAATGACCGTAAACAATTGTTCTGCCTGGCCAAGGATCAGACCTGTCACACAGATGCAATAATGGATCGCACTGATGTCCAAAAGCTGGCAGATAAAGGTGTGCAGGAGCTTAAACAGGCAGACATGAAGAGCAAAAGTGGAAGGCAAGAGGGCTGGCTATAACGAGGATTGATTGTGTGTCTGGGAGCAGAGGTGGCTCCAGAGGTTCGACTCCTTTGCCGAGTTAGACCTGCTCTATTCTCCTTCTGCTGTGGCAGGCCATAATTAGACAGAAAGAAGGGACAGATACGGGAGACAACCGAGTGGGAAGAAGAGGCGGCAGAGGACGAAGAGGAGGGAGGACAGGAACAAAAATGGAAGCACGGAAGAAGACAATGGAGGTGGGAAGGGTTAATGGAAAAAGCGAACATGATGAAGAGGAGACAAAAGGAAGAGAGGAGGACAGAGTAGGAGTGAGGGATGCCTAGTGTTTTGTTCTACAGTTCTGCACCCAACTTAATGAGATTAGCCTGGCAGGGAAAAAAATGCCACACTGGGGAATTCAGGTCACATGAAAATAGGCTAGCTAGACGTCTGCCTGGCCCTGTGTGTATGTTTGACAAGTGGATGAGATTAAAAGGCCCATGGTCTACTTGAAACCCAGGATTTTAAATATCTAGGCTCCTTCTTTTACACTTCCCAGTTTCCACTCTGTACTTTATACTTGTTTACCTGTAATTTGTTTGAATGACCAAATTAAAATATTATTTTCCTTCCTTTTTTCATTCTTTCTTTACCTCACCTTCCTATATTGTCCCCCCCCCTCTCTTCTTTTCTACTCCTTCTACACTCATATGCAATTTTAAGCCTCCTGCGTTGTCATTTAGTCCCAACCACTAATGCCGCTGTTTAATGTCCTCTCTCCACCCAAGAAAACACAGGCCTCAGACATGAGCTGTATCATTAGTCTCAATGATAACTGGCCCATTTTACTCGTTTTACTCAAACCTTACAGGAAGCTGTGAGTGTGTGAGTCTAAGCTTTTCCATCTGTCTGATTCTGCTGCTAATTCTTCAGCATGCTGGGCACAAAATGTGTTTTCATTTGTAATGTCTACAGGTACACGTTTGACCTTTGCTATCTGTCTGACGAAGAAAATGATAGAGTTTGTAGATGTAATCTGTACATGGGAAGGGCAGTGCCACCGCTACACTATCTTGGTGATGGTCTGGCCATTCCTGATATCATACCCATGCATGTTTTTGTGCAAATGTTTGTGTGTGCGGACAGGGTGTTTAGAGACACAGACATGTAAATCCCTGTAAAGTAGGTGCTGGCATCATTAAACCAATAGCTTAGTGATTTCCTGGCTGGCCCCACTGCTCAGTGCAGGCTGTTGCAGGGCAGACAAACCAGACATATTAAGACAAGGGCATGGAGATAAAAACATAACAAAAAGAAATTGAAAACCACACCTAAATAAGAAATATCCGGCAGTAGTTTCACATAAAATGCACCAAGAACCGAAGAAAACCAGCATTTGAATTGACATTTAGTTTGAATGAGACGAATGGAAAAGGATAAGAATGAGAAGAAGAAAAAACATTTGGACAGACAGAAAGGGTCAGACTGGCTGAGCAGCAGCAGTCTGCTATGTCTTATGGGGAGTTTTTTTTTTATAAATAGGTCACTGTCTGACCTGCATTATGGTACCATGGTCATGTCATAATCACACAATGTTGTACTGCATTGTACACAGGTCAGCTTCTCATTACCCAATAGCCTCACACATTCACAACACATTCTTTGTTGCACACACCAACACAGACAAGGGCAAAAAAACACACACAGTGTTTCCACAACAGAACAACAGCGCCAACACAGCAGAGTTTAGGAAAAACTGTGTTGGACAATCACTGCATCACTGTCTGTGTAGAGGGGAAGTCCAGCATATTTTACAGGCAGACAATTGCTATTATCAGTTTACATTCACTCTCTGAATCTCTGAGACTTGTCTGGCACCAACAGCAGGAGGCTAGAGGGCGAAAACAGCAGTGATTTGGTGAGTGATGGTGATGAAAAAAGATAATGCCAACAGCTGCAAAAGCACTGGCAAATAAAAGGTGTACGGTGCTAATTGATCTGCTGTGAGCTGTGCTCTGTTTTGCTATGGCTCCATCAGAAAAAGACCAAGGCGCAGCAGGGATGCCCTAATTACCATTTGGAAGCAGACAATCACGAGGACCCCAGAGCACCTGCTGCCTGTGGGGCTGGCACTCCTACTGCCCAAGAAAAAAAACACAGAGAGAATCGGAGGCAGATGACAGATGCATAAAGAGATAACGTAATGAGTCAATGAACAATTTGGCCCTTATTCCATCTTTGTGGGGTAGGTGAGGAGAAAAAATTGACAGATGAGAGGCTACAAATGACTAGATTGGGTGAGGGTGACAGTCAAGAAGCCAGCGCTCAGCTCTCAGTAGGTGACTGCCTTAATGAGAAGAACGCAAAGAGCCAGAACAACATAATGAGCCACACTGAAAGTGGCATAAGTCTAACAGAGGAGGTGAAGCCTTATTATGGACCATAATTTAGGTATTTAACCACCAAACTGTCATGTAAAGTAAAACTTTTATTTAACCTAATTTAGAAAGGTTTTGTTTTGACTTCTCAGTGAAAAATCAGGACAATAACAGCCTGGATACTAAATATAATGCAATGAAGGGGCCGTACGACACCAGGGAGCAATGAGATGTTGATTTGATTCAAGGATTGTGAAGGATTTTGCTTTCGTTTGGATAGTCACTACAGCTCCAATCATTTTATGTGTTGGGAAACAGAAATATGTCTAATCAGACATGAATATGCTCTTGCATAGAGCAGTCAACGTATAGCCAAACAGCATATGCAGACTAGTGCAGGCATCCACAAATCTTTTGAAGCTGCATGCATCAAAGAAAGTGAAGCTTCTTGCACCGACACCCCCACACATAGATGGTCTCTTCCCATTCAAATGATGTGGGAGCTTATCTTTTTCATGCTGTGCTACATTCTGTTTCTCCATAGTAACAGCAAGGTTACTGATGTGTAAAGAAAATAAATATATAACAATAAAATTGTCCAACTTCTTTGATGCCATCTTGAAAAATACTTGTTTCCCATGCACAAAACATGCTGTTCACTTAAGCAACAGATAGAAGAGCCTGGTGTAATAAATGATTTCAGTGAAGAAAAATATAGGCTTTGAATGGTTAAGGGTAAAATGTTTAGGTGTCCTTTAATTTCCTAATTTTTCCCCTCTGTGTCTCTCCTCTGGGTATTTTCATATTAAATGACAGAATGCTAGTGTAAAGTAACCTCTCATTTCATGGAAATGTAGATAATATACATCAACCCTGTAATGAGACTGGATTTACATCAAACGACCATAAGAAATGTAATGGGATAATTCATACTTCAATCAATCAAGTGCTGTTCTCAGGAAAACCATTTGTGAACAGTGATGTCCGTCCTGGCACATGGTGTCTTCCCAGAGGCTCCATTAGCACCACAGTGCATAAGTGAGTAATAAGTAGAAGAAGCTGAAGTTCAAATTAAATGAGATTCCTATTTGTGATTGAGCCAAGAGGAGGCTCCAGTGACGCAGACACATTCGGAGAGATTCAAGTGGTTTCAATCGGTCACGACGTCACCTGTAAGAATCTGAAGTACAAGTACTGTGCAAAAGGCTCAGCTTTGTTGCGTTTATGTTCTCTGATCACTGACCTCTGGATTGGAATGATGTGACTGAAAGTTGGTTTTATATATTTGCAAATTGTCGAAGAGCTTAACACATACAACATGTGGATATAATGCTCAAGCATTTCTTGAATAAACCTGTTGTAATGGTCCTTTTTCACAGCAGATATTTGTTGCCCTTACACTGGATTATTGTTCAAAAGTAAGGGTATAGGTCACACTAAACACGGTTTAACCCATGTAAGCATTTTGTGTTAGTGCTACTCAGTGGACACATTATGTAATGGAAACATTGTTTTACATAACCTCAAACCTAGATGGACATTACTGTGCATACTTGTTCCTCATTGGCAGTTTTCTGGCTGCATGTTTGGAACTACAAACATTCATTTATTAGTGTGGACCTACACAGCCAAAAAAAAAAATCATCCACCCATCTTCTACCACTTTATCCTCCACATGAGGGTCATGGAGGTGCTGGTGCCAATACCAGCTGAGATAAGGCAAAAGGTGGGGTACATCCTGGACAGGTCGCCAGTCCATCACAGGGCCACATAGAGACAAACCTCAATCCTCACATGAATTAATTATATTACTGCTGAAATACCTCAAAGAAACGAATTAATTTAAAGGACTCATATTATACCCTATTTCCACAGGTTAGCCTAGTTCCCTGGTGTCGTAATGAACATGTCTGTAACATGCTTTGGTCAAAATACCATAAGGATGAAGCACCACAGCAGTTCAATCACCCTGCCAAAACAGCCCTGTTCAGAACGGTCGGGTTTGAGTGCCTGTCTCTTTAAATGCAAATGAGACACAAAAAATTGGAAAATGTATCATTTGCCGACTCCAGTCGGCACATTGCCGTCATATATAAAATGTATCCACTGGACACGTAAATCCTCTGAGGCTGGAAGTTTGTGTAGAACTAGTGTTCTATTCTGCAGCCAAGAATAGAACACTTCACAGACTTCCACCGTTTTGGATACTATTGCCTTCGCCTGCACTCTCGCGTTTAGAGACGAAGCGGAGGTCGGTGAGAACCTCCTGGAATGTCTCATTGTGATGTAGCAATGAGTGCGGAAGTCAACATTGCGTGTTTTATCTCCTGTTCTTAGACTGAGGCAGACCCCAAAAACATGAGTGAGTCGTCTTTTTTCACACTTTACCTACTCATAGGGCCCAGAGTCCCAAATATAAATATTACAATTATTAAAAAGTTGATTATGCATAACATGTCCCCTTTAACCAATGTAGCAGGTAAACGCCAATGACCTTAAAGGTGAAGTAAGTAGTTTATAGTGCCATCTAGAGGAGAGGCTGAAATTTACAACAAAGAACTGCTCCTCTGCTCACCCCCTCCCTTCCCTGAGCGCTACGGTGTCCGCAGCCGGTCAAATGTCGTCCTCGTGGTCTTTCTCCGTGTTAGCAGATGAGGTTCGTGAGGCGAGGGAGAGGGCGAGCTACCGCGGCCGTAGCAGACGAAGCGGAGAGCGTAGAGGCGGGACTTCCGCTTCAATTAAAGCAGCGCTTGATTTGTTCTCTCGCGTTTGTCCTCACAGACTCCGGTAGAAACATGGCGTCTCGCTGCTAACAGTGGCAATGCAACCGCGGCCCGCGACCATGTTATTTTACATAACTTTTTGAAACACTACGAAAATAAAACAAAAAATATTATACAGCGACTAGACAATGCAGGAGCACATAATATGTATAAAAAAGTGGATTTTGGGTTATATAAACCGATAAATACTACACAGTGTCCCTTTAAATCCTACGTCAACATCTTAATTTTATCTCAGACTCTTTTTCCATCATTGTCTGTAAGCAATAGCTGGATTAATGGAAAACTGTGGATTTTGCAAAACAATTTTCTAACCTAATAACAAAGTGGTTAATTCCTAGAAGCTCAGATAGCACACAGAAGGCATAATGTCGATTATCAGTGGATAACATCCTCGGGCTCTGCTGCTCCCCGAAAACAAGAGGCACGGTGATACAAAGTTAATACATGTGTCTACTCTGGCTATTAAAAAGAGATCACAGATTGTGACTCAAACAGCATACATAAACACATAGACAGGGTGGTCCAACATGCTTCTGGCTGTGTGTGCATTTGTGTGTGTGTGTGTGTCCACGCATGCTTGTCATCTCTTCCCAGAAATGTGCAACCGTAAACAGACAGAGGCAGAAAAGTAACATTACCACTACCACTGGCCGGGAGCATAAACAGTGACACACAATGCAAAGCACAGCACAACACTGCACAAACTTCCCTCATTTTATGTTTGTTAGTGTGTATGGGCACATAATGCATGTCACAACATATATATATATATATCTCAACGGTGCAAGGCAGAGGAAAAGAAAAACAACTGCAATCAAACAGTGCAGAGGCTGCAGAGAACCACTGAGAAGGCCCTCAGAGAGTTGCTCTGCTTGGACTGGAAGCCTCTGGATGTTCCCCAGGGGCTCAAGAGAGGCCCTAACCCTTCACTCTTTCTTCCCTGACAGTAACCAGACACAGCAGCAGCACAAACACATGCAGGAATGGGAGTGGGGGGTGTATATGTGTGTGGTGGAGAGAGGGAGAGAGTGGCAGACAAAGACAAGAGAGGATGGAGAAACACGGGAGAAGACTGTGGCTCAACATCATTGTTCAAATGGAGGAGTGCCCTTGTCCTAGTATACAAGCACTCGAGGGGAGTTGACAGATTGACACTACGCTAGGTGGAGATACATACACTTGCATCTTATTAGTATTAGACCGTTTCCTGTGTAGCTGTTACCAAGCCATGCGCCATTCTGAGTCTTCCCACCATCACAAGAAGCATGAAGTATTCAGTTCTTAAACTGACTGGCCAAGATTTCGCCGTGTTTTTGTCACTTTCGGCATTTTGTAATGTCATGTAAATACTGATTGAGAAAGACATTAACACATAAGCAGGAATAGACCCAGCTTTAAAACCACAGCTTAAAGCTCTGCATGGTGGTTTTTTTCATATCCTGCCCCCGTGTAAAGAGAGCAATTACATGTCCAGGACAATCCCACATTAAACAAACATTAGTTCTCTTTCCAGCGCCAGACTTAGCCAAATGACATTGTTTCCAGATGCCCGTCACAAAAACACACCAACACCCACTCTCTCATCTCCTCTCCTTCAGCCTGCTTTCTCCTCACGTTCTTCCTCTACATCTCTCCAGTGGAGGGCCAGAGTTGGAGGTAAACGAGAGTCGATATGATGGGTCAGCAGTCCTTGAATTGACGTCACATCTGTAGAACAAATGACGCACCTTGGCTGGTGTGTAAGGTTATTAAGACTATAAGTCAGATAATGCTATGCATGAGTTTTATGCAAATCTCCATCTAAGATTAATACCACGGGATGAAGTATAGAATAAATGGCCATTGTAATGTTCACCGTATAGATACCGTTTGCAACTATTAACTTCTGTACTGAACAAACCTACTTTCACATTATATTGCTGCATTAAATATTTAACTAGCTGTTTAGTTTTCCACAATCGTACTCTGCTGATATGAACAAATGAGCTGGACATTCGCTTAATCTTAAGTCTACATGCAAACACGGTTTGAGCCCTCAGCACATAGAATCTCTGCTTTCACACATACAATGAAGTCTGACTGAATTTGAATTTATCCATAGAGGGCTGTGTGTGAGAACGTGAGGAACTCACTAATCTAATTTCTAGAAAAAGTCAGTGTGAGCGTATGAGAGAATACAACAGGGAAAATCTCTGGAAAAATCACAAGTGAGTGGGTGAGTGATGACCCAGACTCTGCTTTCCACCAGAATGTTCCGAAAAAATTGTTGTGAAAGCCTCTGCCCCAGACTGTTGTGATCTTCAGATGTGAACTTCAAACTCCACAGAATAACCAGATCCAATTTTGGAACACTTGAAAACAGCCATATTCGGAGATCACACACAGCATTTTGCATCCATGATTAAGTGTGACAAATTCACACTCTTGTGTAAAAGTTACGGCAGCAGAAAAAGCCAAAGTAATAGGCAAAACATTGTTGTAAATTAATAATCTTTAGTGATTTTTCAAACAATAATCTTAATAAAATATAAATTATGAAATGTTATTAACTAGTTAATCTCCACAGAGATTAACACCTCAGTCAATATATTAAAATGATGTCAGAAAATGTTTTAATTATTGTGTTAAATCAAGAAATCCACAGAACCATAGGGGTCATTCGCTTGGCAACATAAACACGTAGAGAATTTCCTGGTAATCCATTTATAATCATCCCCGAGACATTTGACCAAAGTGGCGGAACAACGGACTCCAGCTCACGCCCACAGAGCCACCACTGTTTCCTCTAATAATACATAAAAAGCCTGAGGAAGGGTTTCATGTAGACCGACAAGTTGGACACAATCAGTGTGTTTAACAAATGGGAACAAACGATTAACAGCAAGAATCGAGGACAGACTGGAAGGTCTCCTTCTCTCTGAACGGCACAACACAACAGGCCTTATCAAATAAGAACAAGAACAAGACGTTTACTGACAAACACGTGGGAAACGGCAACTGTGCACTTCCGTGTGAACGCAACTGAAGCTCAACTCTTCAAGACACAATTAAAATGAATTTGGGAAGGGGGTGTTGGTGCACACATGTACAAAGTGCATGAAGAGATGTCAACAATACTAAAAACATCTAGCTCTGGATAGGAGAACCTTTGCAGACATGGGAACCAATGTCACATTGAGTTAGTATCGTCTAAGCTCAAGGATAAGTGTATCAAATATGTTGACCAGCTCCTTCTTTAAAGTCTATGACCCAGACAAGATGTCAGACACTTTTCTAAGAAAAAGAAACTTGATATAAAATTCCCATGACATTCAGGAAATCTGCCTTATGCCCCGAGCAAAAACAATGCATCTTTTTTTTCTTTAAGCAAAAATGTGGTTGTGATGGGAACCTTACAGTTTGCTGTGTATTTGTCATTATTAAATACACTCTGATGGATTCTCTTACAGGAACAGCTGTGAAACAGTGATATCGTACAGAAAATGTAATCATTGCCAAGAAATCTGTTTTTCTTCTCCATCCTCAGTCATGTACAGTGAGTGTTTATGAATAAAACAGAAGATTAAAAATAAGCCCCGAAGGCAGCCAGAATAAAAAGGAAGGATGGATAATTGCATTTGATACGTGTTTATGAGTATGTGTGAGTGTTTATGTGTTTGCATAGATGTCCGTTTGTAGGGCCTCATCAGACAGTCTCTGCATGGCTGAAGGAGCACTCAAATACACTCTCATTACCCTAACACCTAAGGGCATCTATGGGGACCCACTAACATCACCAACTGCCAAACAGACACACACACACATTTACACACACACACACACATACATACACACACTTATCTGGAACCATGCAAATCTGATGAGACAGCCAGACTGAGATGTAGACAGACAAACCTGAGGGCAAAGGTGCCTCAACACAAATATCAACAATTATACACAGACAATAGTCAACAGAGTGCACTCACTAGTCTGATGTGACCGTTGGTGAGATCCTTATCTAGTCATTATATTTCAGTGGAACAACATCACCCTTGCGTTATCGGTTTAGGCTCCAACAAATTCCACCACGTTGCTGCTGTGGTGCCGTTAAGATTTCAATTTCAGATTAATACAGATGTTTCAAGAGAAATTGCAATATTAATTTGGAGCCGTGTAGGACAAATTATTCGAACCTGCCGTTTTGCTAATGCTCGATAGTTTCATCAAATATTAGTCTACAAGTGGAAACTATTTCCAATGCAAATTACACAGGATAGTGGAGTGAGAATATAATGAGAAAAACAAAGGAAAGGTGCAGACAGTCACTAGAAAGTAGGTCGGCAGCTATAGGGCATACATTTGGTGCTTTATCAAGAATCAAATTATAAGCTACAAAATGAAATGAATCCTAGAGCAGCAAACAGAACTTGGCTTACAAGTAAAGTCTCATTTACAATAGATAAATACTTAAAATCAGATTAAATTATGTTTTTGTTCTTCCTTAAAACACAAAACAATGTTGAAACGGCTGATAATTACACTAAGTGAGAATTTAGATACGGTATTTATCGTGAACAGACACGAAAGTGGCGTCTTGTAACTGATAGAAAGAAGTCAATTTCCCATCATTTTTGAGCTATGGCTACTGATTTTTCCATCTATCCATCCCAATGGGAACGTTCGTCTCCAATGACCCTGACTCCAATCTGCATGTCTTTGGACTGTGGGAGGAAGCGAGGAGTGTGTGGAGAAAACCCACACAGGGAAGAACATGCACTCATGAATGAAATATGATGAATGAAGGACAACAAAAAGGAGAGCTGACTCAAATGTTATAAAATGCAAAGCATCTATCTATAAAGCAAGTTGCTTCTGTGTGTCTGTCTGTGTGTCTGTGACAGGCATATCTTACTGACCGTTAGTCAGGATCGCCCTTTGGATATGGGTTGAGCATGGCCCGATGGTGTGCATGCTTGATTTTCAAATTTTTTGGAGGAATTTTAATTGTTCACGCTACAACAGGCAGGCAGCGGCTCATCAGCAGCAGCTGCACTGTCTGGATCGGTGAGGTGGGAGTGAAGAGACTGTCCTCACGGTGTGTGAGACATTTTCACATGGGTCACCGCAGAATACGGTGTTATATAGTTTCACCAATACGCGATGGGTTTCGCATTTGCATTAGCATGCTACTACTTTGTAGCTAACTTGGCAAACCTGTTTACAAAGGTAAGCTAGCGAGGCTAGGATTAGCATTAGTGTAGGGCTAACATAATAATAATAACAAATACTGTGCAACCTCATTAGGCACAATGCAAATGTTTTCATATTCCATTAGCGTAGCTAGCTGTTGTGAATGTCAGCCACGCCAGTCACAAAACAGCTAGCTGCTATGTTAGCCTTTATGTTCCTTATCATGCATTACCATAACTGAAAAATCTTCTTCAGCTCCCACTATAGGAATACATACTTCCTACGGGCACTGCACTAGTTATGATAAAGTCAGAATTTGTGTAGCTCATGTAATTCATGTCATTTCACACCACACCGTCACAAATGTTCCATGTCTGCCACGTTATTGAACAATAAAGTATGTCTTTGTCTATTACTCACATAATCAGGCAAGGCTGTGTTGTCTTCTTGTCTGCCACGGAGACTCTGAGTGGCCTGCTCCAAAACCTTGTTGTGCTTTTTGGACAGCAAAGCAAATAAACTGCAGGAGAGGGACACAGATAGAAGAGTCAGAGCAGCAACGCCTGATAAATGACACACTTCTGGGGACAAAATAAGAACAAAAACCCAAATTCACTTTTGTTGACCTGCAATGAAAGTGTTTTCAACAGCTTATATTAGAGACAGGGTTGTTTTTACTTTCAGAAAGAGGCCTTTAAAAATATCTAAGTAGTCTTGGAGTAACAAAATGATCATGAACATTCTTAAGATGAGCTTAATTTACCATTCATTTCAGACCACAATGCTTCTTTGTCAACATGGCTTTTATTTCGCCACATGTATTTGTTTGTTCCGTTTTTAGGTAACAGTGTGCCGTTTGTGTGTCGTGCTGTCTGTATGTGATTACAGTGTGGCATGTGATAGCAGGACATCAGTAGTCACACAGTCTGGTTAGTGGTAACAACAGGATGGGTGAAGATAACAAGCATGTGTGACGCACACGCACACACACAATTAACAGCAGTGTTAATATCACAGGCAGCCGAATCACGTGTCAAGCGTGTACACAAAAAAATGCTTTGACCAAAACATAATTCACAATAACGACACAATAAATCTGTTTTAATACATTAGTTGTATAAAAATAGCACACACAAATAACACATATATATTTGACCATCCTGTTTACTACAAAGTGTTAGTAAAATTATTAATGACCTTCTGTTTTAATTACAAATTTTTAATGCTCTCTCTCTAGAGTCCTCAAGGGTGCGAATTTTTTAATTTGTGTGTTAATCAAGGAACAAGAATTGCAGAATAAATTAAATTCAATGACAGCAAAGGGCTAGGGAATCTGAGACACATAAAAATGTTTTCAACGAAGTTCCTTGTAGCAACACCTGCCTATCTATCAACACTGGAGAACACACACACACACACACACAACACATCTCTCAGCGTTATTTAAGCAGACTAATTGGCCAAATGATAGCTGAATGGAGGTATCCGAGCAACTACGAGGAGGTCTACCTGATATCTAAAGACCTAATGTCAAAGAAGCCATGTTTGCCTGATAGGGCCTCTTGTCCTATCTACTCTCTTTCAAACAGGAGACCACCAAGGAAGCTCCACCTGGGACCCTTGCCCACAATAACGCACTTTGATTAGCTGCTCCGCCACATCCTTCATTTATGCCGAGGCAGTGACGGACATGAACAGGAAACAGCCACACAGGAGGATTTCCATGCTGCTGCCTAATCCTCAAATAAGGCATAAGACTGAGATACTGACAGACATGGTGTACCCTGAAAAACTCAATGTGAAGGTGCTCTGTCTCTGCCAGTGTCGTTTTTCATTTGGTGCATGTTCATACATATGAGAGAACTAAAATTCGGCATACATTTATTTTGAGGCTTGCATTGAAATAGTGTTTACAAATGCTAACACCTTGGCAGAATAGTTGAAAATGGGAATTATCATATTTACCATGTGTGTGTATGAGGAGGAGGAGGCGGAGGGAGAAGTGCGACAAGAGCACCTTTTATGGCGAGCACCAGGTGAAAGCAGATTTTGCAAAACAAATCCATCCTTATCACACCTTCTGTTTTTTCAATATTCAAAATAAGCAGGGAATTACGAATGTGAAGCCAAAATGTGATATAGATGCAGAAAAAGTACAAACCATTCAAAACCTGTCAATGTTAATGGATATTGTGATAACTGTCAGATGTCAGAAGACAAAGTTAATCATGGTTTTAAGCTTTGTTATGGTCTCAAAATGTTCTATTGATAACTAAGACATCGCCATATACTGTGTATTGTTATTACCAAGCCCAAAGACAAAGGATGAGAACTACACCTAAAGATGGCTGGTAATGGTTGGGGCAAACAAACCCAATGCCGCTTGTAAACAAACAATTCCAGCCATGATTCTCTAAGAGTCAATTATGGAGCAGGGTTCAGCAGTGTCTGGCTGCCATGTGGAAATTCCTGCCAGGAAATTTCCCTTTATCTAGCAGCCAGCCAGCCAGTTAAACCCAACCCAGACCATCATAGTCATCATCATCATCATTATCATCAGACATGCAGTCAGTCACTCGACATCACTACGAGACGGACATGTAGACGCTCACAGGCGGCGTTCCTTTCTGACTAAAAACACTGGAGCGGCGTCACAGATATGGAGAAAGACACAGGCAGGGAGATAAGGGGATCCTCGAGTGTGCGTGAATGTGTGCACGTAGGAAGGAAACATTCTTCCCCGGTCTGTCTGAAGCTAACAAACAGACGTGAATGACTGTGTGTGTGGTTTGGGTCCTGTCCTCTCCAGTCTTCCATGTCATTGTGGGTCAAACTCTCTCTCTAAATTCTCATAACGTTTTTTTGGACTACACAAGAACACCTCTGTTAATGATAAATGTTTTAGTTATGAAAAACTCAAACTAAAGAGCATGTTTGTGTGCGAATGAAAAGTTCCATTCCCTGTCTTTAAGCCACTTTCTGTTTCTCCTTTAGCTTCTGTGGTTGCCTCACACAGATGCTTTTATTCAAAGCAGATGATTGTTCTGAGGCCCCCCTGCGTTCATAAAGCACCAATTAATAAAAAATGAAAAACACCCCCTGCGCAAACGTCTGATGTTGATTTCTGTGCATGAAATAACATCAGATCATCCTCACATCATTTCCTGAAAAGTTATACGCACACACTCTCTGAGGAAGGCCTCTCCCTGAAACTCAGTCGAAACATACATAATATATTTAACAGGCTGAGGCTCTAGGCTCACAGAAATGCACATTTGTTGTGTTTTATTCAAACCGGGAGTGAGAACAGAAACCCCACTCAGCACATTTAAGAATTAGTGGACGACATACAGCATATGGTGATTATTTTTGCTGCTGTGTATTAAAACTGTTGTGGGAAAATACTGCAAATAATTGAATCAAATCAAACATTGCATATGTTAATATTAGATTTCTAGAAGTCTAAATATTTCATTTGCCAGGCAGTGCATTAAACTTGACATTCCATTTTTTTTTTTTTTTTAAATGATTGATATTGTGATATCAAAAAAGTGTGAGTCGATGCAACATCCTTTGTTCTGTTCTTACCTGATGATGCGCTGGGCAGCGTACTGGTGCAGACATCGAAACTGGGCTGACATGTTGGCAAGTGCAGCCAGACAGTTGGTGTGGAGGTATTTGTCCTAGGGAAGAAGCACATAACATTTATATCTAGTAAAATGTAATTTACTGGACTTAAAATATGTGAGTGTTGCTCAGTGCGTGAACATATCACAATGTCCTTCATCTGTCCAAAAATTAAACTATAGATATTGATGCTGCCATTTTTACTAATTAAAAAAAACTTCTAAGCAAAATTAACTTATAAGTATTCATCGTCCTGACTAAAATTACTTAAAATGTACTTGGTGTCACCTACTAATATGGAGGTTTATGACTTATGCCTTAGGGGGAAATCCAGATGTTACGGCTTCACTCCTACAAAGCTATGATGTTCAACGTTAAATATACTGCACGTAGACATTTGGATCAGTGAATGTGTCTAAAGTGTGTGAGTGTGTATGAACTTTGAATTCATCTCACCCTTGTTCTTGTCATGTTAAACTGGATAGTGCGAATAACCACCAGGATGAGCAAGCTGCCGAGGGAGATCTCTGTCAATGTTCTCTCCGTGTACCAAGAGACATTCTTCAAGACCTAGAACAAGAGGAAGAGACGCTGAAGGAAAGCATGTTGACAATTACCTGACAAGTGCAGCTAAGAAGAAGGTTTTAGTGGCAATTCCTGAAATGTGACCAGTGTGTGTTTAACTACATAATACCCACCACCTCATGGATGGACCGATTGAAGGCATCATCCTCTGTAAGAATGAGAAGAATTATGAGGGCCATGTAGACATGATGAGAATTTCTGTCCTCTACGTGGTAAAGGATCTCGAGGATGGGCAGAACCTGACAGGGAGATAGTAGAATGAAGTCATGAACATAATGCATGTGTTAATATGATGATAACAGAAATGGCTTTCATTAAAGCAGTTTATTGTGGTTCCAAATAAAAGGGAAACAGTGGTTACATTTTCCTAGTTTGGTTTCATTTTTAATTGATAGTCTACTAATCATGGGGATTGCCGTCTTGTCGTCTCATTTGATGTTCAGGGAGAGCTTCAGTGGCATAACACACAGCAAACATCAGTGAGTAGTTGTGAGTCATTAATGACCAATACTCACTCACTCACTCATCTTCTACCGCTTTTATCCTTCACATGAGGGTCGCTGGATAAGCATCCAAAATGAAACAGTCTGTTACCTTGAAAAAAAACACTATTTCTATATATTTAAAGGGATGTTGGCGAACGTAAGTTCCCTCTTGAACAAAATATAAAACATTAGTATTGATGTTTCTAGATATTTTGATGCAGAAATGTTACATATATCTTTAATCACTGCTAGCTTATTCATAATTGTGGTGCTTCTGACTTAAATAAATCAGCATGAGGGGGTAAACTTCGCAAAAAACATCATATGAAAATATAGATAACACAATAGTACATCAGTTCATTATAATAGGGTATATACAGAGTTAATGAAAACTGTATTTATATATAAAATAAAACGAGCCCACCTGTGGTACAAAAAAAGCCAGCACTGCAGATGGTAATCGAAAAGCTTTGCATTATTTACTTTTCGGGAGCACTGAATGATGGCTCATTGCTTCTCAACTATAGACATGTCACATCTAAGATTTACACACAGCAGACATTATCATAATCTCTGAGTGAAAGCAGTTAATAGCTAACGCGGTGAGCAGCGAGCACACGCAGTTTGAGCGTTAGTTCATTATGCTGTCGCGCAGTCGTGCTTTATTGTTCCGCAGAGAAAGTGGCTGGGCTCATAATGAGCATGAACTAAATCTGCTAATGATGGTATTTTATTATAGCAGCCATTAATACCAAATAACGCAGAAAGGTCATTCCGGTATAAGAAGTAAAGATGTTTACTAGATAGTTTAAATTGTGATCGCTAATTAAGATCATTGGCTGCACATGAACGGCGATTGCAATAAAGTTGGGGAGTTTTTTTTCCTGTGGTTCTCTGTTGCGAATGGTGTGAAACAAATAACCGATACAAATCAGTAATCAATTACTAAAAGTAAAAAAATATTTTTGGACTAAAAGTGAATTTCTAGATATGAATAATGTGCCTGTATGTGTCAAATTTGTGTTTCCATCCTACCCACCAGATTGTCCATATCGGTTCTGGAGAGCATATACGTCCTCATGTTGGTGTTCTGGTGAAGCAGAGTGTACAGCAGTAACGTGGCCTGATCGGAGCGCTGCTGCTCACACAGCGCAGTGTACAGACTGTTGAAATTGATCTGGAACGTGTGAGGAGGCTCCACGGGCAGCGATGATGTGTCTACATAGACAGAGTTATACATCAAATAAACTCGGTGTTTGTAAACAGTCTCAAATATGTGCATAAAGTCTGTAAATGTGTTTACCTTGTGTGTTTCTGAAACAAGTAATGGCCTGACGGTAGGGGTTGGGCCAGTCAGGTCCATCTGTCAGATTGGCAAGGACCAGCAGTAACAAAAGACTCTGATTAGACAAAGGTAAGGGGTTGTGTTCCTGGTCAATCCCTGCTTTGCTGCCAGCTCCACCCAATGTGAAGACACTCCACAGCCCACCTGGAATTCAGAAAAAAAAAAAAAATCAACCAACACAGAATAAATATGTACTCAACAACTCCTTTGATCATTTTCATTCATTATCTATGGATCCCTGTATCATTTTTTTATTTGATGACTTGTTGGTGACCTTGGGGTTTCATGATGTTTGTCTCATCTCAATAATTTAGTTACAAGGAGGTTTTTGTATTGCCATAATTTAATTCTAGTTAAATCTGCAGTTAATATTGTTCAAATGTTTGATGTTGTTACCCTGTCTGTTGTTAACAGAAAGCATGTGACAGTATTTGTATGAAAGTTTTCATGGTTGCTTCTTTTTTTCAGTTATACATAAAACAAATAACTTCCTCTAAAGAATGCATGTGACATGAGATATAAACACCCCTACAATGAGATATTCAGCAAATGTTAGATTCAGGTTGAATCTAACTGACATTGGTTCATATTAAAAATTACGTACAATAGAAATAATTAACTACAGAAAAAGAATTGCTAAATTTCCTCTCATAGTATTCTTTAGGTTAACTTCAGCAAGGAGTTTTAAGATTGTGCCAAGAGGGTAAAGGTAACTCAGGCTGAATCCGTGCAGAATCACCAAAATCACCATCAAATTATTCTTCCCAATCTTCATGTGTCACAGGAAAATTATGTTAAACTGTCAAATGAGGTCAGACTAATGTAACCACAGGCAGAAGTCAAGTCAAAGAGTCATGCGTGACGGTTTGCAGCGGCTAATATTTAGACGTCGCCACAGAACAAAGAGAAACTGGGACTTTTGGCCAACTGGAGTGGACTTCGTTTTTGCTTTGGGATGAGAGCAAGCTGAATTTCCAACAGAGCAGCAGAAGTATTAGTGCTTTCAGGCGTCATAAGCACGAGAAGCATGAACACCAAGATACACAAGGACAGCTTGTGGCTCCTGCACGTCTAGCCACACAGAGTACATGATCCAAGCTCTCGAGATGCAGTGTGTGTGTGTAGGTTCTCACGAATCAAGGTACTGAGGCCAAGTACATTTGTTGCCATCTAGTGGCCAAGACTGGAAGGGCAGAACAACACTGTGGTTACTCTCTCCTTAAGTTAAGTCATGTAATTTCCGTCATCCTGATTCACTCAGCTATGACACACTAAAGTCATCTGCTAATTAAGTAACTGAACCAGAAATGATTTAATTCAAGTAAACAAGAACAAATTAGGTGACATGCTTCATGCACAAGCACCTCCTACACTATAAAAACAGTAACTCAAGGAGGGAATGGGCAGGTCAAATCACATGACCTTTTTCTTGTGGCATTAAGAAAGTTAGGAGACAAAGGAACAACGTGTAACTGATGAAGACCATGTCATGTTAGGCACAGTCATCGAAGGTTTAAAACCATTATGAATGACAAATAAATGCTTTTCATGTACTCTTCCTTTCTCTGCCAAAGAGATTCATTTATACAATATGTAACAGTTTAAAGGGCCCACGGTTGGCGTTGTGGTTAGCGCTCTCGCCTTTGCAGCAAGAAGACCCGGGTTCCTGGGTTCGAGCCCTGGTTGGAACAATTTTGCGCCCCGGTTGGAACAAGGGCCTTTCTGCAAGGAGTTTGCATGTTCTCCCTGTGTGTTTTCTCCGGATTCTCCGGCTTCCTCCCACAGTCCAAAAACATGCAATATGGGGATTAGGTAAATTGGTCACTCTAAAATTGACCGTTGGCGTGAGAGTGCGAGTGAATGGTTGTTTGTCTCTGTATGTGGCCCTGTGATGGACTGGCAAACTGTCCAGGGTGTACCCCGCCTAACGCCCTATGTCAGCTGAGATAGGCACAGCGACCTGACGGTGGAGGATAAAGCGGTAGACAGACAGTGAGATTCATGATTACTAAATTTGGTAACACATTAGATTAGGGAACACATATTCACCACTAACTAGGTGCTTACTAACATGCATATAACTAGCCCTTAATTAGTAAATATTAAGCACGTATGCACCTTATGTAGGAAAAATATTAATTCATGTCATAATAGAGGTAGAATAAGGTGTCAATACGTGCTTAATGATTACTAATAAAGGGCTAGCGTTCTACTTGTATATGTTAGTAAGCACCTAGTTAATGGTGAATATGTGTTCCCTAATCTAAAGTGTTACCTTAAATTGGCTCGTCTCTAAGCTCACCGATCACAGGAAAATAGTTGCTCTTTCTGGCGTATTGTGTAGTAGTGTGTACACAACTCCAATCAGGAGGAGAATGATGCTTATGTTTAGTGAAAAGGACGACAAACTGCTTTGCAATAAAAAGCAAACCCCCTAGAGAGAAATAATATAATTTTCGCTGGTCATCTGTCTCTCTTTCTACAAGCATGATAGTCTCCTCTCATTCAGCTGGCCAGAAAGAGAAGTGAGTGTGTGAGAAAAAAAATCTGGAGAGGAGAGGAGGCCAAGTTGTGACGGAGCCTTGTTCATCTCATCACTGGCACCACAGTGACTAGCCCAACAGTGTCAGAGAGCCTGGTCTGGCGGCCACATTTCCTGCACTCTAACACACACGCACACACTTACTCTCACACACATTCACAGAGCTCTATTTTACCTTAGTGGGTGCTGTTTGTTATCCATCTGGCACAGTTCCCTGTGCCTGTCTGCCTGCCTGCCCACCACATAAACCTAATAATGCTACACTGCTTCGGCTGCTCCGGCCCTGGCCAGCCGCCGAGTGGAAAAAGAGGAGGAGGAGGACATGAAGAGAAGGAAAGGGAAGGGGAAAGTGCGGAAAAGAGAAGGTCACACACGGACACAGTGGCTGGCACGCTGAAATAAGAAGCTGGCTTTCAAAACTTGGTGGCAGTGAAGGCATCCTACTGCAACACAACTGCAAAGTCTTACTTTACACAAGTGCGACTGTTTTCACAACAGCATCGGAAATTCTTTTTTCTCTGAAACGTCGTCATGAGCAGACAGACAGTGCAGGACTTCTTACAACATACTTCTTTTTACATCATCGACAACAGTTGACCGACTACACACAGCTCTGAGGAAAAACAACGGGAAAAGACAGAATGTGATGTCCTAGCTGTTGTTTCACAATAAGTAATTGTTCTAACAAACCCGCTACAACCTAAAAATCCATCTCCTCGAAATCGACATCTTGACAAATCAGTGCTCATTTACCAAGTGTTTACTGCCATCATGATCTTATCACATCATAAATGTATCAAACACTCAGACAATCAATGATGCCACTGTGAGGATACGGATGAATATGGTGGGGAAAAAATAAATAATTCTGTGCTTTATCTGACAGATGTTGCAATTACCAATTTGATTTGGAGTCAAGGCTCAGTTATCAATACTCACAGTGTAGCTTTAAAAGGTGATGGAGCATTACCACACATCACCATCAGAACATTAACTACTAACTTAACTTCTAGTCTATTGCAAGGATGAGAACAGGAATGTATGAACTGTTTCCATTTCCAACATGCATGGATTATATTTTAGCATGCATAGAAAAGGGACCAATCAAATACCAGTACAATTAAATGCAGCCTGTGTGATTTGCCAATTGCATTGTTACAAATGTGTTCCGTCATCTTCCTACATGCCTGTGTCCAATATAAAACCATTCTACCATAAATATATACAACGTTTTACATTACACAGACAAAATCTTTTTGAAATGCCTAATGCAATTACCATTAATTACATTATAGTAATGTTATCCCTTAAATTATTCCTCAACTATGGATACACAAGTTCCTCATGAGAAAGGCAATGTGTCTCTCCAAGGAAGATGACTCAGTGATTTCTGTGTAGGGTCCAAATGGTTCTGAGCGACGAGTCTGGGCGCTAATCCCCCCCTGCAAAAGTTCAGACAGCAGAGTGTGCATATAAGCAAGACAGGAAGAGACATCCTATCTCCCCAGACAGTAAACTGGCGACAGAAATCAAGCACCGCTTTGCTTTGCAAGTGACCCGTGAGTACTGTATATGTAGACGTGCGTGACCCTGGATGCTAGTCATAGACTAGTCATTTACCACACAAAAAAATGAACATTGTGTGTTATCGGTCTAATGATTTATGTTCATACTATATAGAAAAGGAAGACAATCATACATTGTGTTGATGATTTGCTGCACATGAGCTCAAACATTCTCCTTGGTAATTGGAATTGCGGTTATGTTGTACTGTATGTTTTGTATGCTAGTCGGTGGTTGGTTAATATGCATCACAATTAAAAAAATAGAAGAAAAAAAAAGCTCCTGCATTGATTTCCACAGAAGTTGACACATGATAGGCAAACTGACTTTGATGTAAAACATTGGTGGGGCATCCCTGTTACTGCCTGAATAATTTGCCTATACTGCAAACAAGCACTCATAATTTCCTGTTACTGAAATGCACAGTTTGTGTACTTGGTCAATCCCAAATGGCTGTGCACAAATAATGGTACAAGACAGGGAAAGAAAACAAGTGTTGTTTCTGAGTTCTAAGAATAAGAGAGCTTGTGTCTTTGTTGGCCTGCGTGTGTGTGCATAAGGGAGGCGGCTGCAGACAGACAGGCTCTAGAGGATTACAGAACAGGACAGGGCACCATAACTCATTGAGCCGATCACTGGCTACAGACAGACAGGCTGGGTTGAATGCTGATGGCTCACTGATAGGAATCTGCCACCAGCAACCGACAAAGAGCATTTATCTGCAAGGGAAACCCAGCCCTATTCTGACACTCAAACAAACATGCACTCAAAGAACACACACACACTTTTCTTGTAACTCATTACACCTGTCATTTCTCTGTTAAAACATGTTTCTTAAAAAAATAACCGACTCCTCCGAATTATCTCTTTATACAGCCTCAAGCTTATTTCCGAATTTGCTTTAAATCTAATTATTGATGAGAACATTTTTACGATCTGGTTTAACTGTTATTGTGACATCAGTGGAGCCCATAGAAAAATGCACAAGTGATTGAATAATAAGACAGATTGAAACCACCTGTCCCAGTAAGATGTCACAAAAGTGTCTATATCATACAATATTAGGTGTTTATACTTTATTGATTTCTAGGCCTCTAAAATAAACAAAGTGATCCAATGCCACTTCTTGGTTTATCTGCTTACGCCATATCTACACTAAGACTACAACCTATAACTAAGGCCAAAGAAAGGGGGAAAAAATGATTGATCCAATCCGTCAAACGAAAAATAAATAAAACGGAAGTTAAGAAAGTATAAAGCCTTTAGATAGAAACGTGCCTTTTTCACAGCAGACATTTGACTTGTCATAGTGGGGAAGACACAGGTGTTACTGATTATATTAATGATGGTTCTGCTGATTACTGGTCACAGTGATTACTTTCATCAGCTTCACCTGTGCTTCTCCTACTGTGCACAGGGTCAAAAATGTCTGCTCTAACTTACAACTTAATGGGCTCTTTTTACAGCAGCCAGTTTGGCATGTGTGAGCAAGAAAAACACAAGTGTTACTGGTAATATTAACAGTGTCTCTGTTGAGTTTATGCAAGTTAGGACAGTGCTATGATAGAAAAATCATAGGTGTAAATTCTCAAATTCATCAAATCTTGATTTGATGGTGCATGCCAGTTCACCGTCGCACCGCCCTGACTTAGATGGACTAAAGTGCTTCTCTTTTAATTATTTTATGCTATGCCCCCTTAAGATGAAGAAAACAAAAATATAGATCAACTTACAACAAAGAATAACTTTATTAAAGGTCCCATATTATACCCTATTTTTCCAAGTTAACCTAGTTCCCTGGTGTCCTAATGAACATGTCTGTGACATGCATGGTCAAAATACCTTAGTAAAGGAAAACGAAACATAAGGGACAGAAAACGACATGGGAGCTAACAGCAGTTAGCATTTGGAAATGTGATCATTTGCAGGCTCTAGCAGGCACATTGCCATCATATATAACATGTATCCACTGGACAGATAAATCCTCTGAGGCTGGAAGTTTGTGTAGGACTCTGTGCTGCACTGTGGAGCCAAGAATAGAACTTCATGTGGACTTCCTGGACTTCCGGTTTTCAGATACCTTTGCCAATACTCTTGCGTCTTTTTAGGGACTAAGCGGAGCTCCGCGACGTCCCAGTGAGCGCGGAAGTCATCAACATCTCGTGTTTTATCTCCTGTACTTAGACTGAGGAGGACCACAAAAACATGACTGAGTCATCTTTTTTCACACTTATAGGACATATAGGACCTCCAGAGTCCCAAATATAAGTATGTAAATGATTAAAAAGTAGATTTTGCATAATATGGGACCTTTAACATTGTTTTTTAGTCTGTAACAGAAAAGATTTACATGCGCCCCCCTCTGGCATCGCACCGCGCCCCTCCAGGGGGCCCCACCCCACTGTTTGAGAAGGACTGGACTAAAGACAGCCAAATGCCAAGTCAATTATTCTCAGCAATTAAGTTGATGACTAAAATGTTTTCTGAATAAATACAATTGAGAAAATGTGATAAAGTCTGCAAAGTCGAAACAGCATGTTTCCATTTCATCCTATTTCACTTGTGTGAGTAATTGTGCACTCTTACTTGCCACCCCTGATGCCAGGCCGTAGAGGAGGCCACCTTCAGCTTTGGGCTCAAAGATGTGGGTTGCTGGTGGTGGACACTTCTCCTGCCTGATGAAGTTATAGAGCAGCGTTTTCACCAGACGGCTGGTTAAAGACAAACTGAGGAAAAGAAACACAAATGAAGAGAGGAGGAAAGGAGATGTTAAAGACAATCCTAAACATTAAAACACCGTATGATCAAGAAGAGACTCTACATTCACATCATGTAACTGGATATGAATGTCATAATTGTTTTTAGGATTACACAAGCAAAAATGCTTTTAGACAGACTTATGATCTGTTTTCTTGGAAGCCTTTCTTCAGCTCGGTGATAATTAAGCCAAAGTGCTCTCGTATGGCTCATATATTGTAAAAGCCCTACAAGAAAATACCATCTAATAATATCTGCTTGCCTCATTTAACTGCACCAACAGACTTAAAAAAACCATAATGTATTCACATTTAAGACATCAGTGGAATGAGGTTAACTTAACCTATTGTTTTGGACAACATTGTAACACAAGAGACAAAGTCCTTGTTCCATTTAAAGGTATTGGGGTATGTGAATAGGAACAGAAATACCATGTCACACTCATTTGGAGAGCACCTATAGTTAAGAGTCTGCATTTAAAATCACCCAGTTAATATAGGATGAAGGAGGTAAGTTAGCCATTTTGTTAATGGTCAATAGTTGCAGCTTGGAGCATGACAGTAAGTCAGTGGTGATCCTCAGTGGACTGTGAACCCGTCTGCTTTCTTACCATCTGCCTTTCATGATGTGCTGATAGATAATTCCATCTCGGAGGATGTCTTTGTGGAAGAGCTGATAGGAGAAGAAAACCAGCAGCGTGGTCACTGCTTCAAACAGGATGCTATAGGTGATGTCTCTTCAAGGATAGATAAATGCAGAGAGAGAGTTTGTGTGATTGAATTGTAACAGAAACAGTTTATCAAGTTATTGTTAATGGTGCTGCTCAGAGTTGCTTCAAAAATTAAGTAAAAAAAACAACTTTAGAATGATTTAATTTACATTGAAAACCAGAAAATACAAGAAAGCAAATTTGTATTAACACCTTATTCTACATAACCTTAATCTATCTCTATTACGACAGGAATTAAGATTTTCATACATGCTTTATATTTACTAATAAAGGGCCAGTATGCGACTTGTAATGCATGTTAGTAAGTGTTCCTTAATGTAAAGTGTTACCAAAACATACATATATCAGCCTGTACATAAAAAGTAACACTGACACCTATCTTTCTTGTAAAATTTTAAAAAAAAAGAAAAATGGAGCAGAGGCCTGTCAGGGATTTGGGTAATCTTAACGAAACCAAAAGAGTGGTCAGATTTTTCTCCCAATTCAGAAGCATGTACAGAGGAAATGGGCCAACAGCCACTAAGTAGTGGAGGGAAGAAAACCAGGATGAGTCTTACATTTTGGAATAATAAATAATGTTTGGAAAACTGAACACATCTACACACGAGCCAAGGTTTGATGTCCAGAGACAACAGAAGAAGAAGAAGAAGAAGAAGAAGAAGAAGAAGGGGAGGTTGGTGGACAGAGCATAATGGAAGATGGTGCGTCAAGGAAACAGCTATTGTCATATTTCAGTGAACTTATCTCGAAGCAGCAGAAGAGAAGATTTTTCTCTATGGATACATACATAATGTATCTTTGTTTCTGTGTCAGACTGAGTGGCAGGCTGAGGGAAAAAATGACTTCCATTGATTCCAGTGCGTCAGTGTGCACAACACTCTTGAGTTTATATGTTCACTCCCACTCAGACAGTGGTCCTCCTCATCCAACATTCATTCAATAACATATCTCTTGTCCTACACAAGCAAGAGGTTTTCTCTCTCTTTATTTGGTTTAATCTCATCCCTTCTTTTTTTATTCTATCACAATAATTGTCAGATGAGAGTTTCAGCATGTTCCATAATGGATTTCCTCTTTTAGTGATTTCTGAACTCAGGGATGAATGAGCAAGCAGAACACACAAAAGGAACTACTCGTACAGTTTGAGCAAACTGCTTTTCATTAACTGTTCAGCGACATCCTAGATACACGGTGCACAAACAAATGACCAAATACTTTATGTTTATGTGATTAATATTCTCATGTTAAAACGTGGACAAGTAGCACTGAGGCTTTGTTAAATCACTGTCAGGTCAGTGTAAACAGCTTGTTAGTGTTGCATCGGAATCTGTCTGACATTTTATATGTTTGCAAGTAGGCCAATGTTTTTATTCCAGCTTATTCTCAAACATAATGACATCAACACAAGCCAGGGAGATACTTACAGCAGGGGAACTTCAACAATCAAGTGAACGAGGTTGGACAACAGCTCCTCGAGAAGGTCTTCACTGCCTGTTTCCATACAAGAGATTGAGGGAGTTACAAACTGAGATTATCAATCTCTCTGCTCCCATGATATCTATCCCACTCTATGTCTGCCCCATCAGTCTCCATTTCATGCTCACCGGCATGTAACAGAAAGAAACACATTAGAAGTTTTATATGCGTTTCAAGACTCTTGAAAAACACACTTATGACACTTTCTGGACTTTAATACTTTTCTGGTATCCAATATCAAAAAAATGTGTCATCATTCAGTTTGAAATTTTGGTAGCAAAGGACTTAATTTGATCAGCAGTAGTGAGCCGATAAGCATGCACAATACCATACAATACAATACACAATACATGGTCCACGATACCAATAATATCACGACAAAGATAATCAAAAGATAAAATAAAATAATGCAAGACAATTATGATGTATTGCTGTATGATCGTCTTTCCTATCTTTTCACAACATAGAGAACAAAGTGCATAAAGTCTATGTATTGGAGATGGATGGGCATCTCTTACTTTAGCTTTCTCCCACATTATCCTGCTGTAAAGTACCTATTCTTCAGCCAGGTAACCCTAAAGTTTCCCTTGGCAGGGACTGCTTACTTTTGATCACCTTAATTTGCTAATTAAAATATCAATGTTAACCCAGCGATATTGATTATCAAATTGCACAAGGAAGGACGACGAAATCACACCAAATCAATATTTTGACCCCCCCCTAACGGGGATTAACACATGTGTCTGTATTGTGTTTTAAGAGGCTGTTGCTTATTTAATGAATAAAGGTATAGTACAACATTGAAATATCGATATTGATACCATCTCGAAACACTGCATCCAACACACACAACTTCATTCAGACAAAGCCTTTCTCTGAGCCCCCCCCCCCCCCCCCCCCAAAAAAAGACGTGCAGTCAGCGGATGCAGATTTGGACATTTATTAACAGAGTCTCTAGGAGACAACTGATCCAGGTCAGTAGCCAGGGGTGCTTGTGCTCAATTAAAATTTTAATTTCTCATCTCTCTTTAGGTATAAGTGTTACACATTTGACCCATGTGGGTACATTTTAATAACTTGCACCTCATGAGTCGTCTAATGGGAGTCAAGTACTTTTTTGACATTTTTTTGCAGATGTTGGGGATTCTGATTGTAAAAATGCGTCAAAATGACATGAAGCACTTTCATCTTAATCAGTGCAACGGCTCGTAACTCCACCTGTTGAGAAATGACAGGCGTTCACCGTTTCTTACTGCAATGTGTGGCCCCATTTCAATCTCCCTGCGGCACACCTCTCATTTTTCCTCACTCAATCTGTGGAGCTCACCTCCAAAGGAGCCTGGTGCCCTCTCCTGGTAGGAGAATTGTAGGTGCAGTTCTTCCTCGCTCATTTCCCTTATGAACACCTTCAGCATGCAGCGAATCATAAACAGCGCATTGTGGGCCTGCCAGATGAACAGCTGACTGCGGAGGAGATGGAGAGAGAAAAAAAAAGACTCAAGGACTGTGAAGGAAACAAGAACATTGTGATGGATGAGCAAAAGTGAATCTGTTCTACTTTTGTTTATGGCCTTTCTTTATGAAGGGAATCTTGGCTGGCCATGTAGGTTCTATGACAATATGTGAATAGGTGAACGTTGTGTTTTGTCGGTGCGTGCACAGAATATAAAAGTAAAAGCCCCGCCTGTTCAACAAACATCGAGATAAGCAAACATTTTCACCACTTCGCTCATAGTTTAATGATAAGTCCTGCCCTCTCTCTCTTTCTCTGCACCCTCACAACACGTTTGCTCTTTTATCTGTACTTCTGATCTTTTGTACTTCATGTCCTTGTCTTCGGGAATTTTACATATATATATTTATTTATTGATTTGAATTAGGACAATGCATATTCCTCAACATGTCAGCATAGAGGAACAATGTAAGTATGCCGGAGTTAGCACAATAGTTAATTTTCATCCATTGTCCTAAGGCGTGTTAGCACATTAGACATTTAACAGGACATGGTACAAAAGAAAACAGAAATCACAAGACATTACAAAAAAAAAAGTGAATAATCTAACTGTGAGTGCATGTCTGGTTAGTTTTCAACCATTGTTTGAGTGCAATTTTAAATGTTGAATAGGTGTCACAGTTTCTGACAGGGTCTGGTAGCCTATTCCATGACTGTGTGCCCCTGATGGACCCCACCATTTGGCCAAATTTCGTCCTGCACCTTTGTAGGTTGCAGTCCCCTCTGGTCACTGCTCTGGTGTTTACTCGATTGCTATTTTTTTTTACTTATAAAATCCATCAAGGGAGGGGGAGCAAGTTTATTTAAAACTCTAAAGATGAGGCAAGCATCCATGAATATCTGATAATTATCAAAATCCAAAATGTTATACCTACCTAAGATGTTACAATAATGATATTGTAGAGGCTTTTTGTCCAGAATGTTTAGTGTTCTCTTGATGAGAGACTTTAATGGCTTCAGGATATTCTCTGAGGTATGAGACCAAGTTGTATAACAGTAGTTTATGTGGCTGAATATCATAGCATGCATATAGACCTTTGCCGACTCTGTAGTGAGAAACGGTCTAATATCTTTAAAGTTGGACAGATTAAACTTAATTATATGCTCAATTTTCTTAACATGCTGCTTGAAATTCAAGTTGGAGTCAAAGACTACACCAAGTGCCAGAGATGAGATTTTCTGCTTGTTTTTGCATCCAGAGAAGACATATTTGCAAGGCAAAGACATGTCGGCTAGCAAACCAAAGGCAGTAGTGTAGAAGCAGGTGCAGTTACTCATAAATGAATGAGTAAACCAATAAGAAAGAGAAAGATTTTTCAAATCAGTACAGCATTTGAGGAAGTTATACTAACTACAGTTCTACAGTTGTATTTTGTTCATGTTTTCTCAGCCACTATTGTGTTATACATATAGATCCTAGAGTTGCTCAGTTTACGCTGGTAAGTGAGACAGAGATTATGTGCTTTAATTTTAACCAAATCAAACTGAACTATTCCCCTCCAAAAGTTGTTTTTTGTAGCTTGGCAATCTGAGCTTTGAAAAACCATTACACTGCTGGACATCCTCCTTCTTGACAACAAAGAAAATGGTGCAAACAGGTCAGTCATCATCGCTCTCATTTATTCTGTAGAATGAACATGTGCTTTGAATAAACAAGGTTCTTGTTTATTCAAAGCACAGACAAGAAATTGGGCCAAGATTGGTAAGAAACCAGTGTAGGGGATGAAAAAAATGATCGGAACCATCCAGTAAAAGCCACAGTGTTTCATAACCACTAAACACCAACACAGGGAATGTGTAATCACTTCCACAAATTGGCAATTTGCACATGGTAATTATGTTAGAGCCAAAACTTTTAGGTTTGTTTCTGGGGCAAAACCTGTTATGAAACATGAGGGGGAAACGATACGAGTGGCTGGGGAGAGATTACTTCAACCTCTAATGATCTTCAGCACAGAATGAAGATTCTCCACCAGAGGCATTTGGTGATTTGGGCAGGATTAAACTCTGGAAAATGAGTTTGGCAGTGAGAGCAGAATAATGTCACATGTGTTGATGGTTATACCTCAGCAGTTTTCTCATGGGAAACCATTTCTATTTTGCTTTTGAAAACTAGGGAATCCCTGGCTGACTGTGACCAAGACATGGCTAGCATGTATTACAAACACATTAAGCTGACTCTCTTCTCACAGGTTCCCATACTCACTCTTGACATTCCGTAGAGATCTTCAATTCTTTGGTTCTTCCCAGAAAAACTCTCACGAGAGCACCAAAGTTCCCCGTTCTGGGATTGTTTTCAACTTGGAAGAGAAAAAACAGAACAGGGTCAACACGAACTACAGACGGCTTAGACATGCTGTCGATAGTTTGGCAAGCAAACAAAAAAAATCTGGATGTTCCAACTGCTCAATATTAAGAACTCGACTGGTGAAAAGAACACTAGCTAACATACTCATGGTTTTGGCCAGGGGGACGACAGCTTCTTCCAGCAACTTTGAGTCTCCACTGTTAGCAGGAGAGAGATGTAAAGAAAATTAAAACATTGTTAAAGGTTTGCAAGTTATTTTTATTTAGTTCAGCTTGTACGTCTCTGGGGCTTGAGAGATTTAATGGTTAACACAAAATAAGTTCTGGTTCAAGGCACCAGCTCTGTCACACAACCAAGTAATTCATTATTTAATTAAACTAACAAATAGATTAACTGAAGTACCATTACCCCACACATTGCCACCAGCTCTTCAGCTGGACCCATGTTTACCTGCTGGTGGGACTGATGAAGGTGAAGGAGATGAGCTGATTCCAGAAGGGGTCATTCTCCGATATGGACTCTGTGCCCACCAGGGCCTTGAGGCTTGGATTATCAGACAGGTCACTGACCTGGCTGGTGTTGGCTCCCATCTCTACTGGCTCCACTCAGCCAGACTCACCACCACAACCACCACCCTTCACGGCTTTTTCACCAGGCACATGCCAGATCCTGGAGCAGAGGAAATGGTTTAGTGTGAATAAACAGAATATTATGTTTCCAAGGCTGTATTCAAAATTATCATCTCATGTTTGTCGGTCTGTCTGTGGGCAGCACAACATGTTCTGATGATGCAGTTATAGCTCAAGGAAAAAAATTATCTGGTAATGATTCGTGCATGGATACAGATTCAGGATTATTAAAAGTCATTGGCTGCCAATGACGTCTGATGAAACAAGAGAGTCGACTCTTTTTTATGGACTGCATCAATTGCAATACACAGACATATCTTTACAAACCATATAACTACTCTTTCTTTTGGTAGTTTCAGTGTTTACATAGTCATAGAACACACCGTTTTGTGGGTCTTGGAAAATCAGTCAAAATGCTGGCAGTTCTGCGTCAAAAATGGCTGGCAGCCAATGAGTTAAGAGTAGAAATATGGGAAACTAAGCAATTTTATTCTCTGGGTGCTGAGGTAGAAAATATATACAGTATACCAAAAGTGAATGTAGTCTTCTGGTTTGCCTAATGTATTCAGTTCTTCTTCAACAGAACATGGTGTCAATTTGAACAATCATATTCCCATTTAACAGAAAATGATGGCATGTGTGAATTTCCAGTTACAAACACCTCAACATGGCCCCCAGTCAAATGAAAAACCTCAAGAGTTCACAATAGTTCAGATTCTTCTGGGTGACGTCATGACAGGTTGCTCTTTGGATGAGAAACCTGTTTGCATATGACAAGTTATTTTTGTTGTGTTGTCAAAGTAGAAGTATTTGGAGTAATTTGTTATATGGGATTTTGGGAGCTGTTGAATTGTATTGCCGTGTCTCTTAATCTCAATAAAAGTAAGCACAAATAATAGAAACATAGAACACATAATGCAATACAGCACCACAGACTGCACTACTCTAAAACTGATATTATGAACATTATAACTGGCTTCATGATGTATGATTCAAAACACTGTGGCTGCTGTATCAAACGATGCATACAATACATAGATAAAACAGATTTTACCATCCAATACACATGGTTTTCAAACTGTGTTATGCATACCACCAGTGGTACATGAGCTTCCTTTGACGTTACTTGGAGGCAAATCAGAAATACTGTTTTACTGTATACACCAGTAAAATAAAAATAATAATAATAATAATAGGTATGTGCAAGGAAGAGGATGGCGATGAGAGCAAATTACCTTTTTGGGACTAAATCTGCCTCCTGTGAAAGTTAATATTGGTGCAATATTTTCTCAGGTGATACAAAGCATAAACACTTTGAGAAGCACTGCAATACAGTACTCTACAGCAGAAGACGACACACCAGGATCCAGGATTTGTGTTTTGTTCCCCTATCCACTGACACACCTTAGGCACATAGGTGTAGCCAGTCAGCCCAGATTTGTGAACAGGATCATACAGAGGCAGGGGTAAAAAACCACACGGAGTAAACAAGGATGTACTACTCTAAATGTCACAGACACAAGTCATTCATTTTTATAATATTATTTAAGTAATAAAGAGTGTTGTTTCTCGTCCCCCTGTTTAGTTGTGCATGCTGCCTCAGTCCAAACCTACAGTCAGGACGTTAGCTAGCTCATCCTGCTTCCAACAGTCAAGTACCTGTGTCTCAGAGACTTTTACAGCGAACATGATGCATTCACAGCCCAGAAAACAGCACCGTTTCACAGCTGGGTCAAATACAAATGTGATTGTTAATTGATGAGTAACTGTCCAGAAATACAAGCTAGCGTCCACTGCTTGTTTTGCTATCAGCTGACCGCTCGGCTTACCTGTCATGAATGCTTCTCGTAGTTTCCTTAACTCGCTCGGCTCTCGGGACTTTTTTACTGGCAACGGGTTTCTTCACGTCACTACACGGCTTGTTCCACTTCGTTTTTCGAACGTATTTAACGAAGGCAAACGCGAAATTCTGTGTGTAACGTAAGGCTTTCAAGTTTACTCTACAGACTGCTTTCAGCCATGTTTAACACGTCGCCACCCCTTGGGCACTGACGTCATTTACGCATGTGACGTTGCAGATAGAAATAGGGCAGCTAGAACACAAGCGACCGATCTAGACATTCATTTTCTATCCTCACACTGGCGTTTATCTGAACAAATACAGATCCAGTCTCAATAACGGAGATATTATGGCAAGCGACAAACAGTTCAACATTCAGTATTTACTAGTCAAGTAGTACAGTAAAAATATCTGACTTACAATATGTTAGTAATCATATAAGCCCTGAACACAACATAGTCAGTCCTGGTCATAATGTATAGATTTTTGTTTTGTATTATTACATCTCAAAGTTGAGACTGTTTCTATTGAAAATGAAAATATGGGACTTTTCATTTGAAATTTCTCAAAAATTGTACAGTAAAAATGTCCGATTTACAGTATGGTTGTAATCATAATGTCCTGAACACAATCCAGTCAGTCCTAGTCAGAACATGTCTTTTTGTCTCAAATGTACATATTTTCGATTGAAAAGTGTGAACATTAATTTGAAATTTCTCAAAAACTTTACAATTAAAATGTCCGATTTCCCCCAAAAATTGCCTGAACACAACCGTCAGTAGTGGTCATAAATTTCTGTTTTTTATTACATCTTAAAAAGTGTGAATATGGGACATTTACTGAGAGATATTGAGCTTGCGATTCGACTTTTGTTACATTCCCAATTCCGTTCAAGATTGATTGTGTAAAAGGTTGAAAACCTAATTTAGCATTAATCCATGGCACAATGAAAATATGAATCACTCAATGATGCAAGGTGATGACTTATAAAAACAAATCGTTCCCTCTATTCCTGTTTATTTGCATGGCATAAGCTATTGCAAACAATTGAGAATAAATTGCAATATTTGCATTTGCCAAAATGGGTCGCTTCAAATTGCAATTTTGATTTTAAATCTATTCAGTGATCAGCCCAATAACCTACTTTGTCATGAGACTTAAAAACATCTGTTCTCTCTGACTTTCAGCTGTAGTCAGTTCTATTGTATTTAAATTAAAAATCCGTTTAAAATCCCATATTATTTCTTGAATAATTCACAGTGAGAAGTAAAAAAGCTTTTTGGGACGGAAGCACAGAATGAAAAAAAAAAAGGAAGCAAGATATAGATCATCATTTTTTATTTAAAGATGGTGTTAAATGTAAATGTGTTTAAAAACAATTTAGTCGAGACTGCACATCTAATAAAATGTATACAATATATCATAATTAGCAGGAACACAAGTGAAAATAAATCATTCTTTCAGACAATTTCTGCAAATAATAAAACCACTCAATCCAAAGAAGAGAGAAACGGATATTCATAGTTCGTCTATATTATAATCTATATTATATTACTGAAATATTTACAGTGTTTTATATGTATTATTAAGATTTGAAGCCGTCAGTCTGTCTTCTTATCCGTGGCTATAGCTGTTCCATTAGCAGTGGCGTCACCATTGCTCTCAGTCTGAAACAAAAAAGATTTATTTTTTTATTAAACAGCTGAAGGTATAAAGTCTGCAAAACGTTTATGACAGGACATTTAGAATGACCATCTCACAGTGTGCACTGCTATAACCTTCTTCTACAATTTATTCTCTTTACTCACTTGCGTCATGGCTTTACTATTTAATAGGCGTCACCACTTTACACTTCACATACATCATACTTAATGTTATAGCCAAGTTTATTAGATCCTGACATGGTGCACATTATTTGTAAGGATCTTTTAAGATGGCTGAAATCTCACAGTCTGGAGGAAAAATATCATTTGCAGGCGAGTTGAAATTAATACCACCAGAAAAAAGACTGTGTATTATTCCAAATACAACAGTATCATAAACGTAGAAAGGAGAAATAATTTTGCAATAAGACACAAATAATAAGCTTACCTTGCAAGTCAAATTACTGTTTTCACTAACGTTTTGGTCACTCGTGCCACTCGTTTCCTTGACAGCTTTTTTGGTCCAGAATTTATTAATGAATGGTGAAATGAAGGGATAAATGATTGGTTCCAGGAACCTCTTGTAGACCCACAGAAGGACAGGGATCACAATACAGGGAATGCACACCATGACTGCAGCTCAGACAAAAATGTCCAAAATGAAGACCCTGGGGAAAAAAAGAAGACATTTATTTTTATTAGACAATATATTCATCTGTATTTGCAGATATTTATTCAGGCATTTGAATAAATGCAGTAGCCCATGTAGATACTGTGAGAAAATGATATGCATTATTTGATTGTTTTCTTAAACTGATTGATTTATTCATCATCTGTTGTTTTAATGGTGTAACGTTTTATAGTTCCAAAGCACTTTGTAACCTTGTTTTGAAACGTGCTGTATAAATAAATGTACTGTTGTTATTCATATTTCTATTCCAACATTTAATCCCATCGGTCACTAAGAAAACTCCACAAAACTGAACCCATATTGAAACATTTTCTGCACTCTAAACTTATTTCTCAGATCAAAAACACCTCTAACCACCTGAGTTGTTGAAACTAATAGATTTAAAAAAAAGCTAGTAGTCCAGCTGCAGTGTCTTGTAGTCTGTCTACGTGATTTACAGCATGAATTCAAGCAGTATTAGCTTTTAAGGCATGTAAAGGACAATGCAAATATCTTCAATTCAGGATAGTTAAATATATCTTGAACTTGAATTATGACTAGTCATAATCACGTCGGCAACTGAATTTGAGATATCTATCTAATGACAATCCCCATACAACGAATTGATTAAATGTTCAAACCGCTCGCCATAGTAAATAGACACGTAGATTCACCTAAATCTTAATCTTTAACCCGAGTTGCCATCTTGTTGACTATTAGCTAGCGCTAACTGTTTGCTATCGCGCGGTGGATAACGTAAGAATATGTAGTTAACCAGCAGGGTAGGCATTTAACGACCAGAAAATACTTGTAGAAACAATAAACCTCACCTGACACGGTTTGTAGCAGCGTTGTTGTCACGAAAACAGACAGGAAAGACTGGACTTTTCTCGATTGTTCTTCCGCCCTTCTTCTTCTTCTCCTTGGCGTTCGAGAGACTGTACGTAAAATAGCGTACTACTGCCCCCCGTAGGTACAAGGTAGCAGATTATCTGGTTACTTTTGTAACTGATATAAGAGAAAATTACAAATTACAATAACAACATTCCACAAATGATTTAGATAAATATTTACTTAATTACAATGAATAATTTAACTTATTTCTAAGAAAAAGAAATAAGGACTAGTTCTAAATTACAAACAGTAGGGGGCAGTCATACCTCGCTATTACGTCTGCTCTGCCAAAACCAAAGAAGAAGAAACATTAACTAATTTCCGCCGGACGTGCAGGAGAGAAGCGGAAGTAGCTCACACACCGTGGTGGCGCTTTTCTTCAAAACATAACAGTACTAATTTCTGAATTACTGCTTTGTAAGTGTTTTGTTACACATTACACAAGTTACACTGACTTGTTCTAGAAATATTTATTCACTGTAGATTGTATTAGGTGATAGGTTGCTGTTTTCATTTGTTTAAAACTTAGCTGTCATGTAGTCAGCGTCATCGACGAGTAAAATAATGTGAAACAAAACGCGCACTCTTATTCTATAAATGATTATTCGCAGCCTAAGAAACTTAAGACGGGAAGATAATTCCGCAAATGAGTCTCACATGCTGTTTTATTCCACAATGTTTCACAAACAACATTAAAACCAATGTCTTAATAATAGTATAGTGCTTCTGTACGTCTTTTTTGTATTGTTTACAAATGCATTATACGTTTCACAAATCTGAAATGGTGTTTTGAACAAAATATTCTGAGTTTGTCTTGGTTTAACTTTTTCAGCATCAAAATGGTATCTAAGAAATAGAAGTGAAATGTTTCTTAACAATGTTTTTAACATTAGACTACTAGCTATTTTCCTACAGACTGTGAGATTTCAGCAGTCTCTAAGGATCCTTACAAATAATGTGCACCATTGCCAGGATCTATTAAACTTGGCCATAACATTAAGTATGATGTATGTGAAGTGTAAAGTGGTGACACCTATTAAATAGTAGAGCTATGACGCAAGTTAGTATCGAAGATCAATTGTAGAAGAAGGTTATAGCAGTGCACACTGTGAGATGGCCATTCTAAATGTCCTGTCATAACCGTTTCGCAGGCTATATTTAGTTGCAAAATTGTGTCATGGCCATCTTTGAACCTCTCTCATGGGATGATGTAGGACCCTTAATTGTTTTACGATCAAATAAATCACCACAATTGTTTCATCTGGGAGAGCCCAGAATCATTCAAAATGTAGCGGACACTTTTGCCACTCATCACTTTTGTCACTCATCACTTTTGTCATTTGTTATTTCAGTGTGACAATGCCGCTGTCCACGCAGTCACAGGCTGATGATGAACAATATGTGCTAGTGGCCAGTTTGGATAATGCCCGTAATCTCTCCAACATACTGAAAGCTATCACCTTCAAAGACCATGCCATCTTTAACGCTACACCCAATGGCTTGAAGGTCACCGTGGAGGACTCCAAGTGTCTGCAAGCCAATGCTTTCATTCAGGTGTGTTTTATTAACATTTCTAATGAACATGTCTTGTATCTCCTATGACACTATGAATAATATATTACAGGCTGAGATCTTTCAAGAGTTTACTATCAAAGAAGATGTGGTGGGTTTCCAGGTCAATCTCACTGTTCTTTTGGACTGTCTCAATATCTTTGGAGGAAGCACAGTGCCAGGTAAACTAAAAGGAAACTTAATTGTAGAGGAAGCAAAAAATAGGAAATAGAAAAAAAAACACATGCTTATATTTCCGCAGTTGACTACATTTGTTAGCCATATAATTAACCCTCTCAGGTCTCACCATGCTCATTATCCCCCTGTTCTGGTGTCGCAGGAGTATCAACAACCTTGCGCATGTGCTACAGAGGATACGGTTACCCTCTGACCTTGTTCCTGGAGGAGGGTGGTGTGGTGACTGTGTGCAAGATCAACACACAAGAACCAGAGGAGCCCATTGACTTTGAGTTCTGCAGCTCCAACGTTACTAACAAGGTGAGTTTCTACACTTTCATATAATGAAACTGGAATACTACAGTTATATTTATAGTAATACAAGTACTAGGACAATAATAATCACTTCTTATAGCCCCTATGGCCTGTAACTTGACTGAATATTTGAGATTGAGGAATATGTAAGACAGCTGTCTGACAACTGTTTACATAAAGTTGATGACAGACAGTATAAATAATTACTTTACATAACATATGTGTCTTTTCGTCTTTTTAAGGTGATCCTGCTGTCAGAAAGCCTAAAAGAAGCCTTCTCTGAACTGGATATGACCAGTGAGGTGCTCCAGATAACCATGTCCCCAAGCCAACCATACTTTAGGTTTGTTGTCATTCAAGAAAACTATAATTCTACTCATCAGTTATTGTGCTCTTACTTATATAGCATTAGCAAACAAAGATGTGGTGTTACATCAAGTGCACGAGTTAAAAGGGATATAACTATTACTCCTTGTTCTACATGGTTGCATTTGTCTATTATTATAATAATTAATAATGTATGAGTGTCACATAATACTTAATTTAGGATTTTATACATACATTTAATCTTTAAACAATAATTAAAACAACCAAATTACCTAAGGAATTAAGAAGCAGGCAAAACAAGTGTGTATATTCTTAAGAATACAGATCCTAACTCTTTTTTCCCCCCTTCTCTATTCAGGTTATCAACTTTTGGGAATTCTGGAAACGCTCATTATGATTATCCCAAAGACTCGGAGATGATGGAGCTGTTTCGGTGCACCAAAACACAAACCAACAGGTGAGCTAAGTGTCATGAACATATGAATGGCACAGAGTGCCGTCATTTAAACCAGTGTTTCCCAGGGTCACATCTAAAACATGCAGGGCAGTGTTCCCTGAGGACCAGGGTTGGGAAACACTGGTTTAAACCTCGTTTGAGTTGGTGTGAATGTAATCTCAGTCGTTTGGTGTGCACCAAATCATCCAGTCCGAGACCTGCCTGAAGTATGGTTCCTCTGGTGTGAAAGAAACCAAACCAAATGGGATGAAAAGGTCTATTTTTATGCATTATGGGTATGAGATACGGGATAACCCCCGGATTTCCACCGGGCGTGCCAGTGCCTCGGAACCTGCCTAGCTTCAATCCTCACCGCAATGACCCCGGAACGTATGCCCGGTGGAAATCAGGGGTTTATCCGGTTCGGTTGCCGATGGTCTTCACGGTCTATTTTGGTTCGATTAGAACTCTACATATGTGAAAGCAAACCGTACCCACGTCTGTTTGCTACATTGTAACATTTGACTGGTGCGGACCAAAGCAATCGAACTATAGGTGTGTTAATCACATTGATGATTTCACTAGTGTGTACATTGCAAAGCTCCCTACAATTTAAGCAGAGGTCTGTCCACCAGAGTATGTATATGACATCTGTGGGAGTACAGGACTTTTAGTTAGTAGATCGAGCATTACCATGTGAGAGACCATCAAAATATTAAGTACTTTCAGGATATGAATAGCCTTTTAGGTGCATTTCTAATTGCCATCGAACAATAGAAAAATGTGAATGGATAAATTGCAGCCTTTTTGATTTGCTCATTGCATTATTTAATATTGTAATTTCAGTTTGAAAAACAAATGATTGCATTTACAATGCACCATGTTGTCACATTCCCTCACAACAGTAGATGTCATAAGTACTGTATATCACATTGCATTTAAATGAAACGCCACCTAACCACACACAGAGCTCTTCATTCTTTGTTGTCCCTTCTGTTTACTGCTGACAGGTATAAGATGTCCCTGCTGAAGCCTTCCACCAAAGCCCTGGCGTTGTCCAGTAAAGTGTCTGTGAGGACAGACAGCAGGGGTTTCCTCTCTCTGCAGTACCTGGTCAGGAATGATGATGGACAGATTTGCTTTGTAGAATATTACTGTTGTCCTGATGAAGAGGTGGAGTGATCGCAGAGCACATCCATTAACCCTCCTTTTAAATAAGCACTTTCACTTGAGAAGAGCCCAGATGCTTTGACCAAGATTAAGATGACAAAGGACGCGGCACTGTTGAAGTGCACACAGGAATAAAATGCAGGAAGATTTGTTGACAAAATGTACCCAGTGAGAAAGTTTGCATTGTTTTAACAACCTGTTCATAATTTTCCATATGCTGACATTTAAGTAGAACATTATTGGATATGTAGCAATATGTCAACTATCTGGTCGTTTCATGCAAATAGATCACTGTTCCACAAGTTCATTATATACTGTGTAGTTCATGTGGTTTTGTTACTATGGAGACCCAGCTATTTTCAGTTGATTTTACTGCCTGTAACAGGAGCATGTAGCTTAGATTTATCTGCATTGCTAATCTGCTATAATGTGCCCCTGTTGAATAAGTGTATGCCGACACCTTTCAAGACGAAGTAGACATGATACAGACAAAAAGTTTGATTTGTTGTTTTTTTATTACCATGGCATAGAAAACAATTGTAGACACACAAACAAGTTATTTTTTCTGTTTTTACAATGATGATAAAGGAACCATTAATCAGTAATGATGAGGAAGGAAAAGTCAGCAGCATCATAAAAGCTCATTTTTATGACCAGCTACACCATAATATTTATGTTGTATGAATCCACACACAATGTCAATAAAAGCCAGATGTTATGTGCATAATTAGTCTCTAGGTCTATCAAATATGTGATGTTTCTGTGATGATGCGTCATTATAATCAGTCCATGAGACAAAACTGAACCAAAACCGCATTAAGTCATTCACTCATCTCCATATAGTCCAAACAGCTACCTGCGTGCCATCCTTTGCCTTTTGTAACCATTCACATTCTTTTTCCTTTTCTCCACTCTGGGCTGAGGTGGTTCTGTTTGAATGAGAACAGGCTTCTCCTCAGCAGGTGTCCGGAAAACGTCAGCTGTAACGTCCATGGTCAAATCAGCCTTGGCTTCAGTCCTCTTTGTTTTCTGCATCTCCTTCACCATCTGCTTCTCACGGACCTTCGCCGCTGCTGCAAGACGAATCTCTCTGCGGTGCTGGATGTGTGAAAAGAATGAGGGGAATAAACCAAGGGAAATGTATGCAGTTTTAGAAAGAAAAGAAAAACAGCTTCTACAGGTTCCAATCCAAATGCCTATCATCACAGAATTTGACTGACATAGAAACAAGTTGGTAAGTGGAGCATTGAGACTTTTGCACAGGACTGTAAACTAGCACTCACTGTTGCAGGAACATGAAACATGACAGTTTGCAGCATATTGTAGACATTGTACCACCAACAAGCACAATTTAAATACAGAAATAGTATGCATACAATTTCAACAGAGCTGGACTGGGTTTTACCATGTTTGGGGACTTGAATTCTGGGTTTTCAAAGAGTGTAGGCCCCCCAAAGCTCCCCTGGAAGATCTTAATGAGGTTGAGAACAAAGCGAGGTCCGATTTCCACCAGAGAGGCGTCCTCCTCGATGATCTGAACATGGACAGAGAAGGCAGAAATTATTGATGAAAATAGAAAATGAAGAACGCCCACAATGGAAGATAAAAACTTCCAGTGATGGGGTCTCTAACAGGTCATTTAAAAAAGTACCTGGTAGTTTCTAAACCATATCCTGTTGTCTGCAATGGTGAATGTGAAGACATGGTCAACAAAAGGCTGACTCTTAGGATGGTAGCGTGGAGTGGAAAACGTCTGCAACAGTAAAACACAGATTAGATGTACCACTTGCTCAGGTTTCAATCAAACCAATGTTATGTGGTTTCATTATTCCACGCAACTTCAGACAGGCATTTTCTATACAGACCTGGGTGAACAGCTCCTTCAATAAAGCATACTGAGGCTCACTGTCAAATTTCTGTGGGTGGAAACAATTCACAAAAAATCAGTCATAGTTGTTGGCAAGTATTACCATTCAAGGAATTAGTCAGCAACATGATTATTTCCAATTTTTAAGTAAAGAGATGCCCATGCCAAGGATGGGAACTTGTGCCCTAGAGTTGGTAACGTCTGTATATTTATACTGAGCTTCGTATGATATCACAAGACAATCAAAATGAATGAAATCAATTATGAATGTTTTGTTATTTCAAGAAACTCAAATGTCAGGATTAACCAGCCACTTTATTCCAATTCAACTGTTTATTACTAATCAGTAATATGATCTAATGATATATTCCCTTTTATTTTTAGGGCCACCCCCTTTGGTCGAACATTCCGTGTTGGAAATCGACAAAATATTCGGTCTGCTGGTCACTGGTACTCACTGGATCAAATGACAACAGTGGCCTGGATCCTTTGAGGCAGTTTCCTGTCATCTTGAGTTCAGCCAATGTATGGACTGTGGAGGAGACAACAACAAGATGTTTTTTTTCTGTGACGATGTAATGATAATGCATCTTGGATTTAAGGATTGAACAAAAGAAGTTACTCACTATTCTGAACTAGAAACTTTGCAGAAGGCCCATGGGGGCTGTTAGAAATCCTACAGACAAAAATATTAATGAAATTCTCTTTAAATTAGTTTGAGATTAGAGGAAAGTGTTAAGAGATTATAACAAAGATAAACCACTCACCACATGTAGAGGTCCTGCTTCTTTTTGGCCTCAAAAAATAGGCACTTGTTGCAGTTTTTTATTTCACACACCTGCAATATAATTGATCCTTAACATACTGTTGTATATATAATCACATTAGAGGGAGGTCAATAAATAAACAATGCACTCACCTCATTGATGACAAACAGCTTGTCCTTTCTGTCCATTTTTGTATCTAATATAAGACACATAACATTTGTTATTATAACAATATCCACAGCAATACTCATGTCATGTGGGAGAAAACATGGATGTCTATGTATACATGACCCAAAATGACACTCACCTGCTTTTGAATGAGGCATCATGGTCCTCAGGTCCTGCATCAGGTGCCTTGTTCTGAAGTTGATGCCTCTTGAGGAGAAGATGAGGACTCTTTCCTTGTTGGTCCATTTGCCCTGTTCAAAAGTTTCCACGACTTAAAAACAAACTACAACTGTCCTGTTATGTAAAAAAAAAAAATGCTTTTGCTTTTTAACCAGGATAATGATGTGGGGCTAATATAGGATATTAAATGTAGTATTTGGCTAATTTAAGAAGGTTTGTGGATAATTCATAGTACTGTTTAAATTCAAACTACATATTCTGGAACCAAATACGTCAATGTTGTTTTCATAATGATATAATAACCAATGCTACAGGATTGGTCATAACTAAAAGCCACCACTGTAAACTAAAAACAACATGGTCTAGCAGAAGTACTGGAATTAGCCATGTAGCTAACAAACTGCAGTGGCTAACAACAAGCCAGAGAACTTACCCCCGACACCGGAGCTGGAACAGTGATTTCATGATTATTCTCCTGTTCGGTTACACTTGATGCACCGGCTTCGTCCGCAACAATTTTTACTTTCTTTGCCTTTTTACCGACGAGAGTCTGTCCCCCACGTTTTCTCTTGAACGCTGCCATGACTGGTTCCTACTAGTACCACGCAGATACAACTCTCGCGTGACCAGAGAAAGACGTCACACACGTGGTCGCGGACGGGGGGTGGAAAAATTAAGTGGCCACCTAGTGGCGCGGAGGTAGTAGTGTAGGAATGTAATGTAACGTGTCGAAGACGGTGACGCGGGTCTTCCATTTTAACCAATAGGAACAATAGGAAATGAGCACGTGTCAGCTTTCAGCCAATGGATTTTAAATCTTTTTCCTCGCGCCAAGTATAAATACACCCGCCCGACCGAAGCTCGTCAGTTATTTCTTACACAGGAAAGGTTATTCCTGCGTGTGAGAGTAATTTTTTTGTGTGTAATTTGTCTCTTCGAAGTTCACCTCCAGTTCCATCAAACTACTAGAAACATGGTAAGAATGAATGTATATGTTTTTCTTTTTTTCGGGTGTTCTTTGTTTTGCCGATAATCAAATGTTAAGTGTATTAATTAATTAGCATGGTAGCCTATATTTCGGCGTATCCGTTTCAAATGTTTAAGACCGGCTTTCGACAGTCGTGGTTTTAACTTAAATCAAATACGTCATTTTGGTTGTACTTTTAGAAATATTAAGATCAACAGTAAAGGCCTCGGACCAAATTAAAGGCCGCTGCTGGTTTGCATTTTCCCTCAGTTTCCCTCTCTGTACATTGACCCACTTATCCAAGGGCAGCGTACATTTACTCTGAAACCTCTCTGCTTTATATTTATAAAGTTATTTTTGTGTCTTGAAGTTGAAAAGTGAGATTGTCCCTTTTGTGATTTTTTTTTTTTTTTTTTTAAATGAATAAATTAAAGAGGTTTTGGATCTGAAACTCATCTTATGCGGTGTAGATGCAGAAAAGGCAGTGAAATGTCCCCCTTTCTGCATTTTGACAAATGGGTGGACTGTTTTACAAATCAGAAACCATGTTTTTGAATAATCGACTTCTTCTCTGGGACTATCCATTCCAGTTTTGACAGTTTTAAATGTTAAGATGTTGGATCTAGACCTGGTCCAATGAGGTCTAGTTGCAGTGAAAGGTCCCCTTTTATTGGACCCCCCCCCCCCCCCCCCCCACACACACACACACACCACCATAAGTCAAATTAAAGTGGTGGGGGTCTGGGCAGGAGTCAAATGCCTAAAATGCAGTGAAATAAACAAGGATCAGCCTTTGACCTCCAGCACGGTTATCCTCTCTGATTACAGTCTATGACGTAACATGTGCAACTGGCTTAAAGCATTTCCCTTTTAAAATGTATGCCTTTTTTTCCTTTTCACAGCGCGAGTGCATTTCCATCCACGTTGGTCAGGCTGGAGTCCAGATTGGCAATGCCTGCTGGGAGCTTTACTGCCTGGAACATGGTATCCAGCCGGACGGACAGATGCCCAGTGGCAAGACTCGTGGCGGGGGAGACGACTCCTTCAACACCTTCTTCAGTGAGACTGGAGCTGGAAAGCACGTCCCCAGAGCTGTATTTGTTGACCTGGAGCCCACTGTCATTGGTTAGTGTCATAACACTTTCTTAATGTAGACAAATGCATTTTTAGACCCCACAGCCGTTGGAATTTTAAAACATATAATTGATATTTTCCCTTAGATGAGGTGCGCTCTGGAATTTACCGCCAGTTATTCCACCCTGAGCAGCTGATCACAGGGAAGGAGGATGCTGCCAACAATTACGCCCGTGGACACTACACCATCGGGAAAGAGCTCATTGACCCAGTGCTGGACAGGATCCGCAAACTGGTGGGTAATTTTTAAATCAGGAACGCGTATGGGTTTCTCTACATAAAAACGGAATATAACGAATGATAAATGACTCGTATCTAATTAAACATTTGTTGATCAACATGTATATGTAACATAGTAATAACCTGTTTAACAGAACAAAGGTGGATAATCTGCATGAATAATAAATGTCAAATTATTATACATAAAGCTGACTGGATTAATGGTCTACCTCATTTTCTTTTTCTATTAAAAATATCAACATAAATCATGATGTATTTAATTTTTGATCTCCCTCTCTGCCCTCAGGCTGACCAGTGCACTGGTCTTCAGGGTTTCCTGGTTTTCCACAGCTTTGGAGGAGGCACCGGCTCTGGCTTCACCTCCCTGCTGATGGAGCGTCTCTCCGTCGACTACGGCAAGAAGTCCAAGCTGGAGTTCTCCATCTACCCAGCCCCCCAGGTGTCCACTGCTGTGGTAGAGCCCTACAACGCCATCCTGACCACCCACACCACACTGGAGCACTCTGACTGCGCCTTCATGGTGGATAATGAAGCCATCTACGACATCTGCCGCAGGAACCTGGACATCGACCGTCCCAGCTACACCAACCTGAACAGGCTGATCAGTCAGATTGTGTCCTCCATCACCGCTTCCCTGCGTTTTGACGGTGCCCTCAATGTCGATCTGACAGAGTTCCAGACCAACCTGGTGCCGTATCCTCGTATCCACTTCCCTCTGGCCACCTACGCCCCCGTCATCTCTGCTGAGAAAGCGTACCATGAGCAGCTTACCGTGTCTGAGATCACGAACGCCTGCTTCGAGCCGGCCAATCAGATGGTGAAATGCGACCCTCGCCACGGTAAGTACATGGCCTGTTGCCTGCTGTACCGCGGCGACGTGGTGCCTAAAGATGTCAACGCTGCCATCGCCACCATCAAGACCAAGCGCTCCATCCAGTTTGTGGACTGGTGCCCCACTGGTTTCAAGGTCGGCATCAACTACCAGCCACCTACTGTTGTTCCTGGAGGAGACCTGGCCAAGGTCCAGAGGGCCGTGTGCATGCTGAGCAACACCACCGCTATCGCCGAGGCCTGGGCTCGACTTGACCACAAGTTTGACCTGATGTACGCCAAACGCGCCTTTGTTCACTGGTACGTGGGTGAGGGTATGGAGGAGGGAGAGTTCTCCGAGGCCAGAGAGGACATGGCAGCACTTGAGAAAGATTATGAGGAGGTGGGAACCGACAGTGTAGGGGATGAGGATGATGAAGAAGGGGAGGAATATTAAATGGACAAGTTTCATTACCCTACTGTAATTGCTGTTTCTGTTTTGTACCCGTTTTACAAATCTTTGACTGCACTTGATGTTTCCACTTCCATTTCTGCTTTCATTACATAGGACCTGTATCTATGTTGTCTTGTCTTTGATCTGTCCCATGTGTGTGAAAGAATAAAGCTTGATGAAGCATTACAGTATCGTTTCCTCTTAAATATCCTCCATACAACAGAAATATTGTGTTGTCCTTGCTGATTGAAGTAGTGTTGGATTATTATCGACCTCATTTTGAATTATATTCCAGGCTCCCCACTTTGTCTGTTGCTGTTTTAGCCACTTGGAACAGTGGTGTCAAGCAGATACACCATGCTTCAGCAGCACAGCAGTCAAATCTATGCAGCCTTTGTTCACTGCTAAATGACATGGCATCACATTATTTTAGTCATTTTTGTTTTTACTACTTTAAACAGATTTACATTTCTTAACTATTGTTGCACTCTGGTTTATTGACTTTTTTTTTTTTTAACTGGGTCAAATTGATAAATTATATTTCTGGAAATTCTATAGAAACTGACTAACTATTTGTAGAATAGCAGTCAAAGTTTTGTCTGACCCACATATGTAGGCCATAAAGTCTTTAATCACATTTAATAAACAATTTAGAACTATTAACCAAGCTAATGGCTACTGATATGGTCAGACTGGTAGGGGGCAGTAATTTGTAATTATAGTTTGATGAATTTAAATGAAATGGGTAATCTCAAAACTTATCAAACGTTTGGAAGAAAACAAAGTTTAAGTTGGCAGAATTTATCAAGTTTCTGTTTCTGAGAATAAAAGGTTTAGAACGTGCATAAACATACATTATTATAGATAGTCAACTGGATTCATCGTCTACCTCATTTTTCTAATTTTACTAAAACTAACATCAATATTCTTGTATTTATAGTCGATTAATAATGGTATGTCATTGTTTCTATACAATTTTCACAATTATAATTTGCTCTCCTAATCAACCTCCAGAATCAAATTTATTGATAAATTATATTCCTGGAAATCGTATAGAAACAATATCATAGTATTTGTATACATTTATATAGTCTTTGACCGTACTTAAACAATTTTAGAGCTATTAAACAAATAAAAAACTAAATAGTGACGATATGGTTGTAAGAACGGTAGAGGGCAGTAATTCAAAATTCTAGTTTAAAATCAGCCTAAATGATGAACAGAAGAACGGCAATATTCTCGCGAGAGTGAGCGGCACCAGTGAGCGTCAACGTTCGTAGTTTATAGTGCGAATAAGCCGTAGAGAAAATAACATCGTGTAGAGAAGCTGTTTAATCTGTACAAAGAAAGTCGTACATGTTTGAACATGTAATAGATAAACATTGCAATATTGTCACTATCACCCGAAAAGTGTGGATGGTTTTAGAGACGAAGAGGAGATGCTGCCGGCTCGCTAGCATGCTGTAGTTGAGTTAATGCTAAAGCTAGCTTCACCGGCGAAAACGTGAGCAACATTACATTTTCGAGCATTTTTTTAAGGCAGGTTTTTATTTATAACTTTTAAAAAAAATGAAGTGTCACTACGAAGTGCTGGGCGTGAAACGAGACGCCGGAGACGACGATTTAAAGAAGTCTTATCGTAAATTGGCATTGAAATGGCATCCAGGTAAGTTGTAGTAGATACTGACATGTCTGTTAGCTGCTGTAATGAATACATGTTAATGCTACACGTTAATGTCTTCCTGAATTTTAATTTTGTGTTTTTTTCGTGCGTATATGAGATTAAAGTGATAATTATTGGACATTTGAAGTTCTTATTATGATCTGTAATGAGAACAAATGTACACAATATCTTGAATAATTAAATGATGATGATTGAATTGTGACTGTTTATTGATTTATCAGTTTCAGTGTTTTGTCAAGAATGACTTATCTGCTCCATTAACAGCTGTGATTTTGGTTTTTCCAGATAAAAACTTGGACAATGCAGACGAAGCGGCTGAGCATTTCAAGCTGATTCAGGCAGCTTATGAAGTCCTGAGTGATCCACAGGAGAGGGCTTGGTTTGTACTCATTTCCTTCAGCACTACTTTGGGGGAAAAGAAAATCTCTAAGTCTTTTATGTGCAGACTCTGGAGTGTGGTTTGTCTATGTCTCCACAGGTATGACAATCACAGGGAAGCTCTGCTTAAAGGAGGACTGAGTGGGGACTATGAAGATGACAGCATTGACCTCCTACAGTACTTTACTGTCACCTGTTATTCTGGCTATGGTGATGATGAGAAGGTTAGTGTTTGTGTTCCTCATGGGCAACTTGTTGCCCTGTATCCACCGACATTGAACATTAAAACCTAGCCAGAACTTGCTGATATTGTTCAGGATTATTCCTGTTAGCTGCTTCATCACTTGAAGCATTGTGGGGGACAGAAATATAGTTTTTTCCTGCATTACAGAGTATTTATTTTCTCCTTAATAATTGTTTTATTTCGCCTACACTGTCTTTGCAGGGTTTTTATACTGTTTACAGAAGTCTGTTCGAGTCCATTGTTAAGGAGGAAATTGAGAGTGGCAAAGTGGAAGACGAAGAAGATGATGAGTTTCCTTCTTTTGGAGAGTCTGAGAGTGACTATGACACTGTAAGATATTTGTAATACTTATTTTGAAGGGTACATTACGATACAGCAGTCATTTATTCAGCTGCAACAAGATTATAATATTGATTGTGTCCAAACGGTTTGTGTTTCCACATCACAGGTAGTGCACATGTTTTATGGCTACTGGCAGAGCTTCTGCACTCGTAAAAACTTTGCCTGGAAGGAGGAGTACGATACGAGACAGGCCTCCAACCGCTGGGAGAAAAGAGCCATGGAAAAAGAAAACAAGAAGACCAGAGAGAAGGCTCGCAAGGAGCGCAATGAACTGGTGCGGCAACTTGTCGCCTTTGTCCGCAAGCGCGACCGACGTGTGCAGAACCACAGGAAGCTGGTGGAGGAGCAGAACGCCGAGAAGATCAAGAAGATGGAGGAGCTGAGGCGGAAGCAGAAGCTGAGCCAGGCCAAGTGAGTCATGGATGGATGCTGGGATCGAATGTGTTTGTATTATATTTTCCTGTTTCTTCGTTCCACTCACAATGGTGTATTTTGTTGTATGTCCATTCAAGACTGGCAGAGGAGTATAAGGAGCAGAGCTGGGCCGCCATGTCTGAAATGGAGAAGGAGCTGCAGCAGATGGAGGCTCAGTACGGAGAGGAGTTTGGAGATGCGTCAGAAAGTGAAGAAGAAGAACAGGACATGGAGACACAAGAGAAGAACAGTGAAGGGGGAGGAGGTCAGTAAACGTGATCTTGTGATTGTCATAGCTGTATTTTTTTACAGTGCTCTTGACTGACCCACAGGCTTTTAGCCAGCAGGGCGTCCGATTGTCCTGTGGACGCCCTGCATAGAAAATAATACGAAATTAGACACTACTTTTAGGTTGGGCACCCTAAAGACGGCCCATTTTTTCCCCCCCGTCTCTTTCTATCTATTACGGTGATATTGTTCTTGCCAATAAAGATGTTATATTTAGGCATGCCTCGTAAATTTGGCAGCCAGAAGACACTTATCACTGAAACAAACCACCAAAACTATGTTGTCATGTAGCATGCAAAAACTGCGGCCAGCACGTGCCCGTCTATACCCGCTCAGAGTCTGTCCAAGATCAGTTTGGAACACCAATACAACAGTACACGGTGGAACAGCACCTATTAAATGCTGGAAAGTCTCTTTGCACAAAAGCAAACTTGGCTGCATACAGCGCAGATTACAAACTCCCCACGACATTCACTTCACACCACTCATTCACCACACTAAGATCTACTCTGATCCCCTGCACTTCATGCCGACTGTAATCGATCCTCCTCACAAATCGAAATCGCAATTAGATCTTTTCCTGAAATCGTTCGTGCCTAGTTTCACTCGTATTCCCACCTGTTGCAGCCATTTCAGTTTGCTAGCACGATGTTCTACCCTGACTGTAATAAACTGCACAGAAAAGTCTTATGTATCGCAAAGTACATAAAATCAAAGTAAACACACTCTCTGTGCTAAATAACCTTTTGCTTTAATATTCATCCACAGATGCAGACCAGCCTGATGGAGACGACTTGACAATCGATTATTATGACGACCTGTACTGTCCAGCCTGTGATAAATTATTCAAATCTGATAAAGCGTGAGTATGATATCAGCGCACAGGCCGATGTGTCGACTTTATTCAATAACATTATTTTGATTATTGATGTTTATAAGTTGCTAATGGAATATTAAATTCTTATCGCTGTTGTGCCTGAAATTGGAATACTCCACTCATCTTAATCTGGTTATAAATTATTCCAAGTACAACCTGATTCAAAATTGAAGATGCAAAAAGACTCTATTAATGTTGGAATAACAAAAGGTTGATCGATAAGCTACGGTCTTTCACCATTTTTATATGGGGACCACATCTTAAAGATTGGTCTCTACTGACTGAAATGATTGGTAGATGGCGGTAGGTGGCGCCACATGCCAATACATGATTTCAAAACATAGACATGATTTGCAGTCTGCAAAAGATTTTTTTTAATGCCAATATTTTGGCTGTAGTGTTGTTATTGGTGAGTTCAGTATGTTATATGAACATTATTCCTGAGTCTCTGTGACATATTAGGAGGATTTTACGGCAGTTGCTTTAGATTTATTACACAATGCACCTTTAACTTTGTGACACTACACAATTAAATAATTATAATAATGACAGTAATGACTGCATTTATTTGTGAGTACAGTTTTATCCACTTCAATCTGTTTTTCTCCTCTACAGAATGAAAAATCATGAAAAGTCAAAAAAGCATCGGGAGATGGTGGCGTTACTACGGGAACAGCTGGAAGAGGAGGAGGATTCGCTTGGTTTGAACTGTGACAAGGAAGAAGGAAAAGGGGAAAATGCGCAGGAAGAAGGGGAGGAGGAAGAGGAAGAAGAGGAAGAGGAAGAAAAGCCAAGACAAAAGTATGTAGCTAAATCTACCTTTTCACCCTAGTATTTGGTCATTTATCTTTTTTAACTGTAATTTTTTTCATTCCTACGACACAGGCTGTCCAAAAAACAGAAGAGAAAGAAGAAACGGAAGGAAGTAGCACACGTGAGTGAGATATCTTCTCGTGAAAGAGTCCACTCGGTGTCGGTGAAGAGACGCTTGCTTAAAAACCTTCTCTGTTCTCACAGCAGAGCGCTCCAAAGGAAGAGGGGGAGGAGGAGGAGAAACCAACACTCAGCAACTGTGAGGAAGATGCTCCTGACACGCCTGCAGAAGCTGCAGAAGCTGCAGAAGCAGAGAAGCAGGACGAGCTCCCTCCCACGGACTTCAAGAGGTCAGTTTCTTCAGCCGGTCACACATAAAGCACTTAGGTTTGAGTCATTTCAGACGCATAGGACCATGTCAACATGAAAAAGAAATAAAATAGATCTGTTTTAATGTTTCCAGAGACAGGAGGAGAGTTCCTTGTGTCGCTTTTTTTGATAAGCTTCTCACTGAAGAATCCTGGTATTTTACTAATTACTAGAGCATTTAAAAGTATATTATTAATTTGCAATTTTCAAACCCTAAAACATTGGAATGACCAATATGCATTTATGTTTATGTTATGTTGGAAGTCTTCCGGTTACTCTCACTAACTATAAAAAAAACATCAGTTTTTAAATCTTTTATTAAAGGTGTTTTATATGTTTCTGATCAGAAAATACATATTATTTTTCTTGACCTTAAAGTTCAATCTCAGATCCATGGAAGCTCTTTTGGAAAAACAGAAATACATCGGTGCTACAAACAAGCACAACAAAGAGAAATGAGGGATGTGACACTGTTGAGAACTGGATTAAATTAGAATAACAAAACTAGCACAAACCAATGCAATAGCTTCAGGTTGCTGCCTTATATTATGGTCATTCTCCTACTAGAATACTTTTTAATCTTCTTGCTGAGTGTAATTACCTCCAGAATGTTTGTGTAATTGTCCACAAACTCAACTTGACCTGATTCCAGTCCTGCTGCTTATAAACACCTCTACCACCAGGTATAAAAAAACAAATTACTGGGGATAATGTACCAGCTTTAGTATTGTGTACAGAGGACCACAGATCTGGTTTATTGTACAATTAATTTACTCACATCATCAGGAACCTTGCATATGGATGAGTTGATCGGCCCTCTCATGTATTTCTCTTCATTTTGTATTTGTAGAAAACGATCAAAAAACAGTCACTGTGAAAATGTCTATTGTGTATATATACACTGCAGTGCATCTTATGTCAATGATGTGATGTGAATAAACTAAACTAAAACCGGTTGCCTCCGCAGCTCTGGGAAGACGAAGGGAAAGAAGGGAGGAGGAAAAGACAAACCAAAGCAGTCAAACACAGGAGAGGAGCCGCAGGTTTGTACAGTGATTTATATATCATTGTTTTTATTGGAACAAATTGTCTTTAGTATACGGCTGATACATAAACTGAATTAAATAACTGCATATTTTAGCCTAAAAGACATACTCATTCATACCATCATGTGTCACACACACACATCCAGAATTGCTGTGTTTCCATGATGGTACAGTGTGGTTTGGTACAAAACGGTGTTTATGGTGACATTGAATATAAGGAATATAACATTCAGTTTATGAATATTGTTAGAGAAAGAGAGCCGTACTATAGCACATGAACATTTTGACTGTAGTTCAGCGATTGGTGTTCTCATTAGCGCATGACCTGCTCTGCCTCCTGAGCCTCAGCCTCCTCAGCTTCTTGTCAGCACAACAACAGAATAATAATAAGCATAATTTCCCCGATGTCGTCTTCCCAGAATGAAGTAAACCTGCGCTGTGTGACCTGTAACTACGAGTTCCCCACAAGGAACAAGCTGTTTGACCACCTGAAGGCCAGCGGCCATGCCAGCGCTGTCTCTGCAAGCAGCTCTGTGAGCAAGAGCAAAAAGGACAAGAAGAAAAACAGATAACACAACTTTTGATTTTGGAGCTGATGAACCTGGAAGAGTTTGCTCACATAGGAACACTGGAAAAACACATTGCTTGAAAGATGAAGATGAACTAAAGCAACTGAAAGTCGACTTCAATGGATCGAGTCTTCCTCGAACCTCATCTATGAATAACTGGACTGTTTAAAACAACACATTCATCAACAATATCAGCTGCTTCTCTATTTGAGAAATGATCTTTCTCTACCATGAACAGCTCTGTAGTGGTATGACTGCATTATATATATAAATAAATGTGATAATGCACGTTGGTATTTATACAACTTTGGATTTTTATTGATATTTCAGGTAGTCGTTATTTTTAGAACACTTGTCATACAAATAAAACCACCCACTCTCATTATGTAAATGGACTTATAATATAAAGGGAATACTAAACGATAAAAAGACAAACTAAAAACTGCTTTCAAAAGCATCAACACTGATCTGTCTGATGCTGTTCTATACATACGTGTATATATATACATACACACACACATATATATATATGTATATGTATATGTTTATATATATATATACATATATATATATATATACACACACACATATATATATATACGTATATGTATATACGTGTATATATATATATATATATATACATATATACACGTATAATATACGTTTAACAATGTTTAATATACGTATCCATACATAAATTAAACATTGTTAAATTGTTGAAAAATGAGTAATACATCTATAAAATCAGCTTGGTGTATTCAGTAATTAAAATATCTAAATGGACCACTGCATAGGTAAATAATACATATATATATGTTCTACAGAATTAGTTTTAGTTGCTAATGAAATCTAGAATTGGCTCTTAATTAATTCATTGTACTTAAAAGACAGGTTCATTAGTGCTTTATGATGAAGTCTAAATATGCATGTGTTTATATATACTGTATATATTTCACACTTGTTCAGTTTCAAGACCAAAGAAGCATTTAGCTTTTAACTGCAGCAAAACGACAACGTTTCATCTGCTCCATGCTGCCAGTTATCGTGGAACTGTTTTCGAGTAGACATTGGAGATTCACTGTTGCCCTTTGGGTTAATGGTTAAATGTGTCACTGCTGAACTTTGGTCCTGGGAGGCACAGCTCTGCACACAGTCCTGCATGTGAGAAGAAAGAGCTCACTCTCAAAGTCAAAAGTAGTACCTGAAGAAAAGGAAAACCTGGACTACATAGCCCAACAATCTGAAATAAACTGAATTTCAGTAAACAACACATTGTGGTTTAAATGTTTTAGTGATTCCAATATATTTGGTCTTATTAGAATTAATCATCTTGGAGCCGTGAGTGTTTGCACAAAATGTCGTGTGATTGATCAAAGACAAGTTGGCCCAGCTTAAATGCCACACAGACAAAACCTAGAGAGGACACGTAAAGGTCAAAGTGTGTTGTCATATTCTCGTTTATATCACAAATATTTTTACATCCAAGTCAAAAGGACTTCTTCAGTTGTTAGAAACGCTGTGAAGATTGTGAATTCACAAGTTTTGTATTGTACTAAGACTGCAAAGGTAATGACGGAGGTAGTCGTCCACAGAGAGTGAGTGATGATGACTCTCATCTTCTTTCCATGTAGCTGTGGATGCACTTGTTAAATACCGCCAGGAAGAAATCGGCATCTTCCATTGTGATGCACATTGGGGGCTTGATGCGGAACGTCTGAAAGGATGAAACACATCAAATAGAAGCCAGGGTTATGGAATACCAACATACAAACTGACCTTTTCAAACCCCAGAGGTGTCAGTGAAGGCGCCATGAAAAGCAGCATTTTGACGTGTGTTTGAATACCTGTCCGTAGACCCCTCCTTTCCCGATCACGGCTCCCATGTCCTTAAGGTCCTCGAAGATCTCGTTCATTGCCTCAGGAGGGAGTGGGTCCCTGCTGGCCTGTGGAGGAAACGCTCAATGAGGCAGGATTGGGAGTCAGATTAAAAACAGCATGTTTTTAAGAAGACTACGCTCAGTACCTTGTCTTTCACCATTTCAACGCCGATTAGCAGCCCTTTCCCACGGACATCGCCGATTATCTCGTACGTCTCTCTGAGTTTTGCCAACTCTGTCATCAGATGGGTGCCCACATCGAGGCTGTTCTGCTGCATGCCTTCCTCTTTGATAGTCTGTTCATATTCAGGGTGCATCAGATGTTTTCAAATGTAGTTGCATTAGTGATAAAACAGGAAGCGTGATCAGTCAGAGCTCTCCTGTGCTGATATACAGGGCTGCGGGTGAAGAGAGGACAAATTCTTACGTCAAGTACTGATGACGCAACGGCACACGCTACGGGGTTTCCACCAAACGTGTTGAAGTGAAGGCCCTTGCCAAACGACGCTGCAATTTCTGGAAAGCAAATGATGTGTATATTCAGACCATCATAACCCCTGCCTCTATACACCATCTTTATGTACATATTACATTAAAAACCAGACGTTTGCAGCTAGAATAGTCGTTTACCACATTAACAATGTATAGAGAGTATTTCTTAACTCTTAACTCTTGTGTTCGTACCAGAAAATGTTTTAAAAAAAAGGTTACAAAATCATTTGATCACACACCTGGTGTTGTAACCACAGCTCCCATCGGGAAGCCATTGCCAATGCCTTTGGCCATTGTAACAATATCAGGAATGACATCGTGCCCTTGGAAACCCCAGAAGTGGCTTCCTGTTCGCCCAAATCCCGTCTGCACCTGTTAATGAGCACAAAGTAGATGAAAGTGTTTTATATACATTATTTTAACAGGTGTAAAGTAGAAAGTATTGATATGCAGTGATGGGAAATATACATGGAAAATGCTATATCACAGAATGAGCTTTTTATATTTATATATCAGGAGCTGTCCAGAGGCCACCATGTTGGACCACCATGCTTGCAAGGGAAGGGTGAGATCTATTCAATTCAGTTTTATTTGTTTAGTGCCAACTCACAACAAACATTAAATCATTATCTTTACAATATTATAATGAAAGAGAAACCCATACATTCTGCAACATGCAAGTTCACCATTAAAATTTAATGGTGAATTTGCATGTTGCTAAATCCTACACACTGTGCCTTTAATGAAGCTTCACAACAAAGATTTGTTTACATCTAAAAGTTATGCAGTTAAACTACCTTTTTAACAACTGAAAGGTTATTTGCTCCAATAAACAGCAAATGATTGCACGACAGAGGATAGTAGTTAAAGAAAAAACATTTTTATGGAACTGCCCTATTTGCAAACTTGATGGATGCACAATGTGTTTTCCCATATTTAAAACTAACACAACTTTTAAAGGTGCAATATGTAATAAATCTAAAGCAACTAATGTCTAATATGTCACAGAGACTCAGGAATAATATTTATATAACAAACTGAACTCACCAACAACAAAATATTCACATTAAAAAAAATATTTTGCGGACTGCAAATCATGTTTATGTTTTGAAATCATGTTTTGGCATGTGGCGCCACCTACCGCCGTCTACAAATCATTGCAGTCAGAAGAGTCTCAGCTAGCGAGCAATCACAGGTTGCCAGTTACGTCTTAGCTACCATGGCGGAGAGTAGTAACCGTTTTTGGCCACATTCTCACATATGGCGCCTTTAAGGGATGAGGACAATTTCTATGGCGTTTAATCCACATGTAAGTTGTCCCTTCATTCATGCATACACGCGTGAAAATTAATCTTACACGTCGTCATTATGTCCAGACACTTAACTCTTGAACAGAATAAAATATCAGTGTCAAACCTCATCGGCAATGCAGACCCCTCCTCTCTCTCTCACGAGTTTATAAGCCTCCCTGAGGTAGTTTTTCGGGTACTGCACGGCTCCTCCTACTCCCTGTGTAATCCAAACACATCCACGTGCCGTAGTTACTTCTTTAAATCACCAAAGGCTTGGAGAGAAGAGTTATTACAAAGGTGTATGTTTTGTAAATCATTTCTAAATAATAATACAGTAGAAAACAGTTATATTCAGTGTTTTGAAGTAACGTCACAGCAGGATTTGGCACCTGAATGGGTTCCGCAAAGAAAGCAGCAATTCGACTTGGGACACTAGTAGCAAACGTCTCTTTGAGTTGACCAATGTATTGGTCAGTTGCCATGCAGTGACCTGTGGGATAAACACAGACACAGTCATTCATACTAAGATTAAATCATTAGCATTTCCCCAAAAAATATACACCTTCATTACAATGATATAAACCTGTAGATGAGCAAAATGTAGTATATGGTTTAATCGACGCCAGGGGAGATGCTTTAATTTACCAACCTGTTTGTTGTATGACATTTTTCAGCTTAACAGTTGTGTAAATGTTGTAACATTTACAGTTACAGGGTAACTAAAATCCCTGTGAATCGCGAAAGGTTAAAGGTAAAAGAGGTAAATGATCAACAGTAGGAGACACTGTACTTTAAACTGGCAACTTGTGTCTCATCTGCGGGGTTACACTAACATGACTTCCTAAACGGGAATCCATTTTCACATGAAAAGCGTTTATGCAGCATTGCACCATTCATGAAAACAAATGGAAGAAGCCAATTCCAGTGACAACTTTGGTGTGTGTGTGTACCTTGGGCACAGCTACAGTCTCTGGTGGTCTGAACAGGAGAGTCCCTGCAGTGGCTTCCTCCCCAAATACCTCTGAATACATCGGGACACATGGTCTGTTTACAGCGAAGCATTCAGTGTCAGTCATGCAGACATGAAACGGTACAGAGAAAAGAGGAAAAACTGAATGAAAGAGGCTAAATGACTGCTAATGCACACCAGGGCTCTTTCAAGCTCAGGAATAACATGCTAGTGTTGAGCCATGCCTGAGGCATCCTGTGTACCTAATAAAGTGGTTTATTAAAATCAAAATGCTATTATATAATATACATACATTCGTGCAGCCTGAAGCAGTGGCAACAGGATATTTATACGCAGTGTTGGAAGTGAGACCCATTGCCAGTGGGCTGCCTCCGTGGTATGATCCTCTGAAAGACACACAAATATGTTGGAATTTAATCCTAGTGCACGCATAATCCTGGCTCTAATGTGTGAGACACTGGAAAAAATATACAGAAAAGTCGTCATTGCAGTCTTGTGTAACATCAAGGTACACTACACCTTAAAACATTACCTAAAAGTGATGACGTCATAGTTGCCCGTGTGAAGTCGAGCCATCAGCATAGCCAGGTCATTGGCTTCTGAGCCACTGTTGGTCAGATATATCACCTTCATTTGGAAACGCAGAGAGGAAAACATTTGAATTTCACTGATCCAGACTCTTGCAAATACTCAAACTGAAAATCCACCACCGAACCTTTAGAGGATCTGGGAGGTTGGACGCGAGTTTCTCACAATACTCGTGGAGAGGAGGATAGACGTAGATGTTGGTCGTATGCCACAGTCTGTTCAGCTGCCGCTCTGCAGCTGCTGTTACTTTCCTGTCGATGCGGAGATTACAAACAAATATGCCGTCATTTTAGTACTATCTACTATCGCTCTGTGTTTCAGTAAAGCATATCAAAGATCTCACGGGTGGCAGTGGCCCACGCTAACAGTTGCCACACCGGCAAACAAATCCAGATATCTCTTCCCATCCACATCCCACAACCACTGCATGTGGCCTTGGTGGACAAACAGCGGTTTCTTATAGGAAGTAATCTTCATGGTCATGGGGTTGCAGTTGCGTCTGCGAATCTCCATCATCCGCTCTTTGGACATTCCCTGAGCAGTCAAATGGGAAAGTGTTTGTGTTTCTGAAACTGTCACAGAGATAATGATGCTGCGAGCGACAGTTTTTTTTTTTTACCTTGTATTCCTCTGGTGTGAAATTGCATGGAGGCATCTCTGGGATTTCTGTAGTGGAGTATTTGAAGGATGATTTCTGACATGATGCACCTGGGATACAATTGAAACCGTTGCTTATTGAAGTTTAGATAGCAGGATTTAGGCTTTCTCAATAAACTAATAACAAAGGCTGGTTCTTTGATTGGCTGCAGACAGGACACTACAGAGGCTGTGGTGGAAAGGAGAATATTGAACAAACTGTTATCCGTCATGGATAATCCAGCGGAGCACCTTCTCCCAAAGGTACAGGAAATCTTTCCTGCCGCAAGCAATCACTTTAAATACTAACTCTCTTACCTCTCACTCATAGGTACTGGTTATTCTTGTATTGTTTTTTTCTTGTACTGTATAGTGGATAAATAGAATAGAATTACTTTATTGATCCTATGGGATGAATAAAGTAATTATATTCTATTTATCCACTATACTAGTATACTATACTTTAAGAGATCATGATTATTATAATTATCAATCATAATTATCTGTCAAACTATCTGGGATGTAACTGTAAGACAGAATAAATGTAACTCAATGTAAACGCACCCTCATATAAAGACTTTGAAGCACGAGTGATTTCTTCAGCCACTATAAAGCTAGCCTTCACCACCGCATCGTTTTTGGTTGTGGCTTTTGTGAACACATTCTGCTGTAATTGCAGTTTGCCTTTTAATTCTTTGACTAGCCTGGCTAACTTGGCTCCTTGTTTGGTGTCAAAATGCTGACGTAGATTGTACTCTTTGACGACCGTCATGACACAAAAGACGTACCGGTTTTTCTCCTTGAAGCACAAACATGTATTCGCCTTGCCATCTTTCATGAAACTGCCTTCCATCCGCATCAATCTTTCTCTTCTTGGACATTTTGGGATCATTTGTGGATATTTTAATCTCAATTTCATTCGTCGCAAGATGCATATACAATGTTACACTGCAATCTAGTGGCAGGATGCCGTGACTTCACGGTAACACAATCGCCATGCATTGCAGGAAATGTAGTTTATGGTCAACACACGCATTAAAGCAGCATAGACCTCGCGGGCCACATAAAATGATGTGGGGATGCCACATTTGGCCCCCGGACCTTGAGTTTGACACGTGTCTTAAAGGGAGTACTAGAACCGTTGCCTTGCAGCAAAAAGACCCGGGTTTAAGACCTGGTCTGACCGAATGCCTTTCTGCATGGAGTTTGCATGTTCTCTCTGTGTGTGCATGGGTTTTCTCCAGGTTCCCGGTTTTCCTCCCACATCCCAAAACATTTGAGGTTGATTGAATGCTCTACATTCATTGTAGGGATGAATGTGAGAGCGAATAGTTGTTTTTCTCTCGATATGTTGCCCCCGAATGGATCGGTGACCCATCCAGGTTGAACCTTGCCTTTTGCCCCATGTCAGCTGGGATTGGCTAGCGGTGGATAATAAATGAATGAATGAATTATCTTAAATCTAGCAGTTGGAGAGCTGGCAGTGAGACGTTGGGTCTATCTACTATCACGGCAGTGCAAAGCAAACCTGCCATCATGACAAATATTCAGCTAATTATGGATTATTTTGTAGAATGTGTTGCTGTAGATGACATCTATAAAGAACGACTGGGTGCAGTACCATAAAATGTCTGCAAGTGGAACCGGGTTTTGTACCAAATTGAGGACCTCGGTTAAAAAACAGAGTATAGCATGTTTACGACCTAAGGAAGTGATTTCAATGAAAACAAAGTGAGGACTGGCAAAAATGACCTCACTTTGTTGGTTAAAAACCCTCACTGGTCCTCAGTATGCGGCAAAAACAAGAACACACACACACACACACTTTTCTTCACCTTAAACTATAGTAATTTACATTATGGGGACTTGCTTTTTGTAGTCCCCATAATGTGACTGTGTAATCAGTTTTACGTCCCCACAACAATAGTAATATACATGGGCACACATTACACACGCACATAGTTACAACTTCTACGAGTTAGTTCTGAACTCGGCGGGTCTCCATGGTAACTCACCGGCTGCCAAGTGGAATTTGGCCGAACTGAGGCGACAGCAGGAGAGTCGTGGTGCAAGTGCACAACGGCCAATAACGCAGGACAACATTATAGACATGTTGTTAAAGGCAGGGTGAATCACGGGTGTCTCACTCAGCAGCAGCAGACTGACTGACTTCCACTTCAGCCTCCTTCGCTCTGCCTTCCACAGGACAGTAGCCATTGGCTGTCCTTAAGGTCAATCAATCGTATGAAAAACGTCACAGCCTAATTAGCATAATTTGCTATGTGTATGCTGTCAGAGAGAGGGTTAACGTCGTTGGTAGAGACACAAAAAGTGAGTCAAAAAAACACCCACATGTCTTTAGGACTTAATTCTGTAGATTCTTGTTTTTTTTTCCAACTCTACTCCTTTATCCGGGCATGGAACCGGGAAAAGTGAAAGTGGCAAAAGAGACACTCTGGAGGAATTTGGACGACAGGGGGGCGGGGACCACGGGAACACCCGCTGTTCATTGAGAAGTGAAAGATACGTGTTTTCATGTCAGGGTCTCCAAACGTATACAGAAACAACAGGGAAAAGACGCTAGATTTGTCGCTAATCAGTAAAAAAAAATAAAAAAAAGTCGCTAGAGTTTCTGCATACTCTCTAAATATAGCGAGAGTTGTCAACAACTCCATGACTCTCCGAACAGCTAATGATGACGCAAGCCTCTGTGACGTCACTGGACGCGTACGCACGTTGAGGCTTCAACAAGTCTCATGATTGGATCTATTTGGAAAGAAAAAGCAAATATTTAAACGCCCTCATTTATATTACCGCCCAGAATTACTATTTCTGTTCCGTTTTGTACATATTACGTCATAATATACTTAAGCTACTTTATCTTAAATTATTAAATGGGATCACTTATACTTAAATGTGTATGATTTTCATCTCTTTGTCTGATAGGTGCTGCAATTATTCGACCTACTTTGCTTGTAAATTGCCATTAAAGAGAAAAAGAAAGGAAAAGCTTTGAGAATATGAAAACAACAAAAGCAAACAAACCGAGGAATATGTTGGCCAATTAACTAGGCAGAGTTTTTATAATAATTTATAATAATAATTACTCAATTCAACATTGTATTAGTACAATGCTTCATTTGAAAAACTTTAACAAAGGAGACTCTTTAAATTTGTAACCAAAGCATCTGATTGATATTTATTGATATTTGTATGTATATTTTATTTATTAAAATAATAACACACAGCTGACGTCATACCGTTTAAGCTATGCAGTAATAATCACATTATCCTGAATTCATTCACATGTAGTTGTTGTTGTTGATGTAGAACATCTGTGTCTGAGTAATTGATTATTACAAAATGGTAACAATAACAAGTAGCTTTACTACACAGTATTGAGCTTTCTGACTCATTATTGTGTTTAGATTGCATGTTGTGTATAATTGGCTAACAGCTTACAGTGGTTGCATACAGTACTGTGCAAAAGTCACCACCAGCTTTGTTGCTTTTATGTCATTGATTTAATTAAATAAATAAATAAATTCATTAATTCATGTGTATGTAATGCTCAAACTTGTCTTGAGTAAACCTGGCTTAAGACACCCTTTTCACAGCAGATTTTTGTTGACATAAAACAGGTATTATTAATAATTAATAATGAGTTCCACTCCAGTTTTAAGACAGCCAATGCTGTGTAATGGTAGGCCACACTAAATATGTGACACTGTAACATGTAGAATACTCTTTCTTTTTTTGAAATAATGAGTTATTTTAAAACTGCATCCATGTTTTCTCTATTTTCTTCATGTGTTCCAAAACAGTGATTGAGAAGTAATTATACAGTATAGTGATTATAGCATTACTAAACCAAAGAAATCTAATGCTGGCCAAACACTTTTGTACAGTAATGTACTTACACATGCAAAAGGGAAGGAAATTATCAAACACAGCATTTTATCCCTGTCAAACAATAGAGATGATGTCATTTTTGGTTAATGTTGTACCTTGCCAAGCTACACACATTTCAATTCCCTATTCCCCAAAATAGACTCTGTTCAAAAGTACAACTTGTTTGACCAAAAGCAGTTATAAATATAAAAATAAATACACAAGTATTTTAAAATAGAGCCATACAATCCCACCTGTCACTTTTCTTTTTTGTAATAGATGCAGTGTTTGACAGATTAAATGTTGCACATAGAAAAACTGAAAACAAAACTGTTGATCTTCAAGCTTCCAGCTGTTTTGATTTTACACCAATTCCTTAAATATAAATACTCACATCTTGAAATACATTTTAAAAAGGGTGCAAGTTATGAGCTGTAAAAGACAAAAATAACTGAGCCACAATGACAGCATGGCGAACAACACATACTTTATATAATCAATTGTAGAGTTATGACAGTAGAATGATTATTGCTGATTATTCTTTACACCATTCAATCAAATTACTTTTAATTTTGTGCAGCCATTATTCACAGGAGTCATCCAGTGTCAGTGTTTTTGCGTTTTGTCTTTGTCCCATCCTAAAACAGATCTTGCAAAATCCCAGACCTGTCTTTTGGGCTTTTAGTAGAGCTAGTGAGAGGGCAGTGTAAGCATCGCGGCAGTATCAACATAACCACTCACTGCCAGGCCCATTTCCTTCTGGACTGGTGTCACAGTAGGAATACAATCTGTAGGCTTCTGTGTAGCAGTAATGATGGATGATGTGATGCATCCATTAGTCTCCTGCTTCTCACATGGAGACCTCACCTCCTCTCCTTCCATTACAGCTCTGTGGAGCAGCAGCATGTTGTCACTGTTCACCCCCATCACTTTGCTGTAGTCCTCGTCCTGGCACACCTGCGGGCAGCCGTCGCCACACACACAGCCTGACTCTACAGGTTGGAGAAGCACCATATCCTCCTTATTGACCCTCTGGACTTCAACATACTCAGTGGGCTGGAGAGCAGGCAACTGTAGACCTGCTTGTTTGTGGCTAATGTTGGAGATGTTGACGTCACTGTGCGCCTGTAGTTTTCGGGGAGTCTGCGCTCGGGATTTGAGGGAACAAAGTTGCTTGTCGCTCGAGTAGAGCTCACAATAACTTGGTCTGTGAGTCTCTGTGGTGCTACGGCCAGACTGGGCGAGGAAGGAGGAAGCAGAGCGTGGGGGTAACAGATTGTCAGAGAGGCAGTGCTGTTTGGCCATTGCAAGTGAGTTCATTTGATTCAGTGAAGTGGAGCCGCACTGATGCAGCGGAGAATAGACCGATGGCCACGTCTTTACCCTGCCACCGGACATGTCGGGGCTCACAATGTCTTGATGAGCACTGGGCAATGTGTCCTCATTCCAGTCTCTCTGGTGCATCTGTGCCCCCATCTCCATTGGATTTCCTTCGTCATCTGTTCGCCTCTCGTCTCCTTTTGCCTCTCCACACTTATCCATCAGCAGAGTGTGGCTGGCGCAGCTGCCCCGGCCTGAGTCATTGTCAGATGTGGAGCCCTCGCATTTCAGACTGTTATGCAGCCTCTTGCTTTCCTCCAGTATCAGCTCCTGTTCCTCGGGGACGTACACCTCTAAATACTCCACCACCAAGTTCTCACAGTTGGATGATGTGGTTGGTGGGAAATCGGGCACCACCAGAGCACAGAAGATCTCATCAGATTTGCCATTCTACACACAAAGAGGACACAAGATTTAAACATGACATAGCTTTGTTTTCTTATTCAAACATGATTATTTGTATGCATTAAAGTATTGTTTAGTGTGTTGCTGCTTTACCTTGAGAAGCTGCTTATCAAATCCCTTAATTTTAGGACCAGGGATTGGTGGCAGAATATAATACTTCAGACTTCTCACATGAAAAAAAAAAAGATATTAAAGTCAGTTCCTGAGAGCACTGATGAATATCTGAATTGACTCATCTGGCCACTAGGAAAACCTACAATATCAGCAAGTATGTAAATGTAGTTTGTAAGCATTTGACTTTTTTTTTAAATTTGATCTCAATATAGAGTTTTTGTGATGTATATTAAGCTTGCAATAATAAAATCACAAATTGGCATTCAAAATACATACATGCAGATAGTCATAACAAATTACTGTAAAATATGTAATACAATGTTAAAATAAACACCTAAGTATTACTCTATCACACTAACAATATCCCCTTGCCAAAGAAGTTGTAATCATGTTGATTTAAATAAAATATACAAATATCTCTACATTATAATATTGATTATGTAGTTATAATATAGTTAAACTTCCTTCTTTTACCTGTTGCTGTTCACGTGTAAAAACCACATGAAGATGAGAAAGAAGAACGCAGAGAAGACAGTAATGAGGACCCACATCGACTTCTCTCGGTGGAAATCTGTAAAGCAACATAACGCAACATATGACCTTTAATCCCATTCTTCTTTGGTGATTACTGAAATAAAGGTGTTCGATTACATCATTGTGCTTAAAGGAATAGCACACATTTTTGGGAACTATGCTACATGGTTAGCTTGATGTGGACGCGCTCCTAAATATGTGTTCAATTATGGGGCTGGAGCTTCAGTAGACTGGATAATAATGAGGTCAGTGCAGAGGTGTATGAAACCTGTAGTCTCTTGAATGGCCACCAGTAGGAGACAAATTAGAGCTCTGTTAATGTGTAAATCTATGAACCTAACTACATTTGACTTAATGTCTAACATTTTCCTTAAGGGAGTTAATTGGCTCAAACACAAGTTTCACAGTTTCTCATAAACAGTTTGACATCCATAAATCATGCAGAGGAGGATCCACTGTACCTGCTTGTTCACAAACCTTAAGTATCTTGGCAAGACTTCTAAGATGTTATGATATAAATTACTGGATGCATTTCCAACATCCACATCAGTCTACTGCCTGATTTTAATTTTATTTGCCCCCCTGCTACCTCAGTAAGTTGAGCTGTTCTATGAAACTAAGGCCTTGTATGGTGCAGTCACTCGGACAAGATCTCAACTATGAAACTGTGTAGACTGGCCTGGAGGAAGCATGTATTTGCCTCAATGCTTCAGTGGAGTCCAAGTAGATGAGTGGGTGAGCCGTTAAACCCCTAAAATAAATAATGATAATAAAAATCACACATTGTGGTTTTAGGTGTGAACCCCAGGATATACTTAATCCCACACCAGTGGGCCATCTTTGTGTTGATGTGAGAGCAAAATTGATGAAAGTGACAAAACATAATTCCCAAAATGTTTTACTGCTCCTTTAATACCTGCCTTGTACCTTTCATAATGTGAAACTGTATTGGACTATGCATACTTGTTGGAAGATAGCTTACAGTCAGGAACTTTGGTGTAGGCCGTGGAACTCCATTCACTCCAAAAGCCGTGATCGGGCTTACAGCGCACCTGGACATGGTATGTACCACCTGACCGCAGACTGAATATGTTAAACATCTTCTGTTGGCCTGCGAGGTGCATCTGGAAATACAACACACACACATAATTGGTACAATCCGGTTATTCACTCAAGCTACCACTGCATACATTATGTATGGAGATTTAAAAAAATATTTTTGAATGTTTTGCAACATGCCTTGGCAGAGGTCTGCGCAGAGGTCTGCGCAGAGGTCTGCAATCTCCGAGTGCTTTTCTAGTTAAGTTATATAATGGCCCCTTTATAATGCGTTTTCTGTGATCGGATAGCGCCAGGTTCTACTTGGAACCATTTGCTTCTGAAAAAACCTTTCCCGGAGAAAGAGTTTTTCAAGGGTTCTTGGTAACACTAATGGTTCCAGTAAGAATCATTTTGATCCAGAGAACCCTTTAAAACCCCTTTCCTGAATAAAGGGTTTTAAAAGGGTTCTTGGTGGAACCCTCCAAAAGTGGACAAGCCAAAGAACCTTATACGGTTCCACTTAGCACTTTTATTTCTTAGAGTGTACACCGAGAACGGATTGTTGTACGATCTGCCAAACCACTTTGAGACCATATTGAACTTCTGTTCAATGTAAATGTGTAAATGTGATGCATCTCCAGTGTGTCTCCACTACAAAATCCAATTTTCAAAAACTAAAGGTAGCTATTGCACATGCTTCACATAAAGTCTATAACCACTGGTCCCTGACTCATTGGGCAGTTAACTTGCTCCATACCTCCCAGTCATCTTCTCCCTCCAATTTAACACGGAGCTCGTAGATGAGTGTGATCCAACCGGAGCGGGTGTCGGCCTTATGTGGTGGTTTCCATGACACCCGGAAGTAGGGCCAGCCCTTGTCCTCCGTTATGGTCACGTTCAGCTCCTCAGGAGGATTAGGCTTGACTGGAGAGAGGATGTGACGTGAGAGAGATGATCAGAGGAAAATAGCGACAGAAGTCAGTTGTTCGTTCTCGTTTCCTCCTCTAAACAATTGTCACATAGCACGAGGAACTTTCCAACTATTTACTGACACGTGACGACACTGCTGAGATTAATAAAAGGATCTGGGTTATCTTCTTGGGAGTCAAATAGTTCAGCAATGTGAGGACAACGAAATAGACAGACTGATAATGTAATATCAGGTCAGCGCAACCACAAGAGACAAAGGGAAGAGGAGCACATGCAGATAAGTCACTTCAAGGTTTTTTTTTTTTAGTTCTATGACATTCACGCCTTTTGTATCGAGCAACGTGACAAATTCACTACCTCATGCAATATTTATAAGATGCACCCAGTATTTATACTGCATTACTTCATGTGTTCAGTAAATAAACTCTTGTGTCTTGTCTGTCTATCTATGGCTGTAAGTCCTATTACTTCCTTCATTTCTTACTGTATGTACACTGTGTGTTTCTTACAAATGTCTGAAATGACCATGTGTGTCATCAGAGATTAAGGAAACATGATAAGTTGAGATGCTGGCTTCACTGATAACAACAATGCAGTCATTTTTATTCACAATTTAAAATAAACTTTCCGGTCTGCAAATTCTGTTTACATATATACAGTATATGTTGTGGCAGAGGTGTAGAAGTGTAGCTCCTCATAGAACAGTCTCTCTGTTCATGTGGGATTATTCCTCCAACTACCTGGCAACAATAAATCTCTGGGGAGGAGGGGGGAGGGGTGGACAGCGCTCTCCAATATTTTTTTAATTTGGATAGCAGTACCTATTTAACCTGGAGTTGCATATCTTGGGACACAAAGAGGAGGAAAAAGTGCAGCACTTATCATTATTTTATAAATAAAGACTCACAGAGGAATGAGCTGTATTCTTTTAAATGATTATAAACAGTGTTATAATTACCTTTTAAATGAATACTTAAAAAACATTGTTTCTCTACAGACATTCTTAGGTTGGCAATTTGACAAAAACTTAATAAAAACATGCTTTGATAAATAAATGGTGTCCCCTAACAGAAAATGGAGCACACATCCACTCACCAATGTAGACCACATCGATATCCACTGGGTCAGAGAAGGAGCTGCCGAATGCATTGGTGGCCACTACTGTGATGTTGTAGTTAACCCAGATGGACGTGTCATTCTTGTTAAAGAAGCAGGAATTCTCCCCGGCTGTGTGGTAGTCGGGACACTCGTACACTGTCTCAGAGCTGCGAGAGAGGCAGGGGCACAACGCGTAATGTTATCACGTGTGTACATTTGGACTTGACTGCAAAGAACAGCATGTATCCCACACGCTGCACTGCCTGAAACTGTGTGTTTGTGTGCGTGTGTTTAATGGACAATATGACACATACAGGAAGACATAAATGGGACGACAGTATGTCCAAAATAGATATCAGATATCAGATATCAGCTCCAACAAAAACAAAAGTGCATGACTACTTTGTTTCCAGTTACCTTTTAATCTAATTTTTAACTGTACTACTTTATCACTCTCTTGCTATGCCAGTGTCTTGTGTTACCCTGGGTTTAAGTTGTCAGATTTGCCGTTTCTCTAATACGCGGACAATAACTCTGCTGACGTACTATGTACCTGTCACTTTGGCACATGTGCAAACACTTGGATTTAAATCTCAGTAGATGCTTTAATGATCGCAGAGTTTATGTTGATGTTGCTCGAGAACAACAAACTGGTGCTTCTGCATGACACATGAGAGGGTCTCACTTTTCTTTGCGATAGTACAGAGCATAGGTAGTGGACAGTCCTCCATCTGAACCGGGCTTCCACCAGCAGGTGAAAGTCTCTTTTTCAGGAGATCTACAGCTGGTCAGCGCAGGTTTCCCTGGAGGGCTGTAGCCTACAGAATAAGATAAAATCAAAATATAATATATAAAAACAAACACAGAATCATAGTAGATTTAATTTTTTATGTGGACTGCAATTAACCATGTGACAAATCATGACTAATTAAGCCTCCTCCTAACTCATTACTAGCAATTTAAAAGTCCAGAGTGTACCATTTAACATGGTTCACAGGCATAAATTCAATTCACTAGTATGTTTGTGGAGAATAATTGTTTTAAAATAAAAAATAATCTTGGGTATATGAATGGAAGCTTATTACAAAAACAAAGAATGACATCCAAGAGTGATGGAGTCGTCCTTATGTTACAATCTACTGTCTCACCATAAGATGTCACTAATTCTTACACACTGGGCCTTTAAAGAGGATATTGAGAGTGAGGTTTGAACACTTACGCGTCGTTCCCTCTGCGTTCGGCGCGAGGAATAGCATCAACAACAGCGCGGCAGCTTCCCAAACGTTCGTCATTGTGGCACCGCCGGCGAAACCTCGGCTGTTGGACAGGACCCATAACAGAAGAAAAACAAAGTTAACTGTCTGACCTGATGCTCATGACAATTTACATGATCCACCTGGTTTGTCCACAACAGTAGAAATGCACGCAGTGTTTTGAGTCACAACAGCAGTAATGTTTACTTCTCGTCTTATACCCTCTAAAGGTCACTATTAGTACATAACTATAATTAGAACTATAAATAAAAAACAAATAGTACCAAAATACTAGTAGTATTGGTAATAGTAGTACCAATCTTTTTTTTTTAACATAAAATGTTTTATTTAAAAAAATAAATAATAATATATAATATATATATTATATATATATATGTATATATATATATATATATATATATATATATATATATATATATATACATATATATATATTATATATTATTATTTATTTTTTTTTACACATTTTCATAATGGGACACTGATACCAAAATATCTATGAAAGGCTAATGCTGACTGATTTAATCAACCGATTAATAAATTGACCTGACACTACTATGCTACACATTACTGAATAAAGCATGTCATAAAATGACACAAAGTCTGAATGCATCACAGTAAAGGTCATCAAATCTACACAGAATATATGCTGTGTCATTGAGGATTAAAAAAAAAACATCCTCTCCATCTCTGAGTCCCTCTACCAGCTGGCACATGTGGCATGGCTGATTGCATAACCTGTGATCAACATCAGCAGAGACACATAGGGCTCTCTCTCTCTTCCTGTCCTCTGAGGATGAATTGAAGCTGCCAGCTGAGGAATCAACTTAACAAACCGAGAGCAACCTCTTGACCTGTGCTTGCCATCCTTAATGCACTACAGACCAAGGATAAAGGGCAGGACAAAAAAAGCTGAAAAATGTTCATCTAAATGTTCATCTGCCAAAAACCAACTGGATACTCAAAGATTATTCAACCAAGAACACAAACAGAAATCAGGTGCAAAACGACATCTGTTTACAAAAATGAAAATTGACATGTTACATTGATAATTGACGGTTTTGTGTCAGAGGATCAGTAAGATAGAATTTTTATTTACTTATTTTTTTTTACTTTTGGTAGCTTTTTCCTGTTCCTTAAATATCATAATGACTTTCGCCGAGTGACGGTTCTCATTTCTTTATTTTGGTGCCTTAATTTCAATGCCCTCACCATGATCTGATAATTGGCATTAAGGCCAAGGGACCTGGATTAGCCTCCTGCTGTATATAGCATTCTTACATAGCCAGCCCAAACTGAATAAGCTGCTAAGCTGGGAAAGTGCGGGCCAACAGTGCAAAGCTACGCTCACGAAGGACAATAGTAAAATTGCATATTACAACAAACAAACAGAAATGCATCTTTCAATTTCTGCCTTTCTTATTTGTTAATTACATCCTGTTTTACTGGTGTGTATTAGACAAATCATATGCATATTTTTGGCGGCTGCTTCACAGTAACAATAAGGTCCTAAAAGGTTCCTGGATGACCAGTGATTTTAAAGGGATATTATATATAATATATATAATATATTTTTTGGTCTGGTTGTATGAGTATTAAAGGGAATGTATTATGCAAAATCAACTTTTTAATCATTTAAATCCTTATATTTGGGACTCTGGAGGCCCTGTCAGTCGGCAATGTGAAAAAAGATGACTCAGTCATGTTTTTGTGGTCCTCCTCAGTCTAAGTACAGGAGATGAGACATGCGATGTTGACCTCTGCGCTCATTTGGACGTCACAATGCGCTAAATTCCTGTAATTGTTTTCTCGCGGAGCTTGCTTTGTCCGTAAAACATGCGAGAGTGCTGGCGAGGGCAACGGTATCGAAAAACCGGAACTCCGCGAAAAGTTCTATTCTTGGCTCCACAGTGCAGCACAGAGTTCTACACAAACTTCCTGCCTCAGCTGATTTATCTGTCCAGTGGATACATGTTATATATGACGGCTATGTGCCTGCTAGAGCCTGCAATTGATCACTTTTCCAAATGCTAACTGCTGTTAGCTCCCAGAAGCCTCTGTGGCTGATGTCATTTCCTGTCCCTTAAGTTTGGTTTTACTTTTTTTTAAGGTGGACCTTTAAGGTGGACCTAAAGAGATACTGCTAAACCGAGCGTTCTGAACAGGGCTGTTTTGGCAGGGTGATTGAACTGCTTGAAGTGCTTCATCCTTATGGTATTTTGACCAAAGCATGTCACAGACATGTTCATTAGGACACCAGGGACCTAGGTTAACTTAGAGAAATAAGGTATAATATGTCCCCTTTAACATAATATCAACACTAAAATTCCAATGGACCCGCCTAGGACCTGTATACTCACTCCCAGTGATAAGATAACTGTTGTCAAGGACAAAAGGAACAACAGATTTTTGCTGCTAAACAAAAGACCTACATACACCAGCTTTAGTCTATGATACCCTGTGAATATGTGTTTGGATTGTTCTAAGGATCACAAACTTGCCAAATGAGACAGCAGAGGACCAGCAGCTCCTGTGTCTCTGTGAACTAAAAGGTACCAAGATAGCATAGACTTAAGCAAGCACTGATTTAATTAGGTGAGGCTTTCAGTAAGTAAATTATGTTTTTCTTCTCTCCCTGCATGACAGTTTCAGTCACAGCGGGTGTCTGTCAAATAGTCATTTTTGTTAATATATCAATTCCTCTTACAACCACACAAAAACCGGAACTATCACTTTAATATGGAACGCAATGTAAATGTAAAACAAACAAACGAAATGGAAACGTGTCAGATCATCATGGGGTTAGGAACTGAAGTCTACATTGATTGAGTGAACATCAGCTGCCTTTAAAGTTAAAGAAGTGTGGATTAATTTGTCCAATAACATCCATCTTCACAAACATGATTAATAAGACATGCTTCAGAAGACATCGCAGAATTTTACAGACATATGGAGGCAGTTGTACCTCTTTTTCAAAAGTTTTTCAGTTTTGTATTAACTTACTTTATTTGTGTGCATTTTGTTTGCATATTGAATGCACTTTATTTTAACCCTCATGTAGAGGATAAGGTGGTAGAAGATGGATGGATCGATATTAGACATTGTGTAGAATAGCAGGCTGACATATAGCAGTACAGAAATGGGATTTATTGGTCTAGTTCTTGGAGTGACAGGTGCAAATCTTTTGTAAATTTGGCCATGAACGGTTTGGATGATGTAATGTGTGAGACAGATGCAGTTGACCTACATAAATGCCCGGCCTGCATAGACTGGAAGGGACCAAACATCACACAGCAAAACTCGTTTGATCACCAGCACCTTTCTAAGAACCTTTCTATGGTTAGAGAAGATGAAGTCACTGAGTAAATTCCATGACAATGAAACTGCTCCCAGTGAGATCAACACATCATTTCAATGACTTGTTGCATTATATGTGGGCTTTTTTTTTGTTTGACACATTAATATCATAGATTCCAGTAGCATCTAGTGTGTCACATTAATCTGTAAGACTAATATTTGTACTAGGGCTTGAACGATCTTACATAAATATCTAATCGCGATATGAGAGGGAATTATAATTTTTACATAATTATTCAATAGCATATTTACTTTTAAGATGACTATGTGACATTTGTGCAGGAAACAAATAAACAAAGATGTTTTCTTCAGTATGTAGAATATAACGTGTTTAGGTCAGGACAATATTGAATCTAAAATGGTAATTTGACACACATTTTTGTGTTGTGAACAGTCAAAGTTTTAGAGTTCAAGTGAATTTCTTTGACGTTAATTCTAGCTTTAGTTTTCTCAATTCGCCCTCAGGATAAGACTCAAATCAGTCACTAGACAATCTGAAAATCTTACACAGGCACACTTTTAGTGGCAAGCACCTCCACACTAACATCCATTTGTGTGTGGTTGTAATATGAGCGCACACATAAGCAGCAGGTACGACGAGAGTATTTATGACAACAATTACAATGTTTTTACAACATTTATACAATGTATAGCCATCAACAACGGGAAGTAAATCATCCATCCATCCATTTTCTACCGCTTTATCCTCCACATGAGGGTCAGGTGCAGTGTTGTGCCTATCTCAGCTGACATTGGGTGATAGCGGGTGGAAGTAAATCATAAAAACTCATGTTTGTCCACCACATATCACCACACATTTATACAGGTTTATTTTTCTAGCCATATGAAGTGGGCTGAATTTGATAGGTGAACCTGTACAAACTGATTTGCACTTTTCAGAGCTATAGCCTTTGAATGTGAATAATTCAATAAGCGCTTCAGAATGTGGGCACGTGCGATTTACTGATTTAGCGGAATCTTAAAATAATAATTACAGCTCTAATTAGTTATGTAATGTCTGAACCCTGAATATGCAAAGTCCCACGATATGGCTAACAGTGGACGGAGTCAGTAAACTGCAGGCACTTAAACATTTTAATCCAGTATTGACTTGATCAGCTTGTTGCTCTAATGGTCAGTAACCTCTTTCACCTCTTCCTCGCTGTAGCCTAATCACGCCAAAGTACACAACCCACCAATCTGTCAGCCAGGGACTGTATCTTCATCACAACTTAAACAAAAAGACAATCACCGCACTTGCTTGATTCATTTATATCCACCTTCCATATTACTGATCATGGCAGGCGTCACATATTGTTTGAGTTATTCGCACATGTATGACATTCTAGGACATTCATACAAGCAAAAAAAATTCTGTAGCCCCCCTTGTCCTATCTGTAACCTTCAAAATGAAAAGATTAAAAGCAAACTGATGACCGAACCGGATAGTTAAACCAAGTGTAAACCACCATGAAGAGGGGCAAAATATTTTTAATACACACACACAGACACAGACACGGACACACACACACACACACACACACACACACACACACACACACACACACACACACACACACACACACACACACACACACACACACACACACAGGTTTCCATGACTTCAGATGACATTACACTGACTTACATTAATTTCCTGGTGACCCATTCTAACCTTTAACCATGACTACTACTGGCCTAATCCTAACCCTGGTCTTAGCCTTAGTCTAACTTTGAAATAATGTCTTCACCTTAAATTCAGATCAAATTTACACGAAATGAAAAGGAAGAAGTCCCCATATTGCGACTGCCAAAACAGATTTAGGTCCCCACAACACAAGGAATACCAGGTCCACACATACACAGGGTTGTGTACTTTATGTTAATCTGCGTTTTACTTGAGTTTTTCACATTGCATTGACTTCCATTCATTTGGACAGCCTAAAAAGGTTATCCCTTACCTTAACCATAACCAGTTAATGCCTAACCTTAACCTCACCACAGTTTCAAATTTAACCAGTAACCTCAGAAATTAGATTAATTAAGACCAGGTTTTGGTCTCCATGAGGACTAAGTATTAGACTAACTAAGTATTTATGCCAGAAAAGTGTTACCAAAAACCAAAAGTACACACACACACACACACATGAATATAATGCCAATATGACAACATTAACACCATTAGTGGTCAGTTAACAGGAAGAGTTAATACAAGGTTAAATTGACTAATGTACAGACTGAGGTCCAGCTGAGCTACCAGCACTGCACACAAGTTTACTCATGCCGGTCCGGTCCGGTCCGGTCCGGTCTGGTCCGAATCACAGTGTCTGTACTTACTATCATCTATCTGACTCTTCAATCTCTGCCTCCGTGCCTCGCCCCTCGCCGACTGCTCCCGGACGAATTATCAGCCACCCGGTTAATCAGCTGAGCTCTTCTTCACCAGAGTAGTAAGCGAACATCCTCCCCGGACCTCTCCTCTAACCATCCCGGACAGGGCGGGGCAGAGGAGCCCAGCCTCCGCTAGGACACGCCCACCTGACGTTGTTAGGAAGTCGTTCACCAGTGTTTAACATTATGCTGCGTTTACGTGCACGAATTGAATATACTAGGTACGTGTTTATGAATGATAGTCATATTAATAAAATAAATTAAATAAAAAGATATAACAATAATACGTTTGTTTTTCATCACTTTTGAGTCAGTGTTTTGTAAAAAAAAAAAAAAAAAAAAAATATATATATATTTTCACACATTGATTTTGCCTCCATTTTCCAAATACCTTTATGCAAACAAAATGCTCATTTCCTATAAAAAAGTTCACAAATTTGTCAGAATTCTGTCATTTATCATTAATGAGCGCTACACCTTTATTACTCTAACAATCCATCTAACATAACAATCATAACAATCATAAAAGGGCATAATTATTGCACATGTGTGTCTTGGACTGCCCCAATCAAAGGCCAATGTGCGGTTTATCTTCAAGAAACATTTACTTGGCACTGAAATAAAGCATTGCCCACTCATTTTTAAAGGTACTGTGTGTAACATTTAGCAACATTGAGGGGCCTTCCACTAATGCCATGATTACATGAAATGTTTTTTTTTTAAAACAGCAAAGAAAAAGATTCTTTATGTTTGGCTCTGTGTCCGTGTGGATGTGACCTTATTGTTGCTTGTTGCAGCTGAATATTCTTCACCACATCCTTCCCATCCAAGTGTGTCGGAGAACCTACTGTATGCAGCCTTCAGTTAGCATCGAAACTCAAAACAATGTTTACTTATTCTAATTAATTATATATATGATTCCAGCTAAATTTTACATACTGGAACTTTAAAGATTAGCACAGAACCTGTCAGAAACTCCAAGCGAAGCATCTGACACTTTTATGGTGGTTTATTCGCTGCTAACTGTTGTTCACTGCATGCATAGTGTTTCTAGCAGATACTTATTTTCAACACAAGGGCTTTAGTAAACTAAGTATAAAACACACAATACAAAAACATTGCATTGCAGTTTTGTTGCTGAATCTGTCCCTTTTTTGTGAAATTTGCAGCAGATTTCAAGCAAGTTCCAAGATTTTGCTCCTTTTACAGAAAAAGCTGTCTAAAGAAAATATGTTTTACGGAATCAGATTTGACAGTTTCCACTCGTGGATCTGCTGCAGCTGTAGTCTCTGGGTGTGATTACAAAAAGGTGGAGTTTCTTATCATTTGCAGACCTTTTTTTTTTTTTTACTTAAAATGTAAATGAGAATCTCAAATTATCCCTATTCCATGCCCAATAGGTGACAGGTCTGGTGTGTATGTCATGAAAGAACAAGAATGTTTTAAGTTTCCAGGAATTCCCTGCAACAATGGGCTGTGCATTGTGACTGAACATTTTTCAACGAGAACTCATGACATAATCCCAGATTTTCTGAAAAGGTGCCTTTTCAGGAAAAAAGGACTACATTACCTAATTCCTTCAGTTTATACAGAGGCTGCTGAGATTATCCAAATTACAGAAGCAACCCGGAGAGCAAGATGGTCAGGGTTTTATTCTGCACTTTGTTTCCTCAACCACCCCAAATATCTATGAGAAAGCCTTGCTAAAATGTGATCAAATAAATCACCCCAAAAATGTATCACCAAAGAGACTGTAATGAGATTAGAGGGCTGGAATATCTTTTTAAATCTGCAGCAATCCGACAAAGTGCAATAGATCCTGACTTTCGAAGCAAAACAATGAAATTCACCTCTCAGTCGGACAACACATGGCGCATGTTTGCTGCTACCTGAGTGACTTTATGAACAAATATTGTAAAACACGATGTGACAACCAGAACACCGTGCCCCTGCTTAAACACTCACTATCTGTACTTTCACTGATTCCTCTTACTCTGAGCTGTAAACATAGTCATGTCTCCCAGTGACATGCCCTCTCTCCCTCCCGTGGCCATCCTCCGTGGTTTGTTGCAGATACACACTCTCTTTTTGTTGATGTGAATATTTAAAATATAAATATAGACTTACTAAATCCTACATCACATCAATGTTTCCACAAAGGCAAAACTATAAGATAATAAAAAGACATGTCAACACCAAAACAGACTCCCTATCTCTCTGCTGATGCACAATGTGTAGGCTGTAAGAACTGGAAATAGACAAACCTTTTTTAAGAATTCCGAAGCGCGCATTATTCCCAACTGGGAGGACACAGAAGGAGACAGAAGCAGATTCCTTTAGGGATCTTTAATGATGAAAAAAGAAGCCACACCTATGGAGAGAAGATGGCAAACACAAACATTAATTTGCCAAAGATAAGGATTAAAAGCGTGGACAATTCCTGTATTGAGGAATTGGTGATGCTTGACATGAAAATGTAGTACACCACATTCTGATTAAATGACAGGATTTTGAAAAGACAAGAAACGCTTGTTATTGTCAAGACAACAACAAAAACAGCTTGAACGCCATTTATTATTGCGAGTGAGCCTTTCTGTATACAACGTTTCTATCCAATGCAGTGGATAGAATGCAGTATATGTAGCCAATAATGGATGAATACAAAGTAATTTAGCCTTATGTTATGTGTGGCTGGATTCATCAACCAGTTGAGATGTCACCAATAAAAAAAACTAGGAGCAAAACATTACACAAACACACAATATGGAGCGGATGTACAGAAACTCCTTTAACTAACTCCATTAACTCCTCAGGAAAATATTGTGAATCAAGAGGGAAGCAGGCTTTACATTTACATTAATTTACATTCAAATGGAGTCAGTGGAGTCACCCCCTGGTGGCTATTCAATATATTTGTTTCAGGACAGTGGACAGTGGAAGACTATGTCATTTTTTTAATATATATTATATATGGCTTTGATGCACATTTCCATTCATGTATTTAAGGAAAAGATAGGGTAGCATTGACATATTATGTTAAATATGCTTTTGGGACAGGCTGAATAAAGGCATTGCCCCCCCCCCCCCAAGCTCTACTTAGAAGCAATAATGTTATATAATATGGCCATCTGCTCAACACTGTGATTTAAAAGTCCCATTGTGCGACTTGATGAATGAATGCCAGTGGACGTTTGAACAAGGACACGGCTTGATGGTTGCCCTGGATGGTGCTCAGAGAGATTTGTTGACTTTTTAATTAATCATGCATGATCATTTTCTCTGTTTCTGATGCATCTTTCTGTGTCAGCGGACGTGCATGTAGGTGGCAGGGTTTAAAATCTGCAGCTCTTGTCGCTGCTGCTGCTGGGAGCTGAGGACTGACCAGTCGTTGGTCGAGGTCAGATTCAGTTTATTCTCAATAACACCCTTGATCATAGGAGCATGTGTCATGTGCCCATGTGGATTTGCTCTGAAATCATTAAACATGTGGAAGCTGTGCATGGACAAACCGGGACAATCCTGACATCTAGCGGCGCTTTTGGGAAGTGCGTGGACGAGGACTCAGTCACTATTCAAGATTGTTGTTATTATTTTGTCGTTATTATGGTCAGCTCAGTTTAAAAAGAAGGATATGCGAAATAGTAATGAATTAATATAAATAAAGTGTAAAATTATGATTTGTCCACTGAACGATTGCCAATACATACAAGGGTACATGATACAGTAGAGCTACAGGTGTATTAATAAGGATTAACGCAATAACTTTAACTTTATTTATTGATGACAGTTGATGCAGACAGGGATTGATTGTTGAAGAAAGAAAAGAAGAACAAGATGCCAAATAATTCACATCATTGTTTTGGGCTTAACTGTGAATATCTTCTAATTTCAAGCAACTTTTTGGTTGCCAGGTTCTTGAGAGAACTCCTCCTGTAAGACACAGGAGTTAATTTGTTTATATTTACAGAAACTCAGAGAATGGCCTTTATAACATGAATAACTGCAACCCTGGTGTCTTATTACAAAGTGCAAAAAACACATTGATACTGGATAGGTCATAAAGGAAAGGGAATGGACCACAAACAGAGCGAGCAATGAAACACCTTCATCAGACTGGAAGTGATGTTATTAGATAATTAAAGGATTCATTAACAGCTGAACCAAACCCTTATCCACAAACATAATAAACTCTCCCTACAATTCAAATACTTGCCCAAAACTTAACCTGTTCCTCAGAAATTAGGTTCTGCCCCATTAGGACCAGGTTTTGGTCTACTGAGGACTACTGGTCCTGACAAGGTCAATGTTTGCACACACACACACACACACACACACACACACACACACACACACACACACACACACACACACACACACACACACACACACACACACACACACACACACACACACACACACACACACACACACACACACACACATTTTTCAGATCCACGCCCTCTACATATCCTAGTGTCCGGCGAGGAGCCGTGACGCACCCAATTGGCTGATGACGACGTCCGTCACGTACAAGCGGCCTCTGATTGGCTCTGCTGTAAGGAGGAAGTCAAGTGTCACAACGTTTCGGGGGGGATAAGCTCGGAGTTGACAAAAGCGATCAGTCTCAGGCGAAACAATTGGGATACAGTATTTTTTAAAATTCACCAGTTTTGTTCTGGAAAGACCACGCTGGCGGGATTTTGCGGTATCTGGTTGGTAAATCCACCCTCGATAATTTGGTCTCACCGTGGACTCGACCACCGCACGACAGAGAGTGGAAAGTGGGACTTTATTGTTCAAGGCTAGCTAGCTAGCTTTGCTAAGCGGCTTGTTTTTGTGTGTGCAGCTTGGACCACAGGCTATATGGCTGCGAATTACGAGCCAATATACGGACTTTCAGAAGACGAGGTACGCCTTTACATCCGTTAAGCCTTTCTGTGTAGTGTTGTCATTAATAGGTGTCTCTCGGTTCAGCAGACGATCGCTAGCAGAAACGTTAGCCAAGCTCTAAACCCCTCTTCCCAACGGCAGCATTCCATAGTGATGTTGAGACATATGCCAATATCCCAGTCCAGTAGTTTACATACCTTAGCTCAAGAAACCGCTGCAACAGTTTATTCAACACTATTGACAACCTCGCAGCGTGCTCTTTTTGAATGAATCGAGTCCAGTGAATAGCAGGTTGATGTCATTACAAGCTAAGCAGTCATTCAAACAAACAGCCTCTTGTCAGTAATCTGCTGTCGGATGCAGAGATCGCCACTAAATGAGTTGGTTAAGGGGGTAACAAGCAAAACTGTGTATGTCTCATCCTTATTAAGACGGTAAGAAATTAGTCAATATTTCTGTCATGGGGAAACTGCAGCCATATGGAATACGATGGCTATCTGCTTTTGCACAATGTGTAGGCTGCATAAATACAAGTTTCAGCTGTTTGTAAACGACGCCAACATTAATTAATTCTGAAGCACACGTTATTTCCATAGAGACTCTGACAGCTGTGATGATACAGAAGCAGACAGAGACAGATTCATTGAGTGATCTCTTTACAGACTGCAACAGTTTCTCCAACAATCATGACAAGCCCTCACCATGCTCTCTTGTAATTAATGTATGCATTTGTCTTGTGAATAGCAGGCTGATGTTATTTCAAGCGAACCACTCTGTCAGACAAACAGCCTCTTGTCAGTAATCTCTGTGGTCTGATTCTTGGCTGACCACTAAACAAATTTGAGGACTGCAGCTGAGTGAGTCATGTTCATCTTCCTGTATCAAAACCAGGTCGATATCTGCCTTTGTGGTGAACACAGTTGCCTTTTGACATCCTAACATGCATCAGTCATGTGGTATTATGTCACATTCTCGTAGTGCAAGTGCTGTCTCACGACCCAAACAGCGTCACTGAGTGACAAATAAAACAATTTGCCGCTCACGAGCAGCTGTCATACCAACCACCTACCTACTAGCCATTCCTAGAGCAGTCAGAAATAGTAAGTGAAGCTGCAGTTTGTGTGAATTAGAATGCACGACAACAAAGCTCTACTATTTAACCAGGTGAGGCTTGAAGTTGCATATGGCCTTTTAATGTCACTTTGCAATTTACCTCAATGCAGAACGCAAATTAATTGGTATCCACTTGTAAAGATTTTAGTTTTTAAGTTTAGGTCTGTCCACATCAGGGAGACCAAGTCTATGAGGTTAACAAAGAGTAACACTGCTTAACCATGGCCTGAGATAACAGCTGGGTGGGCTTGGCTTTGAATTCCCCCACTCCCTGCTTTACTCCATCCTCTTGCATTTATTATAACTTGTGACAGAATTTGTCTTAAAAAATACTGATGAGAAACTGTTGATAATACTGTTTTTCCCTCTACATTATCTCAGACCAGAAGCAGACAGGAGATGGGACACTTTACTCATAAGTCCCAACAAATGTATTTGAGCAACAACATTTCTACTTTCCCTCTCAAAGAGATCTTCATCAAAGGTCTCCGATGAGGTCACACTATGACGAAGAGCCCCTGGAGATCAAAACATTGACTGTGTAATGTTTTTGTCCTTTGTAATGATTCTTCCTTTATTTTGATGTATTTTATGTCTTTGCTTTAGTATTTTCAGTGTTATCTGCCAGGTTTAAATGTAAGAATCATTATAGAGATAACAAAAACTTTTGATCCAGTAACTTTTACTTCTAGGTCACGTCTTCAAAAATAAGAGTAGCCTAAGTTTGAGTACGTGTTTTGACTCGTAATTTCTCTCTTCTGCAGAATGAAACAAGAGTGCTGCGGGTTAAGGTCATTGCAGGAATTGATCTGGCAAAGAAAGACATCATTGGAGCCAGGTAAGCATTAGAGCAAACAATTAATGCTGTGTTCATCTGTGGTTCCCTAGCAATTACACTGTTATACCACTTTTATGTAATTGTAGTATGAAGACTTTTGGTCACTTTCTATGGGTATTGTTCTAGTTCAGGTACTCTGGCTTGCCTGCAACATCCTTTGGCTAAACTATTTAATGACTTAATATTTTGCTGTGTGTTTAAAAGCACTAAAGATTACAGTTTTATAACATTTCACCCAACAAAGGTCATCCCACTCGTCCCTTACTCATTTTCACTGCATTCCTTCTGCTAGCAAAGACCTTGAACCTTAACCTTGGGGAAAAAATGTTAATCAATGATTACCTACCTGTCTCACCTATTCTACTCATTACCAACGTCTAGAAGGGTGTTTTTTCAGGTAAAGTGTTTGACTAATAATTATACATTCTTCATACTTTTTCATAAGTGAGGAGAGACTGATGTTAAACTTAAAACTTTGTGGGTCTTTGAGGCACTGCGTTCATCATAGGGTTTTTGTGTCAAGCTGGCTAACCTCCTCTGCCTGTCTGTAATTCTGGGATTAAAATTCACATGACTTTGCATAATGTCTGTCTTTAGATAAAGTCTTTGTTTAGTTATTTCCTTTTACCCTTTAAGTGACCGTCTGTCTCTGTTAAATCAAATATTACTGACGGAGCATAGGGTAGAGTTAGGGTAGAGACAACAGGTAAGAGGCTGGATCTTCAGTAGGTTTCAAGTCTTACTCTAGGAAGTCCAGTTGCCTTCAGCTAACTCCTCAAGATGACTATGACCTGGATGAATGGGAGCCTTCACAGACATGTGTAAAAGGCTGGAGCAAAATGGCATCTTTTAAAGACACAAATAAGCTTGAAGCATAGACTGACCCAAGCACTTAGCACTGGTAGGGGCTGTTGTGGCAGAGCTGGGTATTTATCAAGGGCTTGATTATGGTGATGGCTCTGCTGTGACTCCAGCACACCTGCTTACCTACTTCCTCTTGGACAAACATACAGTACATGACAGAGATGGGAGAAACTGACCAGGGAAGTGACAACGGTCAGGGTGACACAGGCCATGGGCAAACACAACAAAATGTATGTCCTTTTCTTAACCATGTTTTCTTGGCTCTGATGAAAATGGCAAGAGAATCAGGTGCACTTTATACCTGGCTACCTGTTTATGTGACGATGCATGTCAATAACTTTGTAAATTATAAATAAATTATATTTTCAAGATAGATTAGACCAGTTCTTTATTTTACTTTATAAATCATTTATATTTATTATGTTGCTTCAACAATTAGTCTATCATTTCACCGTTCTAAACCAGGCCCATCACGGCCTGACACACTAATCTCAAAAGCTCTAGACGACAAGATGACTATTTACACTGACTAGTCCAACAGGAACAGGTTGCCCTTTGCCCTCTTATTCTATCTCTCACCCTAACCCTCTTTGGTTTTTGTGCTGCTTCTGCCATGACATCTCCTCAATTAACAGTTCCACCTTTGTAACTTTGTAGCATGGACCCGAAACTAGAAGTTACATAGTGCCAATGCAGGCAATGCAGACCTGCTCAGGCTTTGACAGTGGTGCCAGAGTGCATGTGTAATGTGTAGCATCCTGATATGTTGCTGGCAGGAAAGCTCCGCCTAAGTCATCAGAAGAAAAAAGAACTGTAATGAAGGATGAACTGGATGGTTTAATGTCTCGATTTGTTGGTACCGGAGACGATGCTGACATGGCAGTCTGTCTGTCCCCTCGTAAGATGCTCAAACCTGGCTCGTTCATTTTCCTTTTTGCTCCAAGTGCATTCCTGCCACTGTGTTGTATTAAATAGAGCTGCTTTGTTCTATTGTTTTCTGGTCTGTTGTTTTTCGGCCGAGTGAAACACCCCACAGTTTTGTTTTTTGTTGTTTTAGTGAGGTGTTGATGGAACTCTCATGCAATCAAACAAGTGGTGCTGAGGCACCTTTTGAATTCAGCGCCCCATGCTAGCTTTCATCTCTTAATGTTGACCTGAAGTAGTCTAACTCAGTAGGTCTTTTTGTTGATAAAGGGAAGGAAAAGAAAATAAATCTTATCATGGCAGGTACAGTTGGCCCATTGTTGTTTAGTCTCATCACAGAACCGCACAAACGGAAAGGAACTCCTCATTTGCATGGGGGGGTGTTGGATAATGTTTTTTTTTAAATGTTTCTCAATTATCTAGTGCCCTATTCCACTGCTTCCTCTGAGCTGGCTCGATCAGATAAATGTGAGACTGGGCTTCAACTGGCAGGCAGAATCACATTTTAGCCATATTAGTCCTGAAATAAAGTTACAGTGAATATCTTATCTGGATGGCCAGAAAAATAGAATCCAATGTAAATTGACCATGGCAAATCAAATGTAATACTTTCCCTACTTTTGTGTGTGTTAATCTAACCACTGTAATCAACTTGTTGTTTATGAAACATAGAACAGCAAGAGTATGGGGACATTTTTTTCCCACTTTCCTCTTATCTGTGAAGACTAAAAGAATGCCTTGGTGTGAAGAATTTGACAATGTGTCTCTATTCTTCCTGCAGCTTGCTGTTTTACAGCCTCACGGGAGAAACACACCTTGTGTTAGATTATGCTTTCGCAGTTACACACAGTGATAAACTTAATCTCAGGTCTCAGTGTTGAAGAAAAGACAGAGAAACGAAACATTATGGGTCGTGTCTGACATAGACCGTTGAGAGCATGGAAATGTTCTGTGTACAGGTTATAAAATAGTTACCTTTCAGAGTAAGATAAAGAACAACTTCACTATATCTACACACACACACCACCTGCTACATACAGTCTATTCTGTATTATATACGTATTCCTGTTTTATTGAAAGAAACCAAAACAAAAAGTGTATTGTGTACACAGTTTACAAAGTTGCCTCATCATCACTGTGGATAGACGTGTGAGACGTTTTACATCAAAGGGAGATTTTTGGGACTGAAGTAATCTGATGCTGTACCTGGTGTGGCCTGTTGAGACTGAGATCTGGAGATTAGCTTCCCTGCCCGGGTGAATAGTGCACCTCTGCCTCTCGACACAGAACTACCCTGTCTGCAACTTCAAATTAACCAGTTGGCTATTTTAACATAGCACAGTTACAAACACTCGGCTTACTAATTTCTATTTTTAGCACTCAGGTGTTTCAGGTGTAGTTTATTTGAGTGAGGTTGATAGCGATAATGTCCTATGGAGTTTATTTAGGCTGTGCAGTTTTTGTTGACTCTTGCCTTTGTGTAGCCGGAACAAGGGCCTTTCTGCATGGAGTTTGCATGTTCTCCCTGTGTGTGCGTGAGTTTTCGCCGGGTTCTCCGGTTTCGTCCCACAGTCCAAAAACATGCAATATGGGGATTTAGGTAAATTGGACACTCTAAATTTACCATAGCTTTGAGAGTCAGCGCGAATAGTTGTTTGTCTCTAAACTGTCCAGGGTGTACCCCACCTTTCCCCATATGTCACCTGACATAAAGCAGTAGAAAATAAGTGTGTGAGTTTTTGTTGATTTATAAAATGGGCATTCTTTAAGACATCCAAGTAAATAAAAAAAAGGCTGTTTGAACTGTCTTTCCTTACCAATTGGATCATTCATATCAAGGAAAATACCATGTATAATAATTTGAGATGTTTTTTTTTCATTTATTTTTTACCACTGAATTTTTCTTCACAATTGTTTTCTTTCTTTTTTTTTTTTTTTTTTTTACAGTGATCCTTATGTCAAACTATCCCTCTATGTTGCGGATGAAAACAAAGAGCTTGCCTTAGTCCAAACAAAAACCATTAAAAAGGTAAGTCCTGATATAAAATAAAAGTAGCTTTGATCTAAGCTGCACATTTCTACTCCCTTTGTGTTTTGCACAGACCTTTGGCCTGACGTTTACCGCCTAATGAGCTCTAATGTGTTTTCGCCATATCAGATTAGGCCATTCTTGCCACACCTGCACTGCACGCCTAATGTTCTGGCAATTAAATGTGACTTTGCTCTCCCTTTTAGTAGCAGGATTGCGATCACTAGATCTCAATTACACCCCAACCACCAACTTTCCTTTAAATGAAGGCTCTTATGTTATGTTGAGAGAGGAAAACCACAGGATGACATCAGGAGGCAGTGCTTCCTTTTCCTGATGAAGAAAATCCAGAGGGAGACATTGGGCAGGCTCCATTCCCCCATTGGTCTCTTTTAGGGTGGACATGAGTTCACAGCAGGGGGAGCTGTTACTTGCCATTATTTTAACCTCCATTAAGATTATTTCTCAATTTCAAAGCACACTGGAACTCAACATGTGTACCTTCACCACCAACATAGGAGAATATTTGGGTATATGTGATATGCACTAAATGTTACCCTCTACCCAAGAAAGGGATACTTCAAAATGCATCATTTATTTTCAGACTGAACCATTGATAATGTTTCTATCATGTTTCTACCACCATCCTGTAGCCTGACTCTGCAAGCAGCTCCTGATTTCTATTTAAACCCCTCCTTTCCTGATTGTTGCTGATAGCAACATGTAGCTGGTAGCCAACTTTCTGTTGCTGCCTCCATGCAGCTCAGGCCTCCATGCAGGCAGACATATGCTGCCAGTGGCCATGCTTGCCTTATAGGATATAAATAGCTGACAATGGACTGCTATGTGGAGCAGAAAAAGAAGAGTCACTACCAGCCTTTTCTGTGGGCTCTTCCATGTCTGGAAGTGGGGCACATTTGATGGAATCTTTGTTGCTGAATCTATGAGTTTGGCTTTTATCAAAAATGGCATTCAAAAGGCAAAAGCCTTAAAAGGCAACTTGGGATAAACATCTAGATTTCAGCTAGATTTCACCCTGAGACTTTACCACAGTCAGCATAATTTCATATATACAGTATTTCCACCATTTCTTCAAACTGATTTTGAGAGATTCTAGTGTTAAGTTGCCTCCATGTCGAAGGACAGAGGGTTCATTTATAATTCTGACATCTCGTTAGGTTTGGCAGTAATGTCTTTTTATTGTGGCTGTAAAATGTTGTGAAGATTTTATTAATCAAAGAAGGGATTCTAGTGAGAATTGTCACATATACAATATCTCAGTCTAGTAAAAAACTCAAAATTGGAAGGCAGATGAAAAAATTGTCTGTGCATCCACATACTGACCTGATCCATACAGGAAGTGGGTAAAAATCCTCATGCCTGTGAGCTGTTAATCTAGGAACTAATGTCAATCACTGGGACATGTTGGCCACAAACTTACTCTACGAATGCAAGATCACTGACGCACAAGTCTGAGCCTAATTTCTCACGTGGGCTCTATTCTCTCACTCTTGTGTTGGATGGATTTCATACATCTGCTCTGTTATGTGTGTAATCCAATCCTTTTCACTGTGGTGAGTTGATAACAACATACAGCTACTGTAATAAAAGTATACCTTTTTGTTTCAGACCCTCAATCCCAAATGGAATGAGGAATTCTACTTCAGAGTGAGTTCATATTTGACATCTCTTTATGTACTTCTTGTCCATCACCATGACAGTCTCATATTGTTTACTATAGAGCGGCAGTATATGTGAGACGTTTCAGAGCTTTGATTGTATATATTATCTGGGAGTAGAGTCCTGCCTCCTCCACAACTGTAATCAGACAGTCCATATTAGACTAGTCCTTTTCGCTTGTATGAGAATTATGGTTTAGTCCAATTTTTTAGTTAATCTGAACATTATTTACATAATTAATCATACTGCAATGTACATTTTGTTATACATGATAATGACATGCTACATTTTATTTTATTCAATGAAAACTTTTACTAACAAGAGGGTTTATTTCTGCACATGTTTTTCTTGGACCTGTTGATACTGTGCATCAAAGTGTCTCTGTGACATTTGGCACTCTCTGTCTTTTTGTTATTGCTTAACTGAAAACAAATATATTGACATATTTATCATAAATTGCCATTCATCTAACAATATTAAAGTATAACCTTTGATTTGGTTGCATTAGCCTCTGTTTCTCATCTCCCTTGTAACTTTTTTTTTTGTCAACACAGGTGTGTCCACACAACCACAGACTACTTTTTGAGGTGTTTGATGAAAACAGATTGGTAAGCCTCTTTTTTTTTTTCTTCTTTTTATATTACAATGTATTTTTACTTCCAGTAGGTTTTGAGAGCGCAACAGAAGATAATTCAGTTACACCCACTGTGATCCCCTTGGCCTCTTTTAATTGACTTCATGTAGTTTGTGCTTCATGTTTTCGAGGAGAGGAATTTTTGTCCCCATTTAAGTTTTTGTGGTATGGGTTTAGCATTGTCTCTAAGTTTGATGATTTTGCTGATAAAATGTTATATGCCACCACCTCAGGTGACAATTGTAAAACTGATATTAAAAAATGAATGCCGATATTTTACTTTGTCATTTTTCCGAGGGTAGCTTTCATTTTACCACAGGGATCACATCAAAGTGAATTGTTTTTATATGGACCCCCATGTCTTTATGGTTTTCCTCATTAACTCTCTGATGCACTGTGAGAATTAGACTGCCAAAATAGCAGGTGAAGATAAATACAGGGCTCTGTGAAAAATCTGACAGAGGTAGTGTTTGTCTGTATGTTTCCTCTCTTTTCTTTAAGACTGTTGTCCATTACCAACTTCTGCACTCCTCCTTTGTCAAGTTACTCAGATTTCTTCCCCCACTGAGGAGAGCATTTGTTTGTTTGGCATGTAAAATTACACCTGTTGCAGGCTCGCAGTTGCCAGCATGACGAGGTCAATAATTGCTTATTGGTTTACTTGGTGAGCCATTATCAGAACTGATAAGAGTTGTATGAAGTGGTTGTTGACGTTATTAATTGTGTGAGAAGCAAGTCGCTTCGATGTTAGGACCGCGGTTTCTTTTTTAGTTTCTCAGTGACTCTGGGGGTATCAGTCTGGAGTTTGGTGTTTGATAAAGAACAATGGAACAATTTGTAGCCCAACGTAGAATCGATCCTCTTGGCTAGGAAAGGCACATTCTGTTCTTCACAGCTTCATGGGGACTTTTATGGGAGTTTGCATGGTTTCGATGTGGGGAGTGTCTTTGTAAAATCACATCCTGTGCTTTTTCAGTCAATTAAATCAGGTGAAAACTGGTAGGTTTTATAATTCATTCTCAGTCTCTTTCACGTGTAAAAACTGAGCTTACGTGTGTGTGTGTGTGTGTGTGTGTGTGTGTGTGTGTGTGTGTGTGTGTGTGTGTGTGTGTGTGTGTGTGTGTGTGTGTGTGTGTGTGTGTGTGTGTGTGTGTGTGTGTGTGTGTGTGTGTGTGTGTGTGTGTGTGTGTGTGTGTGTGTGTGTGTGTGTGTGTGTGTGTGTGTGTGTGTGTGTGTGTGTGTGTGTGTGTGTGTGTGTGTGTGTGTGTGTGTGTGTGTGTGTGTGTGTGTGTGTGTGTGTGTGTGTGTGTGTGTGTGTGTGTGTGTGTGTGTGCATATTCCACGTGTCAGTAGAGGGTAACTGCTAGTGCTCAGCCTGTGAAGAAAAGGGCAGCTCTAATTTTTCCCCTCGGTGTAGAAGAGGATGACACAAGAAAACACAGCACAGACAGCCTTAAGCCTCGTCTTCGCCTTATATGTCTGCCAGGAGGTGCTTTTCTGTCTATCTCTAGGTGCATACCAAGGCAGCGCCTCCACCACTTGCCAGTATTTTTTTTTCAGGAGGGGCTGCTTGTTCTCATAGATCCATTCATTTTGGGTATTTGTCAAATGAGAGTAGGGTTTGACTTTTGTGATAGCATATATGATTGGTTGTGATTTAGTGGTACTAATGCTTCAGATGCATTAAATGTAAAAAAAAATATAGGATAGGATAGGAATGTAAATTAAGAGTTTGATATAGCTTACAGTGAAATACTTTGTTTGTAGCAGTGGTTTTATGTCATTTGGTAAGCTGGGACCACTACCGTTGGACCATACATATGTATTTTGTTTAATTTATATAGAGCATTTCATGCACTTAGTCACTGTGTTAACACTGACGGCAGTGTTTACGGTGTGGCTGTGTGGCTGTGAACCACAACTTCTTCCCGTGCTAAAGTCTCTTCCATTGGCTGTTGCTACTTATTGCTAGATATCCAGTAAATGTTTTAGTCTCTTTGATAATCTCTTGTCCATAGTGCACTTTCACGATTTAAAAAACAAACAAACACATTTTTAACCTTTTCTCTGGTGTCGCCACTGTATCTTGCTTCTTTATACAGATGATGACATTTATAGGTTAAGCCTGTTACAGAAGTTCATCAAGAACAAGGCAACTGCCTTTTGAACAATATTCTATGGACTTTGTCTGGGATGTACATGGAGGCGGAGAATTCCCCAACCATCCCTCGCCTTGGGGCAAATGGCAAAGTAGCCCCAAATCCCCCCATTTTCACATGATTACACAGTTAAATCACTTTATTGTCTCAGAGGATGAAGCGCTTACTCATTAATATGCACTTTGTAAATGAAATGTCTTTCCATGGTTTGTCTATAACTGTAGTCAATTAACATGACATTTGCTTAAGAATCAGCATGTCAGTATCACAGACTAATGTGACTACGGAGTCGTACCTTGGTCAGTTTCGGATGCAAAGACGGTGGCCTATAAAACCACTAGACAGTCAAGTGTTTGGCTTTATGCGGAAGACGGCCAATGTGTTTTCTGTTTGAAGTAGACTTGGATATCGTTCCCCAGAGAGTACTGTTATGTTTGTCTTATCAAAGCTGCAATCTGTCAGACAATCTTCTCCCCACCCTGCTGCTGCCTTTTTTTCCTCAACCATTTTTAACAACAACCTCCATATGCTTCTTCGTTTACAAGCTTCTAGAAGTAAAAGGGCTAAATTTGTCATACATATTTGTTGTTGAGTTTTTGTGAGACTTAGTGGCATTTATTCTGTAATTTGGAAGTATTAAATTAATGTTCTATCTATATAATAAGGACATAATTATCATTATTTAAAAAAACAAAAAAAAACAAAAGGTAAATTATTGCGATTAAATATGATTGCTTGCCATTAGGAATGAAGACACTGATTGGAGGTGGGGAGGATGATAAAGAGCTAAAGATTTAAACAGATCATGTGAAAAGAGGGAGGGTTAGACACTGGTAAGTAGGATGTGCTTGGGGGGGGCTATTTGGCACTTGAGGGTAGCATGAAGTTGTAACAGGAGGTGCTGGGGCCATTTGTAGTCACGTGATTGACAGGCAACCCACCGTAACCCCGGAAACCAGGAGCGCCAGCCTCTCTAAACCAATCATGTCTGGAATGCTGGCTGTCACTCGGCTCAGGCTATTTCTGCTGTCTGTCGCTAGTGCTTGGTAGTGCTAAGGGTCTGACATACATGGATCCTTTTTTGTTTTTCCTCCTCACCCTTCCTCTCTTTTACCTTCACTCTGCCTTCACAGTGTACATTTGACAGCTCATTTGTGGTGGCTGCTTGGTTTTTGTGACTTCTTTCCTCCATAGATTTTACTGTGGGAAGGAACGTTGTGGAAAGGACTCTGACAGGCTGGGAGGGGGTGGGCAAAAGAGAGAGTGGAAGAAAAAAGGGGTTCAGTCATCAGCCAAAGGAGAGAAGTAGGCGACACTGAGAGACAGAGACTGAAGCCAGAGGAAAGAAGAGGAACCAAAGAGCCAGTCAGAGAGTAAAGAAAAGGGAACAGGAGCTGTGGGACGTGAGGTGAAAATGGCACAACGTCTGCGTTTGTACTTTGGCTCAGGTCGCAGTAACACAGCCCCGGAGATATTGGAAGGAGACTCTGAGGAGCAGCAGGGAGACAATGACGTGGTCACAGCGTTCAGCTTGCAGCCACCTACGGCTTTGAGGCCTTCCCAGGAGCAAACTGCACAGCGCATCCCACCAAGGGCTTTTAATTTGCACCGGGAGCCTTTGCTTAAACGCAGCTCCTCCATGTTTATACCACAGCTTGCTGCCCACCACGACCCACGTCCCACTAAGAGCTCCTCCATGCACATCTCGCTTCAGCGTTCTAATGGTTCGAGTAATGGAGATTCCATTGGCTATGCTGACGATGTCCTACCACCTTCTTATAGTCCCCCTGGACCTGCGCCTGCCTACACAGAACCACAGAGCCATACAGATGTTCCACAACAGCCGCCACCACCGTACTGCAGTACAGATCCTTTAAACTTACCCAAACGCAGAGTCTTCAGTATTGGTACAAATGGCAGTACAATGTATAGCAAAGGACAACCAGGTATCAGTGTTGGTGGGATTTGCATTCAAAGGAACTCTTCTGATGGTTCTGATGTCAAGCATTTTAGAATCCTTCCTTATGCTGGCTGGGCTGTCCAGCAACAGAGCTTGGACAATTGCTCAGGTGCAAAAGGTGGAACTCAGAGACTTGTGCTTCAGCTCCAGCAAAATCAGGATCAGGATCAGAACCAAGGCAAGCAACAGGCTGTTGCATCACAGGAACAATGCACAAATGTTGGCGTTGTCAGCTCAAGAGGCAGCTGCATTGTGCGTTACCCCAAAATTCGACTGGAGAGTAGCTCATCTCGTCAGAGGCTGCTGCTGGATAATCTACATCAAAAAAGTGTCCCTGATATCACAGATAGAGAGGAGACCCAAACAGACATTGAGACACGGAATATGGAAGCAAGAAACCATTCCGATGGTTGTACTTTGGAAATCAGTGGGGAAACTCCTAGAAGGCAGCCTCATTTCAAGATATATTTTACTTCAGGTGGAGGTGGTGATCAGGATGTGAACCATGGCAATGATTCAACAGGGAATAATCCCAAGGTAAATATTATTAGAAGTGTTTAGTTATGGTTTATGCATTGTAAAATGAAGAGTAAATAAATACAAAGAATACTGGCGGCAAGTTCAAAATACGATAGTTCAGCCGTATTACTATTTAGTTCAAAACGGAAGGTAGTGGAGTCATGGACATAAATGAAATGGAACATTTAGGAATTTTAACTTTTGCCAACTTCGGTCTGGACTTTTCACATCTACATTTTTTGTATTTTGCCTCTTTCTCTCCCCGGATCCAGTCCAGACATGGAGAGATTTCCATAGTGCAAATAGAGGGTGGTGATGCTCTGGGAAGTGAAAAGCAAAGACTTGGTTTCTCATCTTAAGTAGACACAGGATGGCTTTCTTTCTCTTGCCAACCCAAGGCATTTGACATTTTACACACATCATCCATTCAGTCATGAAAATTAAACAAGAAAGATCTTATGGACGATGAGTTCCCCCAGCTACTTGTTGCCTGCTTGAAGGAAATGTGACATATAAGTTTGGTAATAGCCTCAACTGCAGCCAGTGGTCTTTGAGAGGTGGCTGTTTCTATCTTTAGTATGTTTTGAGTGTGGTTGTTGATTTTGAGAGTGGTTAGGAGACATAGACCTCACAGCGATATTATCGCTGTGAGGTGGCATGGGTCCGTATCCTCTTCGCACATGCTCTGTGACTGATTGAGAACTAGGATCACATTACAGCCCAAATGATTATCAGAGAACCTGTTGAGTTTTTAACATCAAGCAGCACTATTGATATGTCCATCTCTCCGTCCCTATCCGATATCTGCACTATACATTGAACAGATGTGACAAATGCACACAGATGACATGATTATGCTATGTTATTGCAGTGAACAACTGGTAAAATGCCAAGATATACAGCAATGCACCAAGCATTAGAGAAGACTGGTAACAAGAAAAGATAGATGGATATAATAAAACACACTTAATTCAGCAGATGCACATTTGTAAACATGTTTATAAGACAAGTCCATGGCCATCCTTGCTCCTAAATTAAATTCATGAAATGATGAAATAATTGACAGTACCTAGGATATACTTGAGTGTGTTATACAATTAGGGAAAGAGGGGTGCTATCCATAATTTTAAAACCCATTGTGTTGTATTATCTTAGGGAATACCATGCAACAAGGGAATCCACATTTAGAAGATAATGATGGGTCTTCCCTAACTGATGGCCTGGGGTGTGACTGGCCCCTTTTAAATCTGTGCGTGGTACACTATGTGTGTCTGTGTTTTCATGTGTGCCAGCTTGACTAGCTGCAGACAGTTATGCCCCTGGGCTCTCCTCTTGTTATGGCCCTGCCTCAGTGCCTCCCAGTTACCATCCAAGACAAGATTGTTGGTGGAATGGGGTGATCTCTCTCTCTCTTTCTTATGTTATCTATTTTATACTGTCCAGTACGTGTCAGAAGGATTCATGTTGCGTCTTTTGTGCCCTCTGTCAGCTCTGGCATTCCAATTCAGTTGTGTTGGCATAGTTACTTCTGAGGAGGTGATGCAGCCTTTTCACGCCTTCTTGACAGCCTGGATGTGCTCCAGCTTCCTCTATATCATGGACTGTCAGACCCTGTGTAGACCTGCTAATATATGGGTCTCGAGAGATCCAATCAAATGACGACAACGTTCCTGTTCTATATGGAAATAATAATTAATAAAAGTCATTTATGATCATCAATGGCAACTAGGGTTCATTGTATCACCAGTTCGTGTCTTTTCATCTGTTTCCTTGAAGTTGTAAAACATGATCCAATACATGCACTTTTTTCCCCTCATTTTCATCTTGCGGTGTTCAGGTTTGGGGGCACACAGCAGTACAGTGGCTAGCATTGTTGCCTGAATTATCTCTGGGTACTCTCTCTCCTCCCACTGTCCAAAAACATGCAATGTGGTTATTAGGTCAGTGTAATGGTGGTTTGTCTCTGCCCAATGCCATTTGGAAGCAAGTGATTGAATGAGTGTTCACGTTTGCTAGCAGATCTTATGTGTCAAAGTTCACTACGTTTGCCACCTTAGTCATTATGACTGGTGTTCCAATGAATTTATGCATGTACCGCCTATGGCCCCGCCGTAGGTTATTCTGTTAATTGATGTTAGAAGTGACGTGGTGGGAACATTTCCACACTATGATGGTGGTTCTGTGGCACAGCGAGTCATCTTTCATTTGGGAGGTGGTGGGTTTGATTCCCTGCTCCGCAAGTCTACATGCAGATGTGTCCTTGGGCAAGACACTTAATCCCCTGTTGCTCCTGATGGCTGTGCTGGCAGCGCGTTAATGGTTATGAGAGATGTGTTTATAGAAAACGCGCTGCACATAGTGCTGGGTGAATGGCAACAACTGTAGTGAAAAGCAGCTTTGAGTGGACTAGAAAAGCACTATATAAATACAGACCATTTAATATTTATTTTATGCTCTAATGTTGTAGGATAGATAGCTATAAAAGTGTCTTTCGTATGCGTCAAGGCTTGAACTCCTTGTGTCTCCTCCATGTGGCACTCTCCCTCTCCCCCTCTGAGTGTAACCTGGCCTTCGGAGGCAGCTGCAGACTCAACTGTGACCCTGTGATGACTCTGCAATTATATCCCTCTGCATAAACATACTCATAGCTTAAAATTCTTGTTATAGTTAAGATGAGAAAACAACAGCCATGTCTCATAGGATTACACATTTCCCATAGGAAACTGCCATTATAGGCTTTTTCATTTGTTGCTAGCTAGATAAAGTTTGTAGTATATCATCAGTGCTGTACACTGGTATGAAGATTCTTTTCCATAAAAGACACAAAAAGCTTCACAAATCCACACTGAAGGTCACAGATCAACACATGGGAACTACTGTGAAAGAATATTCTCGCATTGTCCAGGGTTCTTTTGTTTTGTTGCCTATAAATATTATTCCTCACTGTTTGTTCGATGTCTTTTGATTGCGTGCGTGCGTGCGTGCGTGCGTGCGTGGGTGAATGTGTGCGTCAGAGTGAACACGCAGGCATTCACAAGTATCTGTTTCCATGCCTGTGCATTCATAATCATAATTAAATGTTTTGATATTACTAATTTGTAACTTTCACCATTGAATTCCAGGTTGGATAAAGGCCAACATGGTTTCCAAGTGCACTAAGAACACTCTTTTCCTATATATATTAGGCTAAATGAACCAATGCTCTCGGTTTTAGTGTTTGGTCTAATTAAAAAAAGGGAAAAAAGAAAAAAAAGAATATATATACATGGTGATTAGTTATTCCTGTTGTCTAAAAGAGTTGTGTTCCACACAGGCGTCTTCCAAGAATGGGCTTTTCCATATCGGACAGGTAATCATTGCTCCTCCTGGGGACTGCGGACCGTTACCTCAGTCATCCTTAAACCCTCCTTTCCTCTGAGTCTGCATCCATAGTGGCAAAACGATGGACAAATCGACTGGTTTCTTAAATGCAAACCTGCCCAGATTCTTCCCTGTTGTGACATTCTTCCTGTCTCTCCCTCTGTCTGGCTGATTTGGCTTCTATCTGGTGGCAGTGACTGTTATTTTTTTCTTTGATGGTTTACAGGTTCTTCTCATCTGAATTAACACCTTATGTGTGTAGATGAAACACTCGACTGAAAAATGTTGCACTTTACTCATTTACTGTTTTGTGACCATTTATCAATTTCATATTTCCACAAATGTTCATTCATAAAACTGGAGGTTATGTGGGTCTTTTTTATGTCGCTTTCACTTTGTTGGTGTTAAAATAATAATGGTGCCAGACAGAGAACCAATATGGTGCTCAAATTAATTCACTTCATCTCTGGTTTTTCCCCCCCTAAGCTTTCCTTTCTCAAGTGTTGGTGTTCCCCAAACAAACAAGCTGCTTTTTTTTTTAAATTAAGCTGCTCAAAGTGACTTCCTTTTTTTTTCTTTCTAGACCAGAGATGATTTCCTGGGTCAGGTTGATGTTCCACTCAGTCATCTGCCGGTAAGTGTATTCGCGTCTACCATGTATGGGTTCTTGTGTGTGGCCAGACTGACTGTTGTTGTGCTACTGTTTTGAATAGTCAGCTATTTCTTATCTTGAATTTTGTTAGGCCTGTTTAACCTCTGTGAAGCTCTGTCAAAGACTACTTATGTCTACTTATGCATGCCTGTATTTGGTGTGAGGAAGTGCTAGACACACAGGCAATAGTTTGTTGTGTTCCCACACTCCTTGTTAGAGATGGACATTTGGTTGTCTAGAGTATAAACAATGGTGGCTGTCCTGAGGGTGGGCTAATGTCAGAGTCATTGGAAAAGAAAGATATGCTTGTCATATTCACACACACACTGGCTCTCACTTGGGAACGGCGGACTACTTTTAAAAACAAAAATGCTGAATCACTTTTGCTGCTTGGTAGTTTATGTTGGATGTGTTTCCATTCGGATGCAGCTCAGTTGAAAACTGCTCTCTAAATTTCCAAGAAGCCAAGTTTCAAAGCTTAGAAAGATATCTGTAAAAGGTGTTTGGGTTAATTATTAATGTTCTGGTTGGCTCCCACCGGGCATGGAAGCTAGAAGCAGATAAAGTAGCAGCTGAGCCACGTTGAGTGAGGAGGTTGCTGGACAGGATTGTGAATATTTTGTCCTAATGCACCTAATGATGTACCCAATGCTGACGTCAATCAGACGTCATTGGCAGTGAATGGTTGGATTTTAATTGACGTATATAGACGTCATTGGCAGCCAATGAGTTAATTGTTTTTTTAAGTAACCCAGTGAAGCAAGTGAAGGGCTTTCAAATGTGATTCTGTCCAGTCAAACAATTGAGTCTGGCACATCAGGTTAGCATGAATTCATGTTGAAGGAATTGCCATCTTATTCATAGTTACTGGAATTTATTTTAGTCATCACCTGTATTTTTTGTACTAGCTTCTCCCAGAAACCAGTTTTATTTTTTATTTTTCATGAATCAGGCTAGCCCTGCTGACTCACTCAGAAGCAATCTAATAGCTCCATTTGTCTCATAGAAGCTTAAGCTCATTCAAACGTTTCCAAGCGCTGTTTAATGGATCGTACAATGTGAAACCAACTTGCCTCTTCACTCAGGTCTTGGTTTGCTTTTGTCACACATGATATTTATTTGTCTTGTGTGAGGCTTTTAAGAGCTGTCAAATACTCAGGACACTTTTGTTCCACATTAATAAATGATGAATCTTTATTGATTCCCATAGGGGTTGTTCAGTTTTTACAGCAACTCAAAAGTTGAACACTTTCATCCTTTTTTAACTTACAGAGTGATTACTGCATTAAAAACAATTGAACAATTTTACTTGGGATATGGAAACAAATGGCCTGATGTAGTTACGTTACATAGCAGAATGGTTGTGAGTAGCTTGTGTGATTTGGTTTAGCCCAGTCAGAGAGCAGTGGGTTATAGCTGTGAGTGGCTTGAGAAATTTCTGCTCTTCACTATGGAAAAAGAGAGGCTTGGAATTGCATAACGATCCTGCAATGGTTGCACTGAGGGTTGCAGCTGTGCTCTATACTCATGAGTCTGATATTTTGATATTGCCCAACATGTGTGTTTTCTTATGTATTCTATTGATTGGTGTCACCATAAGCCTGCTCTTAAATTGCAGACAGAGGACCCGGCTATGGAACGCCCTTACACATTCAAAGACTTCCTCTTGCGGCCAAGAAGGTCAGTTTCTACTAGACAGGATTTGGCAAGTATTCTTAAAAAAATAAATGCCAATAATGCAAATGCTCAATCTTAATTGCATCTTCTTTGCCCCCCATCAGTGAGCGTGGTAGGCTGAAAAAGTAATAATCTCACTGTAATTCAGTCAAAGTTTAGTGTGGTATGTAGACTTAGTTTGAAAAGTTCCCCACAAACAGTGATGTGCAAACGTCTTAGGTCACCACTGTTACATTGGGTGTTTCAGTGATGGTATAATGACCATACAGTAAAATGTATTAATCACTTTATTGGAACACATATTGGTTGAAACACCAAGTGTTTCATGTGACCTACCCTTCCACTTAGACAGTAGCGCAATCCTGACTCTTTCACTGGAGTGGAACCATGTTATTGTCCTACATATAGACATAAAAACAACAAAGCTGGTGGGGCCCCAATACTTTTGCACAGTACTGTGTATGTATTTGCATTAGCTGAGAGGGTGTAGTCCATTAGTTTTTAATTTTTAATGTGCAGTTTTCAAGTGGGACCAAAGTTCTAACTGTTGTTTATCATCCAGTCACAAGTCCAGGGTGAAGGGTTACCTGCGTCTGAAGATGGCCTATCTCCCCAAACAAGGAGGACATGAGGAGGAGGGTGGAGAAATAAGGGAGGAGGCTGAGGTAAGATGTTTAAGTCACCACTGTTCAGAACAACCTGAAGTCAAACCAGATTCTAGATGTTGCAAAAAAGGAAATAAAGTTTAAAAGATCTCCAAAGAAAGTCAATGTCCTAATTTGATAGAAATAAACGTGTGTGGTTTATTTTTATTTTTTTTACAAAGAGTGAGAAGAGAAAGGACATTTCTTCTTTTTGTTCTTTTCTCAACAATCCTGGCACCAAGATGCTGCCAGAAATCTGGTGAAAGGCTTTTCCAGGTCAGGGTCTGGAAAAAACATTTACTGTTCAGTCTGCTATTTGGAGAAATAGGAGCTTCTCCTCTTTTACTCTATCTATGTTCATCCATGTGTATAAAGTGCAGCTTTAATATGGATTGTTTAAGAGTGCATAACAGTTTTTTTGTACACATGGTGAAAAGCTTCATGGCATGACTTTCTTTGAGCAAGCAGAATATGAATATGAATATGACTGTTAAATATCCTAATTTCACCCTCTGGATTTTTGTCTGTTTGAAAAGGACAAAAGTGATGCTAGCTTGGAAAATGCACTGTTTTTGCAGCCACTCTCCCTGTATATCTGTCCTAAAAGATGGTTTGAATTAGTCTATTTTGTTCGTAGCACTTGTATACCAACGCTAGCTCATAGAGCCTTAGTCAAAGATCTTGTGGTGAGCGATATCCCATCCGGCCGGACAAAAATAAAACGCTAGTAAATGCTAACAAAAACATTTCAAACCACAACACAGCACTCAGAAAAGAACATTAACCAGCCACAAATGAATTTAACCTCTTAATGCATTTCCATGCTTTAATCCTGTTGTGAACAGACACTTTTTCTAATGCTTGTACTATGTCAGACCAGCCTACTGGAATACCAAGAAAAACACATTTTATCTTTCAGGGCTGGGATGAGTCTGCAGACTCAGGCTCCCAGAGACCACAGCAGCTCTTGCCCCCATTGCCTCCAGGCTGGGAAGAGAAGGTGGACAACCTGGGACGCACCTACTACGTCAACCACAACAACCGCAGTACACAGTGGAAACGGCCCTCCAACATGTACATCCAATGTCTTTCTTCCTAAATAAAAAATAAACATTACTTTAAAGTGAAATAATCAATTTTTAGCCAATATTTCTAATACTTTAGGAATACCGCATTAACTAATGACTGTTTTAACCTTTTCTATGTAGAACTAATGCAACTACTGCCATTTGGCTTCATTGTATGTTATCCATTTTTGTGACTTAGTAACGATATGAAGTCCCTTCTTTTTTCTCAGAGATGTGATTTCCGAGACGGAGAGTGACAATCAGCAGCGGCAGATCAATCAGGAAGCACACCGCGTTTTCCGATCGAGACGCCATATCAGCGAAGACCTAGAGAATGAGCACCTGGAACCCAGGGACATGGACAATGTGAGAGAGGAACATGTACATGCATGTAGTACACCCACAAACACACTCTGAGCCACACTTGTCTCCAGTAATGAGGTTACTTATATGTTGTTTCATGGCTGCTTCAATCTACTTGTTACTCTTATAGTCCTGGGAGCTCATCACAGAAGAAGATCCGAATGACTGCTCATCCCCGTCTCTTCCCGGCCCCTCCTCCGCCTTGACACCGCTACCCCCATCGACACCTGTCGCCCAAGAGTTTGCGGAAGATTTGAATCTTAGGCTGTCGTTCTCTTCTGATACCAATGGCGAAGTGGCAGGGCCAAGCTCTGCTCTGGTGAGACTTAAACACTGTGTTTTGCTTCACTGAAACTACTTGCATGCAATGCATACTATTAAGTTTTTTTTTTTTTTAAATCTTTATTTGCTCTCTTTGGTTTTCAACAGAGCCAGCTGTCAAGCAGACTCCGTTCCTCTAGTATGACAGATGGCGTCAGTGATCAAGCCCAAGCTCCTCCTCTTATGGTACATATTTCTCAACTGCCACACTTTCCCCTTCTCCTTCCCTCTTTCTTCTTTGACTTCCTGGCTTTCCTTGTAACTTTACTTTCTGTGTGGTGAACGTCCTTTTCTCTGTGCTCTGATTTCTGTAGCAGGTTTGTGTTGGTGTGACACTTACCTCATCTCTGTTGGCATGTCTCAGTGCTGTTGGTGTACTGCACAATGAAATCATCACCTTTGTTGCTCCTCTTAAAATTTCCACTAACTCGTATTATGCAAGTGGCACTGACTCCAAACCTCTCTTTCCTGCTTGCACTTCAGTTTTCTTGTTCATCCCTTTCTTTGTGCCTCTGTCAGAATTTCACACCTCTTTCTTCCCTCCCTCGACTGCTTTTTGCTCTTTGTGAGTCACTTGCTCGTGTTGGTTTAAAACAGTGGCTCCAACAGCTTGATCATCAGTTGAAACCAGTGGCAGGGAAATAATATTAAGAACAGGATCACAGTAGTTTGTCACAAAATCTGAATCAGATGCTTGTAATGCATCTGAGTCACAGCATAGAGCTTGACTTTCTAAAGCCAAAATACACACGTTCTCCTCTTGATGTATATATAGTATAGTAGTGTTAGTTATATAAAGACTGAAAGCAATTTGTACACACTTGGTGTTCTTATTCCTGATTTACCAGGGATGAATTATAACTAGATTATGTTTGAGACCGGCTGTCCGTGCTTGTATGAATGAATATATTTAAAGGTATATCATTTCCATCATTACAACAGAATCACATCATACTTGGTGACCACTGTGCTGCATTGAGATGTTCCTCTCTTAACAGAGTTGTGGTTTTCATTCACCAAGTAATTCCTGCTCACTTTTCCATTTGTTCCTATTGGTGTTGTGAAAACAAATGTAGATTACATTCAATTTCAAAATGTCTTCAAAGTAATGTAGTTTGGAATAAATGGAACAATTGGTAGGTGAACCATCTTTACATTGTCATCTCCCAGTGTCTTATGCAGTGTTTGGGTGAATTTAACACTTCTGTTATTAACACTTAATGTTTGAATTCTTTCTCTTCAAATTCAGATTGTTATTTGTGCTTTGTCGTGTGTGATTTTCTATTTGGGTGGATCATAAAGATACTGCATTCACTTGGGATTACTCTAACTGTTCGAAACTGTGAAACAAATCTGTGCATTTTATCTTACAGGACAATTCGAGACAGGAATTGCTGCTGCTTCTGCTTGTTTTTTTTCCCTTTGTTGTAATATAAAGTTGATTTACTTTCCAAAACATACCGATGGGACAGTCCTAAAACTTTTATTTAACCCATGTCAAGCAACTGTACAACAGCAGTAGTTTTCTTCCTGCTGCAAACTTCAGTCGGTGTCCTCTTTTTATTTTTCAATATTCCCTGTCACTTTCTCACCAAGGTCCAAAATCACAAGACTCCTCTTGTTTCTCACTACTTACCTTCTTTGAAATTGAAATGCCCCCCTGTTTCTTCACTCCTCACTGCTGCCTGCACACTCTCTCCTGCTCTTTAATTCTACCTTGGCAATGAAAACATGACATAATGTGAACTAAATCTTCCACTGTTGTCTACCACCAGCAGAATTCCCAATCCAGAAGGACAAGAGCTCAAACAGTCTCAGGTGGTGAGGAGTCTATGGTAATATTTCAGTTTATATACAGTACAAACTCAGTCATGATTCATCATTGCGATAGAAAGCCTCACAGGTATATATATATATGTATATATATATATGTATATATATATATGTATATATATATATATATATATATATATATATATATATATGTTTATATACCGTGTGCGCATTTTCTCTCTTTCTCCCGTTCTTTGCCATCAGTCATCAACATTTTTGAACAGATCACTACTCAAGAGGACAAAATCGTATTAAACACATTTCCATAACATACTAACATAATGTCTAACAAATGGAGTGATGCATAAAAATGCACATCCATTCTGGCAGGTGTTTAAAATGAACTGATGATGAAGCTGTTGATTAGTTCAATGATTTCTTCAGTGATTTTATTGAATTTCCTAAATAAACTAGCAACTGTCCCAACGTATGTGGTATCCAGTGGTGTGGTACGTTTGTGTGTATGTTGTATTTGGTCCTGCAACCTGGTAATCAATATAGTATTAAGTAATGATGACATAAAGCCATAAAGCAGTATTATAAAATGTGTCCAATGTTCTCTGGTGCTGTGCATTTTAATGTTACAGTGGAAGTTGGTTGACTTATCTTGATGCAACAAACTGTTAATGTTTCACCCAGAGCAGTAATGATCCACTCTTTTCCCCCGTGATGCTCATTTTAGTAGAAGTGTTTTTTGTTTTTTTTTGTGTATGAACGTTCACTTATTTCCTCCAGTGTTGTTTTACTTTTGTTTCACATTTACTCTTCTTGACCAATTTATAATTGTTAAAACCTGTTACTGAAAACACAAGTGTCTGTGCTCTCACACAGGCTGTAATTTACCAATCCTTTTAAAATATCACAAAGATTCCCTCTACATGTCCATTAAATTGGTCTGTACTGATTAGTTGTCTTTGCTTTGCTCTCTCTCTACACTTGGCCAGTCTCCCTCGTCGACTGCGTACACCTTGACCACCCCTGGGCTGCCCCCTGGATGGGAGGAGAGGAAGGACACCAAAGGAAGAACTTATTACGTCAACCATAACAACCGCACCACAACCTGGACTAGGCCAATTTTGCAGGTACTGCAGGTGTGAAGGGTACCTGACAGTCAGGCTGGACTCTCTTGCTATGCATGATGGGACTGGACTTCTCCTTGGCCCATTCATGGCCTAGGCCTGTGCAATGTACCTCCTCCTCCACAAGTTTTCCCCACACGTTTCTCTTCTGTGTAACCATAAAGAATGATAGAAAGAGTGTGTAAATTCAACATGTCTTATTCTGTCTTACCAGCGGACCAGTTTCCTATTCTGTCCAACTTTGTTGCACATCTTCCTTCTCCTGTCTAGCATTTTGTTTTACAATCTTGATGAAGTACAGCTCTGCAAAGGTTACGTCTTCTAACGGAAATCATCACTTTTCTCTCCCTTTTCTCATTTCAACCTGTATTTCCACTTTTCTTCCTCTGGTAGTGCCTACTTGTGATTCAAGTTATGGTTAATGCTTACGTCTGTCCTCTTCCAAATCCCTCTCTCTGTTTCTGCTGTAATCACAGAACTGCTGGTCAGGTTATACCTGTTCATCCGTCTGTCTGACCACATCTATTTCTGTTATTACATAGCAGAGAACACTGACAAATGATTACAGTATGATGGCGACTGTTTGTTTTCTTTCACCAAACAGCTTAATTTTCCTCATTCCAAACCCTCTTTTAACCTCAAAAGTGCTTTCTTACTGACAGTTGACTGAAGACGGAGCCAGCACATCAGCAGCAGCATCAGCATCGGGAGGAGCCTCGGCCCTGACACCCACATCTACCCCCTCCTCCTCCTCCAATGCCTCCAACAACCACCTCCATGAGCCCCAAGTCCGACGACCTCGTAGCCTCAGCTCCCCTACTGTCACCCTTTCCACCCCCTTAGAGGTGAGATTGATCCACCTGCCCATATCTCTTTCCTTTATTTTAATGGAGGGGAACTTATTTCTGTCTTCTTTTTTCTCCAATCTTTTCTCTACCACATTTTATTTTTGTTAAAGAATTATTATCTTCAGATATATAGGACAGATATAGGATATATAAGGAAATATTAATGTCACCTTTTGTCTTTTCTCATCATCCCTCATTTTCATCTCTCTATCGTCTTCCTGCTGTTTGTTTCCTCTTGAGCTGATGACTGAGCACTAAAGCAGCTCTTCGTTGAACTAGCAGTGCAGTCGGTGTTTCATTCTGCAGTGCAGTGTTTTAAAGCAAATAACATGCCAGAGCTAATGTGGAAAATTCAGGACGGTAGATTTATCCAGTTACCGCTGAATGAATAATTTAAGCCAATCACGGGTCCCAAAAGATTGTATAATTTGCAAAAGCAAACCTGAGGAAATCTAAATCCTCATACTGACCTTGGGAACTAAATGTTCTCAAACTCGGAGGCTATTTTATAACACAAAATGTTTCATAGGTAACATTTCAAGATTTAAATTATACATCATGGCATTTTATTCTTAAAGTCATCCTTCGCTTTTCATAATAGATTTGATACTATGAAGAAGGATTTATAAAGATATAATAGATCTTTTGTTGTTGTCACTGTTATGAGAAAAACAATTAAAACAGTTTGGCAGGGTAACACTTTATAATAAGTACACGCTATCGGCATTAGTTAAACATTTATAAATATTGAATTCATCATTTATAATGCATGAATACTCATTAGTATGTAGTTCATAAACACAGTTATAAATATTTTACATATGCTATCAGCTGAGGAACAGTGTCCAAACAGCTGCTGTACTCAAGCAGCCAATCAGCATCCACCTCCAACAAACGAGCTCTTTGATCGACTTACAAGCGACTGCTCTCTCACCTTCTCTGTGTGTCCAGCAGTCACTCAGTACATGCCAACACTTGAGTGTACATGAGTAAAACATTTATAACTGTGTTTATAAACTACATACTAATGAGTATTTGAGATTGGAGTTCCTATCGGTCGGCAAAAGTGTGAAAAAAAGATCACTCATGTTTTTGTGGTCCTCCTCAGTCTAAGTGCAGGAGATAAAACACACGATGTTGACTCCCGCGCTCATTGGGACGTCACAATGCACTAAATTCCTGGAATTGTTTTCTCGCAGAGACCCGCTTTGTAAAACATGCGAGAGTGCTGGCGAGGGCAACGATATCCAAAAACTGAAAGTCTCGATTTAGGGATTTAATATTCAGACGAATCAGATGATGTATGTATGTAGGTAGTAATAGTAATAGTTATACACAACTTATTCCACCGAAATGTCAACGTTTTGAATTGAGCAATCGTTTTCTTTATTCTATAATGAAGTAAGAATTGAGGGTAATTTGGATCGAATTGTATGTGATCTTGTCCTTGAACAAAAACTAGCTGATGGAGACCTGCAGGTTGTTTAATTAAGGTGTGTGTGTGTGTGTGTGTGTGTCTTTACAACTAAATCAGAAGCAGAAAGGTGTAATTACCACTTACGAAAGAGGTGGAAGGTCTGTGTCTTCATTAAGTCTTGTTCTGGTGTTAACAATCTTATCAGTCAGTGATAATTACTACTAAAATAACAATGTGATGTGGTGGGAACACTCTGCAACTTTAGTCAGATGTAGGGAAGCAGTTAACAATGATTTTCATGATGTCTATGATGAATGCTCTTATTTTTCTAGATATATCAATCAGTTCTTTAGTCCATAATGTGTCAAAAGTGTTTTTTCCAAACTTCTAAATGACAGTACCATGAGCTTCGCTATGTTTTTGTTGCATTGCATGATCTTGGAATTGGATGCCATTTGGGGAACAGATTGCAGTGTGAAAATTTGTACCATGAAATATCAGAAGCAGCAGCCTGAGAATTGGTAAAAAGAAAATGTTGCAATGGTGCACCTGTCTCCACATTGTTTATACAAGTTTATTTCCAGCTTTCTCAGTCATGGTACTGGGGTGAAGATGGTTTTCTGTTCTCATCTTTTTCAGCTTTCTAACAGAATATGGAGGCAACTTTTAGAGGATTGGTCTCCATCGTTGCACTCATGATCACAGCTTCTTTCACCTCTTTGTATTTTAGTTAGACTGCTTATATTGTACTTAATTTCTTTTTTGTTCATGATTCTAGGGAGCCAACAATATTCAGGTACGGAGGGCTGTGAAGGACACATTCTCAAATCCCCAGTCTCCCCAGCCGTCCCCATACAGTTCCCCCAAGTCACAACACAAGGCACAGCAGAGCTTTCTGCCTCCAGGTTGGGAGATGAGGATAGCCCCCAATGGACGGCCTTTCTTCATCGACCATAACAGCAGAGTAACCACTTGGGTGAGCTAATTTGTCATTTTAGTTTGAGTGATGTTACTTTCTTATTTTTTTTTAATTATGTACGAATAATAGACAATGTTTTATTGTTTGTCTGGATGTGAAAGACAAAAAAACAAAACATAAGAGACATAACTGACTAAAATAACTGAATTTCACCTTGCCTTGAAATCTAGGGCAGTGGTAACTGTTCATTTTACTGGGTCTTTTAGTGACACCTGGTGGGGTGATAGTCAAGTTTTTTAACATCTTTTTTTAGGATTCATTACATCAGAAAATGTAACTTTTGAGAGCAGAATCACACTTCACAGTTTCATTTCTTTAATTACCATACCTTCTTAAAAAAAGAAAATTCTGTGGTCCCTTGTTTATTGTGGAGGTTATGTTATGAAAATAACAAGCAAACGGCGAAATCAGCGAAGTAGTTAGCTTTATTTTTTACAATTATTATTATTAAGGCTGTAACCACACACTTTATATTGTTTTCACACACTTTATAGGAATTAACATTTTCTCACATTTCTCTCTTGTTTAAACACTCTCAAAGTTCAAACCTTTGTAGATTTTAAAACATAAGTACAGTATTATAGTATGAAACCAAAGATCAAAACCTGTTTTCCGGCTCAAACATTTATTTGAGAAATACAAATATAAACTTTTTCCTATAAATACATATGATGACTTTTTAGAAATAACAAATTTAATTTGAATGATCAACCTATGAGGTTAAACACATAGGAAATTATTAATACTGACTCGTGTGTATTTCACACTTCCTCTGACCATGCCACAGCCTCTTCGTCCTGGCGCAGCTCCGCTGTAGCGGAGGACGCTAAACACAATGTGCGCTCATACACTGTAAAAAAAAAAGCATGCGAAATTGCACAAAAAAAAGTCAGAGACACTGCGAGGCCGCGAAAGGTGAAACGTGTTATAGCGAGGGACAACTGTAAATCTTTGTCCCATTAAACTTTGGTTTCATTCCTTCTAATTCTCTGCTCAACAATTAGGAGGATCCCAGATTGAAATATCCAGTCCATATGAGGAGTAAGAGCTCGATGGAGCCTGGTGACCTTGGTCCTCTTCCTGTAAGTACAGTCACAATTACACCAACTACTCATTTAACCTACAAACTACTAACACGCATAACTTTGTTTTCTCATTCACAACCGCCATTACCAGTGTGTTCTATATTGTATACACACAGTCAGTGTATATATTTGATGTGAAGTATATGACTGTGGTTTTGCTGTAGAATATGAGGCATATGATCACATTGTATTGTGACATTTCCTTTTTAGACTAGGAGAAAGCAGCCAGCATGGGTAAGAAAGCAGATTTGGGGGCTGTGATAATTCCAAATTAGCTGGTGAAAACCTGCACTATTATCTATGTGACAAAGACACACTCCTAACAGGTGGTTCAATCATTGCTATAGCTAGATGTCAAATAATAGCTTAATGGGTTTTGTACATCTCACAGCCTTGTGTGGTGTGTGTGCATGTGTGTGTGTTCTCTCTCTTTCTCTCCCCCTCTTTTCTCTTTCACTCCATTCTGGTGGATCTTTATGCTACTTCTACACCTGGCCATGTCTGTTTGGCAGAACCTACCAGAGGAGGTTGGTTGGTGCCTCCCTCCCTCTGCCTGCTGTCTTACCTCCCTGGTCTGGTCCGGTCCGGTCAAATGCCTGCAGACAGCCTTGCACAACCCCCCCCCCCCCTCCTGTCTTTCTCTCTCTTTCTCTCTCTTTCTCTCTCTCTCTCTCATGACCAGCATGGGTGGACAGTACCTATCTTCCTTTTCATCAATTTACAATAAATTACCCCACTACTTCCCCTTTTCTGTGCTCCCTCCCTGCACAACCATCATCACCCTTCGTCTGTTAATGTTTAACACCAGGGGTCCACCACCATTCCTGGGATCCCAGTGACTGCTCCATCCCTGTGTACTTGTATCAGTGTCTGAGACACAGATGGACTAGTTGGGGATGTGGAACAAAGTGAAATGCAGTGGATATTTGTTAGGAGAGGAGCATTTATTTAGGAGGGACCTAAGGAAGGAAACATGGTTTAATCAAGCAGATGGAGCATTGGAGGAAACAAAAGAAACTGTTCGACAGAAGGAACGTGCTGTTTTTTTCTGCATGTTTATCAGTTATTTGATCTGGTGCTCCCACACACAGTTTGAAACACACATATTGTATAGATACATAATGCAGGGACACTGTTTGATAGATCGTCAGACCTCTTTCCCCACCCTCTTGACTTTCAATCTACTGTGACTCCATTATTTGCCTGATTGCTGTTGCCGTACGAGTGTGTGTGGCCTGTGATGCTGTATGGTGTGGTCAATGTGTCAGTAGTGGTGTGCTGGTTTGAACTGGTAGTGGTGGTTAAGCTTAATGTTGTCATCATAATCCTTGCCTTGCTGCTGTCTCAGACCTGACTCAAATAGGAGAGAAAATCCTTTCAGCCCTCTTGTTTTGGTTGATTGAGCTTGTCTTGCGGCAGTGTTCATTGACTGGGCATCAAGTTCAATCAAAGTCAATAAATTCAAAGAAAGGGGGGGATTTAAGTTACTATTTGAGCATGGCCTATTAAAAAGTGTTGTGCAATGGTGATGGTGGCTTTTTCCTCACTCTTCTTCCCCGTGGTCCTTTTTTTCAGCCTGGATGGGAGGAAAGAGTTCACACAGACGGACGCACTTTCTACATTGACCACAGTAAGAGGATGCATCCTACTTTATCTACTCCCTCTCTTTGTGTTATTGCAATCATTCACTGTCTTTCTGTACGTTATCGTGTGGAGGCAAGTTAATTTAAATCTTAATGTATTTATTTCATTATGCCCACAACTTATTTTTCTTTATTTTTGTTGATTTCTTTGAGTAAGTGCTCTTTACTTGTGTATTTGTCTCAGATTCTATGCTCGTCAGACTTCTTTTTGAGTCCTAAATGCAAATAAATACAAGTAACAAGTATAATCATGTGAAAGCAGAGAAACACCTTCAAATGTTCACTTTTAGAAGATGAAAATGTCAGATTCTTCGAATGAGTAATCGGTGAATTGACAATTTCACTGTAGTCTCGTCTATGTCTTAACATTTTATTTGTTTGCATCATCCAGATACAAAGAACACGCAGTGGGAGGACCCTCGACTGCAGAGTCCAGCTATCACAGGACCTGTGAGTAGTTTCCTCCTCTGCTAAAACATTGTACCTTCATGGATTCAATTTCGATTTGTCTCTGTGGTTGTTACTTAACAAACAAAATCTTCTTGTTATTCGCTGTACAGCGGGACATAATTGTTCTCCCTCCTTTGCTGCCAGCCTCCCTATCCAATCTTTAAAATAAAAGTATTAGCTGATCCCTAATGAGGATTTTCATAACATTTTGACCTCAACATTTCATGTGTACGTGTGTGTTCTCTTTTCACTGTGCAGGCTGTTCCCTACTCCAGAGAGTTCAAGCAGAAATACGACTACTTCAGGAAGAAGTTAAAGAAACCTGTAAGAATGTATTTCTTAAAATGCAGATCAGCTTGTGTGTCTCTATGAATTGTTGCTCTTGAAACTCATTTGATCAAAACTTCACATTAAAAGTCTTCATTGCTGAGCTAGGCCATGATAATGCCAGTATTTTTACTGATTTACTGAGGGATATACAGAATGTGCCCTTAATTATTTTGCGTCTTCATTCTATTGGCTACATATTTCCCCTCACCTAATTTTTCCCCTTTATTTTGTATTCAGGCGGACATCCCCAACCGATTTGAAATGAAACTGCACAGGAACAACATATTTGAAGAGTCGTACCGTCGCATAATGTCACTGAAGAGGCCTGATGTTCTGAAGGCACGGCTGTGGATTGAGTTTGAATCAGAGAAAGGGTTGGACTATGGCGGTGTGGCCAGAGAGTGGTTCTTCCTGTTATCTAAGGAGATGTTCAATCCTTACTACGGCCTGTTTGAATACTCTGCCACGTAAGTCTCAGCCGGTGTCTGCTTTAGATTTACAGAGCTGTTTCTGCTACTGGACAAACCTTTGAGGTATTTAAGAGGATATGACGATAGGACATCGCACCGAGCCAAGCTGAAATTCTTTTCTTCTTTTACCACATAGGTGGAGTAAGTGGTATTGTTCCCCTAAAAGACTTAAAGTTCCCTTCCACTTTGATTAACTTTTCCTGTCATTCAAAAAGCCATCCTGAAAGAAATGTTTCCCACATGCAGTACACTTGATGATTGTCTCAAGGACTGTTATTTTGATTTTTGAAAATGACAAAAAAATATTATTTTTATAATGTTTTCCCTCTTGATGGCCTGTTTATTTACTTTGTCAGAATTAATGAATATTAGATGTATAAATTTCGAAGATCGTGAGTAATAAACCTGGTAGTTTATTACAACCTGGTAATTAAACCCTGGATATTTCTGCCTTTGTCTTTATCTCTGTCCAGGGACAACTACACTCTCCAAATCAATCCCAACTCCGGCTTGTGCAATGAAGATCACCTCTCCTATTTCAAATTTATCGGGCGTGTGGCAGGAATGGCTGTGTTTCATGGAAAACTACTAGATGGTACACTGCTTGATGCTTGGTCCTGTTATTATGTTAGTGAATGTTCAGTCCTGACATGTGTGTGAGGACATAAAAGTAGCTTTTTATGATTTTTTATATATGATTTATTTCTGCATGCACTATTATTGCAGCACTGAATTGCCTTCTGCTCTCTTAGGCTTTTTCATCCGACCATTTTATAAGATGATGCTGGGAAAACAGATCTCTCTTAAAGACATGGAGTCTGTGGTAAGAGCTTGTTACTGCTAGACCCTGATATGATAAATTGTCTAAATCCCTGCAGTTAGGGCTGAACGATTAATCAAAATTATATCGAAATACGGCCTAGTGCAATTTCCAAATTGCAGGAGGCGTAATATTTGTTAAAGCCAAAATGTATGTCAAAATATCTTTTTTGATTCCTTATTGTCTTGATCTATACACATCTTACTCTACAGACTGAAGAGAACATATTTGTTTCTTACAGATCTGCACAAATATCAGAAAATATTCCTTTTAAATATGTTTTTCGGACTAAAATGAGTAAAATAAAATCACCATTCCAATCACAGATTCCTGTCAAAAATAATCACAATTAGATATGTTTTCAAAATCGGTCAGCCTTACCAGCAGTTTATATTTTACTAAATCTGACATTGTGAAAAATGCTGAAATATGTATCCAGGGAGCATGTCTTGATTTTTCAGATTCATAAATCACTTGACTTTTTTTTTTTTTTTATTAGACCATATAGCTCTACCAATACTTGAGTCCTATCTTGAAATTAGAAAGAAAGAAGATTAGCAGTCTTGCGATTTTTCCCTGTTACGAGACCAAACGGTAACCTCAGCGTTGACACCTTAATAATTGTATGTAGGACCTTTTGTTAATTATTATTATTATCTGCCCTTTAGGACAGTGAATACTACAACTCTCTGAAGTGGATCCTGGAGAATGATCCCACTGAGCTGGACCTGAGGTTTTGTATTGATGAGGACAACTTTGGACAGGTAGGCAAACTTAAAATCAGTATGTTTAAATCTCAAAACTCTAAATCAGGAGTATCCCATTCTTTATTTTCACTGTGTCTTTCCCTTTTCTTTCTTTCTTAGACATACCAGGTCGACCTGAAGCCCAGCGGCTCCGACATGGTTGTCACCAACAGCAACAAAAAGGAATACATAGAGTAACTAAAACAAATGCATTGTTTTTCTCTTTATGTGAACAGATGTAAACCTTAATTACAACATATTCAAATATTATTTTAATTAATTAATAATTCACCTGTTGATTTATCTTTTCTTCCAACAGCCTGGTCATTCAGTGGAGGTTTGTTAATCGGGTTCAGAAGCAGATGAATGCCTTCCTGGAGGTATTTATATGCAATAATATAATGTCACCATGTGGGGGCAGTGTGACCACACAAAAAGCTTTTATTTGTGAATTAAAAATTGAGCCTCTGCATGTAAACCTTGACCCTTGAAGCTTCCGGTGCTTATCAACAACTAGTGTTAAATATTAATTGAATTCCTCTGCATTTATTTTTTGCTTGAATTGTGCATTTGAAACAATCATCTTTACATAATGTATTCTTTTTTTATATATTTTTTTTTATAGGGATTCACTGAGCTCATTCTCATAGATCTGATCAAGATCTTTGATGAAAACGAACTGGAGGTATGGATACTTTGCTAGTACCCTCTGAATTATTTGACATCTAGTGACAGAAAATTATTCAACAGCAATATGTGGATAGGTTTGTTGCGTAAGTTCCATTTTGTTAATGAAGTAAACATCCAGCTGCTCCATGTGTACATTCATCGCTTATGTAAATATTTGCTGCGTACATATTTGACAAACTTCCGCCTGGACTCACTGTAATATACATACCTGCTATACTAGGTCAGATTAAAAAATGATAACACTATACGTGTGATAATAATAAAATAGTTTGTTTAATTCACATTCTATTTCAGATCTTTTACTCTTAAAACTTGACAGAAACATGGTAAAGAGCAGAGTATGGCTTTTATTTTAAGGAAGTGACTTTGACGTCGTCTTTTTGTCAATTTTGTTTATTTTCTTTTCAATCTCATCTTCTTCTCTGTTTTTGTTGGAATGAGACATGTACCTCAGATCCATTATCTTTAGATCAACTAACACATTTATCTCCGGAAATTAGTAGAAAAAAAAAATGTTGCCCTTTAATTACCTGCAGTACTGTCAATGCCCACGAGGGGCCCGCAGCCCACACTTTGAACATAATGTATTAGTCATGCCAGCAATTCTCAGTCATCTTCTACCACAGAAGAAACAATGTCTGTTCCTTTGATGCATTTTCTTTCTCTCTGCAAAGCTGCTCATGTGTGGTCTTGGTGATGTCGACGTCAACGACTGGAGACAACACAGCGTTTACAAGAACGGCTACTGTCCCAACCACCCCGTCATACAGTGGTTCTGGAAGGTGTGTGTGTGTTTTTTTTTTCATTTTTTTTTTTTTTGATATCTTCAAACACATTGCTTCACAGCAAACATGTACTCTCTATTATCGCAAAGAAGCTTGTTTGCTCTGCTGAAAGAGCCTGAGGTTTTTGTAACTGGAAATGTTTGAAGTCTGTTAAGTGACCTGACCTGACGATTCACAGAAAGACAGATGTCCCTCAGGCATTGTTTGCCTGAATTGCAACTGTCACTATTTCACAACAAAAGTTCTGACGATGTTCAAATGACGATGTTCTCGAAATGTCTTGTTTTGTCCACAAACCAAAATGATTCGGTTTTAATGATTTATGAGTTATGTGGAGCAAAGAAACAAAAAAAGTATTTTCACACAAATAAAATACAATATTTTTTGCATATGAATGATGATAATAATTCTCCAACTGTGTCGACAGTTTATACGTACACATCAAAAAACCATGTGTATTATTTACTACACACATATGCATACACAGGTTACATTGCAAAGTAGTTTTTTTCTGTTAAACAAGGAAATATATAATTTTTATTTTTTTACTGAGAGATTTTGTTTGTTTCCTATCAGGTTGTCCTGTTGATGGATGCTGAAAAACGAATCCGACTTCTCCAGTTTGTAACGGGAACTTCGCGAGTACCAATGAATGGCTTTGCAGAGCTTTATGGTAGGTGAACATGATGTAGTACATTCTTCAGAACTTCACACTTGTACAACGGTGCTTTGTTTTTGGATATCATACATTAGTAGAATCTTATGTTATGGTGACTCTGGTGACTATGGTGTTGTCGATTCTGAAGATCTCTCTGGATCGTGTCAACATTGCCGTTATAATTGCAATTTCTTATTTTGTGCCAGGTTCTAATGGTCCTCAGCTGTTCACGATTGAGCAGTGGGGAACACCAGATAAGTTGCCACGAGCTCACACATGGTAAGAACACACACACACATGCTCGTATTCTGGTTCAAGCTAGCTTAAAGTGACATTGTCAATATATACCTATGCTACATTGTGAGTGTTTATCTTTATTTCCCTCTCAATTTAACTTGCTCATTTGTTGCCAATCAACACTGCAACAGAGTATAACATAGGCCTATGAGAATATTATATATGGTATATGGTCACAAATGAAATCTTTCATCCATTTGTAATTGAGAAGAGGAGAAAAGCTTAACCTCAACTTGAAGGTCCAATGTGTAAGAGTTCTCGACATCTAATGGTTAGAATGTGGGGGCGGGTTATTTTGGTACTGTTCCTGATGGAAACACAACAATCATATGTACCGAAACCAAACCGTTGTAGTCTGTGGAAACGCGCCATTAGGTGGCCTTCACAAACCAGAAAGAATATTGTCCTTTGTTTGAAAACATTGGTAACTCTTTAGAATAGGAAACACATATTCACCATTAACTTGGTGCTTACTTACATATATAAGTAGCATACTAGCCCTTTATTGCTAATCATTAAGCACATATTAACACCTTATTCTAATATAACCGTATTCTACCTCTTTTACAACATGAATTAAGATTTTTTCCTACATAAGACGTTAATAAGTGCTGTATATTTACTAATAAAGGGCTAGTATGCTACTTATATGAATGTTAGTAAGCACCTAGTTGCTGGTGAATATGCGTTCCCTAATCTAAAGTGTTACCAATAACTGTTGTCTTGCAAAAAGCCGCTTCACGACCGAAATCTTATCAAGGTATTCTGCAAATTGAACAGAATACAATGTTTCCTTTTTCTTAAACGTGCCAATGAAATGTTTTTCCCTCTCAGTTTCAACCGTTTAGACCTGCCCACCTACGAATCTTTCGAGGACCTGAGAGAGAAGCTCCTCATGGCTGTGGAAAATGCGCAGGGCTTTGAAGGAGTCGACTAAAATGGACTGAACCCAAGCAACCATCTATTTAAAAAAAGAAAGAAATAAAGAGACAAAAAAACGCTACAGGGATTTCAAGCCAGCTGCTGCAGCAGTTCTGTGCACGCATGTTGTGCTGTTACATTCGAGTGTGATCCACCAACACAGCACAGTGGTTTGAGACTGCACAGCAACTTGTCGAGCCAATATGCCTACGTCTTTATATCTTTTCAGCGTGGGTAGGTCACTCCTTAAAGGAGCTCGGGGAAAGAACTGGCTCCTGGAATCTGTCATCGATGGGCATGAGTGATTAACGATGATGACGACTGTAGACCTGCCCTCTGATCTGCCATTTCTTTTCCCCTTTACCCTTCTCCTATGAAAATCTACAGTGCTGGAAAACATTATTGCATTTCAAAAGCTCCTTTACGTACATATTAGCGCAGTATTCAAACACTCTTCAGTGGAAGAGTCTTAGCATGGCCTTAATCTGGCTCCTACATGCACTATTTCTCTAAGAAACTGATATGGCACTATGATCACAACTCTCTCTAATCCTTAGACCAACACCAGATTACCTTAGGAATGCTTGCTAATCACATTTCAGGAAATTGGCACACACACACACACCAACCCCTCTGTAGAGCCGTGTATATGTTGTGTGATCAAAACTTGCCAGTGAAGCCTTTTTGTAGATTAAATTTTTTTGTTTTTTTCCCCCGTTTTTTAACCACTGGTAAAGATTCAAAGAATTGAGGGTGACGAGACCCCTGGAAATAGTTTTTTTTATAGTTTTTGTCATCACCTTTTTTTAATTATTGGTATAATTCTTGTGGGAAAACGCTCTCAATGTATTTGTACCGAGAAACGACGTTGTTTACTATCTTGGAAATTCTCTTATGACATTGTATGAAGTGCAACTTCCCGGCTCGTCTGGGAATTGATCAATCCATATCATTTGTTATGGTGATAGCAAATGTGTTGACTAAACTGGTTTTTATTGTAGTGCTATGAAAGCAGCATGAACATGTATCTTGTGTTTGCTCTCTAGTAATCTGTCGGCAAGGGAAAAACAAACTGGGGATATAGTTTCAGTGAGACATGATTATATTAACACTCTTATGCTTGTTGCTGTTCATAATGCTGTAAATCATTCTTGGGGGGGGGGGGGAGGTGGAAATAACCCATTTTAAATTCTTTCGTGATATATAAATATATGTATGTATTACATTTAACAGAAGTATTACTGATAAACAACTTTAAAATGAAGCTGTGTGTATGTGGGAGTGAAAGCTGTGATTGCCAATGAATATAAAGCAGCATGTTTCTTACGAAGACCTTTTTTTCTTTTCTTATGTTTCCGTTTCTCTCCATTTCTAACACCATTGAACCTAAAGGGCACTTTATAGATCACTCTGAGATCATGTCAACTATTATGTCTTGTCATTAACTTGAATGTGATTCTTGTTTTTTTTTCTTTCATTCAGAGCATGTATCTGGTGCAATATAGTCTGTAAATCTGGGCTGCTGCTGAGGTGGACAAAAAAAAAAGTTGTCAGGAGTGAAGCAGACTTGACATCCTTTAGTATTGTCTGTTGTATCTCTTTTTCTATCACTTTTCCTCTACTTATCCCTGCTTGTATTCCCTCTCTCCTGTGATCCCACCTCTCAATCTGACTGTAATGTTTAGTCCTGTTTTTTCTTTGTCTTCTTTTTAAGAAAAAAATGTTTTGTTTTTTTAAATAAATGACACAAGATAACACTTATTATTATTATTTTATTTTTTTCAAGAAGGGGAAACAGAAAAATCCCTCTTCTATCAGCAAGTCTGTGGTTCAATCAACAATCAAATAAAAAATGAAACGTCATAGATTTTTCTTTGAGTTGATTAAACGCTGGACTTGAGTATGTTTACTTATTAGAAATAGAGACTCGATAAGAAGCGGAAACAATTTGAAACAACAAAAAAAGAAGAGTAATGGTAAAGTTTGTAAGCAATTGTGTTATAGAAATTCAAACCCAGTATTTTTCCACAAAAACTTACCCTGCCTAATAATTTTGTAACACTTTGACATGCTAATGAATTGAATATGTTAATCCAAATTGATTGTTTGTGCAACTATGTTCACCTGAAGTGGAAAATAAGTTCAATGTTTGAACAATGTCCCAACATTGACATTTAAACTGAAAACATCTTGTCTTGACTTATAGACTCACCCTTGTGGAATAACACACATCACGCACATCACATGGTAAACAAAACAACGCAAATTTGCACATAGACTATGAATTTGTGGCCACAATTTTTCTCACGTTTGGTGCTATTTAGATTTTAATGTAACCTTTTTTATTATATATACTTAAATGTTGCGTCATACTTTACTTTTAACATGACACCACTTGACACCATTTCTTAATCATTAACTTACACAGACATTTTCCCTTATTTAAACAGAATGAAGCGCTGCAGTGACTTGATTAGACATCACAGTTAAAAAAAAGTACGGAAGAAGATTAGGGCAAAGTACGGAAGAGGATTGGGGCAACATTTGAATTTTTTGGAAACAAAATAAAATAAAACAAGCCAGAATTCTGAAAAAAAAAAGGTCAGAATTCTGACTTTAATCTCACAATTCTGAGAAAAGGTCAGAATTCTGACTTTAATCTCAATAGTCAGGCTGCTTTTCCTTTTATACATACAGTACATATACAATAGTGGGTATTGTATTCCAAGTTAGATGGGCATGACATGAGAATACTGCCTGTCCAAAGGCGCTTTTTCTAAATGGATCCAAACAGTCTCTTCTGGAACTTGGCCCTAGTCGACCTGTTTTGATTTTTCTTTTGTTTTTATAAACTCCTGTAGTGTAACAGGGGCTGGTCCACAGGGGATTTTAAACACCAGGATCAAAATCTGCATGTTTAATCGTGTTTTCTCAGCTCAATAAATGAGTTTTAAGATACTGCAAGCTGTACTGCCAATCACAGCACAGCTTCAACTGGACACCTGCTGAGATGACATCGCCGTTTAGTAGAGCTGCAACTAACAATTGTTTTCATAAGCGATTAATCGTCTGGTCCTTAAAATGCTAAAAAAAAAATGTTGTTCAGTGTTTGTCAAGCCTGGAAATGATGAGGGTCTACAATGTCTTGTTTTGTCCACAAACCAAAATGAGTCAGTTTTAATGATTTCTTTGTTATGTGGAGCAAAGAAACAAAGAAAATATTCACATTCAAGAAGCTAAAACAATCAGAAATCTTGTTTTAATCATGAAAAAATCTTCAAACCGATTAATCGATTATTAAAATAGTTGACGATTAATTTAGTAATTCATCAATGAATTGTTTCAGCTTAACCGTTTAGAGAGTTATTGCTCTTGAGAAAAAAAGCGTACAATCACTTGTTATGAATTGTATTATTATTTTTCGTCACCCCCAGTATGAGCCTTTTATATTATCGTCAGCCAGATCAGCCCAGAAAAGTTTGAGTTTTGAGTGTTTTGGTTCTCCAAAACAAGTACTAAAAACATACATTTAAACCACAATACAAGACAACGCTACAACTACGTATACATCATGAAAAACACGAATAAGAAAAATACAAAAGAGCAGCACACGTGAAAGCGCGTTCTCACAAAGTCATTTGAGTCTTCGTTTTCGCATGTGTTTGTACGTGTGCGAGTACATCTCTCTGTGTGTCTGCACGTATTGTGGTGAAGGGACTTCAGTTCATTCACACAGGCAATCTAGGAGTTATCAGCCCCAAGGACAAGCAAATAAACGCCACCCGGCCAGTCCAGGGACGTTTTATCAAGACCTCCTATCCTTTATCTGGTCACAAACAAGCCCACAGCCAACTCCTCTTTAGAACCACCTGCCTGATAAAAAAATCACATAGAACAGATGTTGTTCTATCGATATATTAGTTAACTAGAAAGAAAAAAAACCCTAACAACTGTTTATAAGTTCAAACAGATCCCTTTGGTTTCTACTTTTATGTGAATTATTATTATTACTCAATGTGAAAAGTGTCATTGCATATTGAGGAAACATTGCAACATTACTGTTAATAACTTCACCAAGTATAAGAAAAGCCACTACCATGGATAAAAATAACAACGCCACAGTAGTGAAAAAGGTATGAAAAATATACGTCTTTTTGCTATTAAATTGTTCTTATGGTGTGTCTGTTTTATATTTCAGAAAATGTACTATCTGTATCTGTTTGAGTTTTTAGAAGGAAACAAAACAAGGACTGCAATATCTGAGTATAATGTCTTACATAGAGGTGGAAAGTAATTAATTATATTTACTTGCAATACTGTAATTGAGTAGTTTTTTTGTGTACTTGTACTTTCTTAAAATTTGTAATTTTACTTTTACGTAAGTATGTTTTTTTTTTTTTTTTTAAATACTGTACTTAACTACATTGTAAATCACATCTGTTACAGGGTAAGAAAAAAGTGTTGGCCTGATGAATGATGAAGACAGGTGAATGATGAGGACAGGTGAACGATGAAGACAGGTGAATGATGATGAGGACAGGTGAATGATGGTGAGGACAGGTGAATGATGATGAGGACAGGAGAATGATGGTGAGGACAGGTGAATGGTGAGGACAGGTGAATGATGGTGAGGACAGGTGTATGATGAGGACAGGTGAATGGTGATGAGGACAGGTGAATGATGAGGACAGATGAATTATGATGAGGACAGGTTAATGATGATAAGGACAAGTGAATGGTGAAGACAGGTCAATGGCGAGGACAGGTCAATGATGAGGGCAGGTCAATGATGATGAAGACAGAATGATGATGAGGACAGATGAATGATGAGGACAGATGAATGACGATGAGGACAGGTCAATGATGATAAGGACAGGTGAATGGTGAAGACAGGTGAATGGCAAGGACAGGTGAATGATGAGGACAGATGAATGATGATGAGGACAGGTCAATGATAATAAGGACAGGTGAATAATGAGGACAGGTGAATGATGAGGACAGGTGAATGGTGATGAGGACAGGTGAATGATAATGAGGACAGATCAATGATGAGGACAGATGAATGATGATGAGGACAGGTCAATGATGATAAGGACAGGTGAATGGTGAAGACAGGTGAATGGCAAGGACAGGTGAATGATGGGGACAGGTGAATGGTGATGAGGACAGGTGAATGGTGAGGACAGGTGAATGATGAGGACAGGTGAATGACGAGGACAGGTGAATGGTGATGAGGACAGGTGAATGGTGAGGACAGGTGAATGATGAGGACAGGTGAATGATGAGGACAGGTGAATGACGAGGACAGGTGCATGGTGACAACAGATGAATGATGAGGACAGATGAATGATGATGAGGACAGGTCAATGATGATAAGGACAGGTGAAAAAGGAGGACAGGTGAATGATGAGGACAGGTGAATGGTGATGAGGACAGATGAATGGTGAGGACAGGTGAATGATGAGGACAGGTGAATGATGATGAGAACAAGTGAATAATGAGGACAGGTAAAGGTGAGGACAGGTGAATGTTGAGGACAGGTGAATTGGCATTAATTAAGGTCCCTGAGTGAGTGAGTGAGTAAGTTAAAGCATTGTGACCTTTGACCCGTTTTGACTGATACATTTTGTGTTTAAATATTTTTGTCAGTGCTTTCATTTGTAATGGTTTGCCTTTAATTAAAAACTATTCATGTGACATTTGTGTCCCCTTGTCCCATTTGCTCGACACAAGAAAGAACCTCAACCTTGCTAAAGAAAAACTTAAACTTGACTACATTTGTAGTGCTTGTACTTTTAATCAAAAAGAGTGGTACTTTTACTTGAGTAGAATATTTCAGTACTCTTTCCACCTCTGGTCTTACAATGAAGCAACATGTGCAAAGGTTGCAGTTGCCTGTCTGTCTTGATATAAAACAAATCACTTCCTGTGTGCAGTGCAGGAACGGTGCCTTGCGGCATGAGAGCTATCTGATTTGACTTTATACTGTGCCCATGAGGTGCATTTTCAGTCAATTTCTACTGCCAGGATCCAACATCTCCAGCTCACAGTGGCTTTTTAGGTGAACCTGTTGCCTAACCGAAGTTTTTCAGTTACCCCTTCTTCCACCCCTCACCCTCTATCTCCACCTCTGGTCAGGGTCGATCAATATTTCCCCTCTAGCTTATCACTAATGTGGAACTGGCTGTTTGTCCAAACTCTGCTCGGTCTACATAAGCCATGGACAGCATGGTATCAAACTTAAATGCGCCATGAATCACCTCATGAACCTGCGGCAACGGAAGGACTACTGGACTTTTTGAAAAACCCAAAGTAAGGAAGAAACAATTTGGCACAGAGAGACTAAGAGACTCGACTTGATTTTTTTTTGGTGCGAAATGGGAACGAACAGAGAGAAAAGTGAAACTGGAAGCTGATGAATTTGGAAAGGATCTAGAAACGTGAGGTGAGTTTGCTTCCCTGCAACATTTCTGAATTTTTACTGTTTCTATCTATCTATCTATCTATCTATCTATCTATCTATCTATCTATCTATCTATCTATCTATCTATCTATCTATCTATCTATCTATCTATCTATCATTTTATTGCCAATTAATGTTTCTCCACATCCACAAACTGCTTTTTTTTGTTCTTTCTAATTTCAGCAGGTCATCCAGGCACCAGTCTGAATTAGTAACCCCGCCGTCTGCATATCTTCACTAAACCTCGTCCTCTAGAGCTGTGGAGTGTGACAATGGTGTTTGTGTCCTGTTTATCAAACGCCATTATCACACTAAATAGCTACGGTGTGGCAGAATACCTCAATATGTTCAGTGTTCTTCGTTTCCCCCCATTTGTTTGCCTTGTGGTTTCTGTGTAATCCCTATTTCAAAGTCCCCACGTGTCAATATAGCGGCCATAGTGTGGGACACATTCCACCCCGCCGAATGCTCTGAGATGGAAATAGAAATAGAACGTTGATACGTCGTACGTGATCTCCTGCACCTGCCTGTGACCTACTTTTTAAACGTTTTCAGTGCTAATTTGCTACTGGACACCTTCACTTTTATGTACGGATAAGAATAGATCGCCCATTTGTATTTCATGCTCTTGCCGCAATCACAATTCCATGAAATGTAAAGATGTAAATCAAATTGTAAACGGATACAATGCTGTATGGTGCAAATAAACTTTTTATTTGTATGTTTGCTTGTTTTTGTTATAGAAAACGTTGTTTTGCACTTGAACCTCTCCCAATCAGATGACACGTTCTATTCCATGACATCCAGCCCAGAGCAAACACAGGACAAGCAGATGTTTGCATCCCCATGCAGACACACGGTCGATAATCATGTTGCAATACTTGCCTTCACTGAAAACCTGTAACCTTTGAATAGGCTGAGAGAAAAAAAGAGAGACACTTTTCACTGTCAAAGATTCCTACATACATTCCGACAGTAGTCTTTCTGTTCGTTGTTTGTGGGTCGTATGTGATGTAACGTTTACCTTATTCCAAATAGAAACAAATGCTAATATTGTGCATTTTTAAAAAATTAAAAGAGCTACAGCTCATACTGTGCACCTTGAGGTGTATGAAGGACAAGTATGACCAAAATATTTTTATTGCTAGTTCTTTTATTGTATTTTTAATGCACTTTTTGATGTACTTTTTTAGTTTGTCTGCAGGTAAATGTGTGGCCCAGCTAAATTTCTTGGTTTGAAAATGCAGCCCAACCGAGTTTGTGATTGAATAGTCCAAAAAAAAAAAAGGTTGAAATGACAACATTATCAGAGATCATTTTCTTTTAAATCAGAATCATTTCTTTAATATCAAAGCTTTATTCTTTGCTTCTACAGCAGCCTTAGCCTCAACCTGAGAGTCATGTCACCGATTTGGGTCCGAGGGTTAAAACAGTGACACAAGGGCAGAGAGGCTTATTATATCGAGCTGGAACATATCTGGCATGCTATTGAGATGAAATGGACTCTGTCGATTTGGCTGTGATTGTCAGGTTAGTGTCTCTACTGTTTGTGCAAGACCAGTGCAGCGTAGATCCCTGAAGTCAGAAACCTATCTAGCAAACAGATTAATAAATCACTTTCAGTGAATACATTCAATAAACACGAGCTTTGTCTTCAAAATGCCTTTTCAAATATGACATCATTCTTAACCGATGGCATTACCCATTGAATAAATGCTGTCATAATGTTACATGAGGCAAAAATACAGTGTGTTCGTCAACCTTTGTCACTTTCCTAATGCAAACGCAATGACCTATACTGGAACACAGCATCAACACGCTATACGTTTGTGTCCACTTCAAAGACATTTCTTCAAAGCCATGACTTAATATGTTCATTAATTTAATGAACTGAGAGTTAGAAAATGTCAAAACAAAGTAGAAAAACAAGCATCAATCTGTAAAGAAACATCATCACTATACATATAGCAATCTAAGACATCACAGTTCATTGCTGCTGATGAGCAACATCTCACATCTCTTTAAGTGTTTTTTTTTTTTTTTTTTGTCAATTTGTCACAGTTCCAACCAAAATATAGTAAGGTTTCCTTCACTATAGATTGTAAATTCAGCACACAAACTCACATTCAGACACAATCTCTGGTGAAAAATAAATAAAAATGCATCTTCCAAATGTTCAACACGAGATGAAACAATCTTCCATATAAAACAGCATCCATTATCTGCCCTGCAGCAGCTTGGTGTTTTTCGCTGTTTCTGGAGTCAGAGAAGGAAACTATAACAGCCTAACTTCACAATTCTGAATTAATAACCAAAGCCTTAGTCCAACCCCAAAAAACTCCCATTTCAGTTATAACTTGCCCTTCACTGTTGGCCCAAAGGTCTTCTTCTTGGGTGCAGCAGGAGGTTGGGCTTTGTTTTTAGGAGCAGACGTGGGCTTTTTGGCTTTAGGCTGAAGGGAAGCGAGGCCCAGGATCTCACAGTACATGTTGCACTGATGCAAAGCTTTGAACTGGTCAATGAAGGAGGTGGAACAATTTCCCTTGAAGCCCTTATATCTACACATAAAGAAAAACAAAACAAAACATAAATCTCCACGATCCATCAACCTTATCCGTCAGTGCTCTTGGTTCTCAAACAAAACACTCACCCTTTCTTACAGGTGGCTATTCCCACATCGGTGAGCCTCATTCCCACTCCTGAGAACACAAAAACCAGGTTAATATGTAGGATCGTTATTAATAATATAATGAATTTATATTCAAATATCAATTTTGTTTTCCCAAACCTTGCATGTCTGTAACCAGCAGGTTACCCTCTGTGTTTTGATAGACCCAGTGCTGGAAAGCGCAACATTTCTGTCCGGCTACAGAGTCCTTTCTCAGCAGGTTGATCTCTTTGCCGTCCTTGACAGAATACTTGACAAAGTTACCAATCAGCTCCTCCTCCAGTGTAGCGTAGGGGATGTCATTGGACGGACGGTGAACCAGGTAGATGGGAATGATCCTGGTGGAGGCACGATAACAGTGTCATGTTTTTGGGAACCAGTGTTTTGCATTAAGCTCAGAGTTTATTGAATAAATATCACTCACTCTGGGACTTCTCCAAAGGCTTCAACAGACTGAGCTGCGGTAGTGTACACCTTGATGTATTCTCTTGCTGTATTCTGGACTTGACACTCCTTCAAAGCAAAAAGTACAGCAACATTACAATTATACTATGCATCAAAATCTTTTTTTGTTCTATTAAAGCTTTGATAAAGCGTTTTTCTCATAATCTGTTTTCTGTTCTTATAGAGAGTATATGATATATACATAGAAAAAGATACAAAAAACTAGGGAGGCAGGGATAAGACACAAGTGAGGGCAGACAATCGCAAAAGGAAGACAGGACGTAGGAAGTAAAACTATACACACACAAAAACAACTATAAAATAAAACAAGAAACAAGAAACGGAAACGCAGATACACAAATCTAAAACCCCAAGGTTAAAGAAAACAGAATTAAAGAGAAAAAAATCCAAAAACAATTATCCAGGGGTTGTGACAGTCTGATAATACTGCAGATAAAAAACTGCTATAAATAACCCAGTGCCATATGTCAATACAACTGAATTTACACCTGCTTTCATAGCTGGAAATCAAACACTTGACCTGCCAGTTGTAAGATGACTCATCCCCCCACTCATCCACTGTAGCCCCCAGTGCTGCATTACTGACAATTACAGTGTCTGGAAACAGATTATTGGGATTAAGTAAACTGCACTTGGCTGGCGTTCTGTTTTTCTCACAGATTGTATAATTTGTCCATAGTTACTTAAAGAGTTCCACACGGCTCAGTGCTTGGCCCGATACTCTTCCCCCTATACATGCTTCCTTTAAGCAACATTATTCGAAAGCACAACAGAGGCTTCCATTGTTAAGCAGGTGACAAACAGCTGTATTTATCAATGAAGAAGATAATGCATTTTTTTTTTTTTTTACCAGGACATGTATTTTGATTCAGAATAGCATTCTTCCACCTGCAGAACATGATGAATATTAGAAAAACTCAGGATCCCAAAAAACTAGTTCTTCCATTTGTTCGATCAAGATTGGACCAGGGATTGGGATGTTCCAATAATCTGTTAAAACCTTTCCTGTTGAACCATAATGCTACAGCGTGAGAGAGACACCACATCACTCCAGTGTTAGCTTCTCTATTGGCTCCCACTACAGTTTAGAGTTCCATTTAAAATCCTCCTCATCCTCTCATACAAAGCATTTCATGATCAGGCCGCATCATAACTTGAGCTAGTTGTATCTTATCATCCCTACAGATCACTTTGCTCTCAATATGCAGGCCTATAGTTCCAGTCTGTAAGACTAGAACAGGAGGCAGATGACTGCACATAAACTTACTCTTACTAATAAAAGGTCATTTTCCACTGGCACCAAGTGCTTTCTTTTGTGTGAACTGTTCTTACCTCCACTGCTAAGGAGAAGTTCTTCTCAACAAGCTCCTCGTTGTTCTTGGTCCCATAGCTGATAGCAGTGTGAACTTTGAGTACACAGGAGTGTCCTCCCAGTAAAGCAGGCATCTGACCCGCCTGCAGCTTTGTCCGGAAAGCCCGTCGGTGCATCCCTTCCCCAAAGTGGACCTTTTCAGTGAGGATGCTCACAGGATGGTTATCGCCAAAGTATTGGTCAGATAGGAAATCCTCTTTGAACATCAGTCTGGAACAGAGGGCATCCTCTTCCTCACATCCCATCTCCACGGGAGCAGCTGGGAAATAGACAATATTTCATTATTTAATTATGGTGTGAGACTGCAGACACTACTGCAAACGAAGTTACACACTGGAGCTTGAAATATTAAAACTGCAGTACATTTAAATATAACTTTCAAACCATTGTAAGATGAGTTCACACAATACTGTTCCACAAAAAAATAATGTTACCTTGTTTCATTGTTCATCAGAACAAATTAATCATATCAAACTAATTTGATTCTCCACATCTTATTCTAAGATTGCAACTCACATGGGATTGTGTTTGGAGATGGAGGAATGACGATCTCACTGAGCACTGTGGAAAGATACAGGTTAGTTATGTGATACCTTAAACTGAGTTGATCACACAGTTTCTAAATCCTTTTTTATAGTCAGCAATTGCTATTTTTTTTTTTTTACCTTCATATGTTAGCAGGTAGTCCAGGGTGACTGATCCGTGTAAGCTGCTGAGGCAACACTGATACTTGCCCAAGTCTTTGTGAGAAGCGTTGGAAATGGTGAGTGACACCCTGCTCTCATCCCCTGTACTTCATAAAAAGACAGTGTCACAAAATGAATAATGCACCAACATGTGTGTCTTTTCAATTTCATTTAATTATTTACATCATGATATACAATTATTTATATAAATGTGCAAGCCAAAATTTGGTATATACTATTTTCATCGCTTCTGGCCAGAGGAAATGTTCAAATGTACTAATGAACATTTAGGGGGTCAATGAAGGAGGGGGGTACAGGGTATTCGGATACCAGAAGACCTTACCTTTTTCCTTCTGCTTCAAAACACAAAACACCTGCTGTGGCTGGTTTGTCTGAGCTGGCTGTTGTCTGAGGTACATCCAGTATGAAAGGCTTGTCCTAAGGCTATTGTTATATATGCAATAATGGTAAATGGTCTGTATTTATACAGTGCTTTTCTAGTCTTGATGACCACTCAAAGCTGCTTTACACTACAGTTTTGCCATTCACCCATTTGTGCAAAAGTCAATACCTTCTCTTGATGTCAGCGAGGACAGTGCCCTCTCTGCTCCAAGTTACAGTGTAGTCAGAGAAGACAGCAGCAAACTGACACCACAGGCACAGACTCTGGGGGTCTCCGTTCACCGGCACTGCCTGGATGAGCTGCACCACCTTAGGGTCTGCAGACATTATCATGTGCTTTTCTCATGTGCTGAAGTATTTGTGCGTTCATACTATAGTGTTGACTATGTTGATAGCATGCAGAAGATAACTTGCTCAATGCATGCGCCTTACCTTCCTTCGGTGGTATTTTCTGCTTGACTACTTCACTGTATGCCTTTTTCCGAGTTGCCTCATCCACCTTGGACTCCTCTGTCTTCCCCTTGATTTGAACATCTGGCTTTGGTAGTTTAGACTCCAAAACGTTAAGAATCTTCCCAAACTTCCCAAACTTGTCCTCTGAAATTCGTCGTCTTTTAATAATGTCATCTTTAAGAGGACTGGTAAAGTTTTTTGGCTGTTGGTCTTTATGATCAGTGTGATGCACAGGTTTTTCTGCCTGGGGAGCTTTAGCTTCTAGTTGCCTGTTTCCCCCCCCGGCCACATCTAACGGACTTCTGTCTTTTTGAGTTTTCTCAGCTTTAGAACCCAGTTTAGCCTCAAACATATCAATTCTTCCTTTTGCAGTCTTTGGTTTTGCTCCATTCTCTTCATCAACTAGTAGCGCCCCTACGTTCTTTTGGGCTGTTGCATCCTGCACATGTTTTTTTTTCTTTTTGCCATGAGTTTTGCTTGGAGCTTTCTCTGCTGGCTTACTGGTCTCAGCCCCAAATATAGCTGGAGGGTCTTCACATTCAGCTGGTACGTTCTCAATGACACACTTTTCACCAGTAATAGGAAGAACTTCTTGCTGTTTGCAGGTCTGCTTACCTGAAACATTACATACATTCTCCTGTTTCTTGGAGGCCTGTGCATTATGATGATGACCTGCTGATTTGTCCTTCTTGGAGCGTGTCTTGTTGTCCAAGGTGTGCTTGTGACTTTTGTGAGGCATCTTTTCGGCTATTGTCTGCTTTGGTTGAGGCTCCTCAGATGGAACAGCTGTGACAGGCTTTGCAGGCCTGGAGACAAATGGGTCATTTATGTCTAATGTGATGATTGCAATACGGCTTTTCTCCAAGATGATGGAATGATCAGCAGCAGTAACAGCCAAGTTTGAGATTCCTCTACTGAGAGCATTAATCTCCTCAATTATTGTTTTTCTCTCAGTCAGGAGACACTTTCTGCTGTTGCATCGATACAGATTTCCTTCGTATTTCGCAGTAGAGTCTATTGTATTTTCTTTGTTTTGAATCGGCTCCTTGTAACCTTCCGAGGGTGGTTTATCATTAATTCCACCCGAGGTTGGCCAGAGAAGGCAGGGTCGTATGTGATCACAAGTTGGGCCTCTGTTGTCATTGAGAGACCTTTTAGCAAAAATTTGATCGCTTTCCAAACTGCTGCCTTTCTGACATCCAAGAGACGAGCTGGTACTGAGTGGAGCTATGGGCATAATAAACTTGGGACTCCCCCACTGTGGCTCCACCTGGCAAGTTCCATCAAGGTCTGTTAAAGTGTCAGGCAACTCGTGCTTGTGGACATCAACACGCAAGCCAGGTTGTGTGTCTACACCTTGCACGTGTAAGTTTGTCAGAGTGTGCGTGCTAAGGAAACCAGTGTCTGCTGAGGGTACGGTTGTTCCACCATCAACCCTGTTTGATCCACAGCTCCTTTTAGCCTTCTGCTTGTCCACTGAAGCTGGACTGTGTTCATTTGTCACTTCACACAGTCCATCTGCGGAGGTCTGATAATGAAAGAGACAGTTAATTACAGCTTTCAGAGACAATTCACGAACAAGAACTTTGAATGATTGGACATCGGCCTGTTCGAGTTTCAGACTGTAAATGATCTAATAATTCCATACTTACAATACTAATATAATCTAGTGCTGTGTCGTGTCATGAGTGATTCGTTCGAATGCACTGAACGATTCGGTGAATGAATCTTTCGAACAAATCATTTTAATGAACCGATTCTAGTGATTCAGTACACTCAAATGAACTGCCGATCTCATCACTAATATAATCAACACGAAAACACAACAATTTAAAAGAAATTGCAGTTACAATCCCATGCACTTTTTAATCTGTCTGGTCAACACATACCTTTCTATACAGCCACGAATCAGATGCCTAAAAAACACCATGCCTCTGTGTCCAATCCCACAGTCCATATGTCCTGCATGCAAATGGCCCTTACAGTGCCACTGTAATAGACAGGATCTCCTGCTTTATTGCGTGCACCAACGCCTATCAAAAGTCATCTCTCTTGGCCTGTGGACCTGTCAGGATCCTGGTGTGGGGTTTTTAAAGGAGATGCAGTGGGGATGGGTGTGTTAAAGGGGGGTGTACAAAAAAAAGAGAGAGAGAGGGGTCATGTTTCAGTCCTCAGCTGTGCTGTCCTCTCACCCCACCACCCATGACATGCCACAGATGCATGCTATTATCATTGAACTCTCAGCTATAATTAGAAGCCATTTCTGTCCATCTGAAGTTCTCCTCTCATGCACCCCTGTTTTCTCCAGCTCACACAGCTGTCAGACTTTTGAGATGGGAGCCAAAGGACTTATCCAGTGATACAGAATCAAGCCTGAGTGGAAGTCCTTGGGTGCAAACTGAGTGGCTCCAATCCAATGCGAGGCGACAATACTCGTGAGTGTCACGTTGTGACTGACATCCTTGTATGTCAATGTACGATGTATTCCATGGACCTTCTGTCTGGCTGTAGGCATCACAACATTGGCAAGGGGAGGAGGAGGAATGTCTCATAACATCCTGGCTGTGTTTTCAAAGAGCTTGGCTCATTCATCTGTTGGTCAGCATCACTGATAAAGGGTGAATCTTCCCACTGCTCTTGTCCACACAAGCATGTAAGACAATGTGTTGTATGTTTTGGAGTGTGTGTGGCGAGGCACATGCAAATGTTAAAATGTTTTTTTTTTTAAAGTTTAAAAAAACATTCCCAAGATTAGTTATGAAATATCCTGCTATTTCAATGCTTTTCCTCACCAAACAGATCACAAGCATCTGCCAAAAGAGTTCATGCAGATGATCTTACCTCTCCTATCACGAGCCATACAGGTGCGTTTTGTTCCTCCAAATCTGAATCCTCTGTTATATTTAGTATGACTGGCTCTTCTTTACTCATGAAAATGTCTGTGTCCAAGTCAACATATCCATCAAAGTGGGGGAGATCTAAGTCAGTACTGTATCCTCCAGGAGATCCCACGGTAGCACTAGATGAACCCAAGGGTGACAGTGGGTGAATGGAATATGTCAAGGATCCAGACTGGCTGTTTTGGATTTCTTCTGCCTTCTTTTCTCCTTCTTGTATGTGGTCACACAAAGCCTCTGTGCTGTGGGAGCTCACTGTGTCTTGAAGCTCAGGTCCTGTAGCTCTGAGGAGTGAAGAGAAACTGTCCTGTTCAGCGAGGATGGAGCTCTCAGTGACATTTTGTGCTTCTGGAGGCTGATCCAGAATGCCCATGGCTGACTGTGATTGTGACCACTTGGCTGTTTTCTGATTTCGTCCTTCTATAGATGTCTGCTTCTCTGTATCAGTGATAACCTCTGCTAGTGCCTGTGTCAATGCATCAATCTCAGTGCCAAGCTCTGCAAAAGCAGGTGTGATGTCTTCTGATGGAGCCACAATGATTGCGGTCCAGTCTGACAATGCACTTTTCCAGCTGTCCACTGATGGCTGCCTCTCAACCAGTGGCCCACAGCCTCTAGTGTATTCACAGGGCCAGCCAATCCCCTCACAACCTTCAGCTTTGCAACTTGACTCTTGTGTCTCTCCACAAAGGAAAGATAAGTCACTGGTTACTGAGAGTTCTCCTTGCGTCACAGAATGGCTCCTCCTGTCCAAAACATCCACATCTACTGTATCTTCACCTGCCAGATACTGACATGCATCCAGCCAAAGCTCCTCAGGGCTGTCACATGGTCGTACTTGGGGGGAGACAGCTCTGACCTCTGCTTTCCCTCCTCTCTCACCATTTACTGACATCAAGCGCTCACCACAGGCATTTGCAACAGGTGGTCCCAGCCCTGCGCGTTGTCTCAAGTCTGACTCATAGACCGTTGCTTGTTCCTCAGGAAAGTTGTGATGACTCTTTGTCAGGACGTCTGCTGAGTCACTCATCAGGACATTGTGTGAATCACTCTCATGACGTGTCTGTGTTGCTTCTATTTGTGACAATGACTGGAAATCTGGACGTTGAATCTCACGGGGGGCTACATCGAAGTCCTGTGTTTCACTTTCGAAGATGTAAAGGCTCGACACAGGTGCTATAGCTGTGTCACTCTCTGAACTATCTGGGTGAGGTGATGGTGGACGTTCCATTAAATCTGCAGAAATAGATGACTCAGCCCCAAGTGAAGTATTGTCTTGATTGAGAGGAAAGGACAGGGGGGACTTTTGTTTAATGTAAAACTCTGATAAAGTGTCAGCTGGTAGCAAGATAAGGTCATGAGGCTGATGAGGTAAAAGAGGCAATGCAGATTCTGTTGTGCCAGAGCAGGAATAAACACTAAGATTATTATCTGTTGACACAGATTCTGAGCTAAGTGACAAATAATATGACGCACTATGACTGGATGGTGAATGCCTTAAGCAGTCCAAGTTGGTGCTTTTCTCACAAGAGAGACATGTGGAACCATTTATTATAGTGGATTTATCAATGGGGTCTGAGAAAGCTGGCACAGTCCCTGCATCTGCACTGAGAGGAGATGGTATGGTTTCTGCAGGACTGTGTAACACGTGTGTTACACTGTGTGCACGAGTGTCTCGATTCTCTGTCTGACTCTCTGTGAGAGGTGCTGGTGAATATTTTTGGTCATCTGTGCAAAAGAATGACTGGTCCATTGGGACTTCTTGTTGAAACTGCTCAAGCCAATAGTCAACAGGGTTGCTGGAGATTGTGACTCAGTGTATCTTGCTTCTCAGGTACCATCACATTTGCTTAGGTGCAGCTGCATCCTGGTGTTTTTTCAGGTCAGTACCTGCAAAATAAAAACACAGTTATATGCAGGGGTGCACATAACTGGTACGCAGGTACGCATGCGCAACAAAAACCAGGAATGCGTAATGCCACTTGAGTTATTTGGCGCCTTTGCGTAACCAATCATTACAGTACATGCTGCTTGTCAACTACTGCCAGAGATGTCCAAAAAGCAACAAACTTTAAGCAGTTTCTTTGGCGTATCGCCGCCACCTACAAAGAAACGCCAACTGGAGCCAGAGTCGAAGAAAATACTTTTTTCAGATAAGTGGTTACAAGATGTGCAGTGGCTTGAAGTTAACGATGAGCGCACTGAAATGTGGTGTAAGATTTGCCGTTCAAATCCACAACTAGCAGACAAAACAAGCGCATTTTATAAAGGCTCCACGAATTTCAACCATCCTTTATTTGACAAACATGAAAAGAGCAAGGAGCACACGAATGTGGCGCAAGCCTTTGCTAATAAACACGCTAGGATCATGCAGAGCATCGCTTGCACCATCAGCGGGGAGTTACGAGCCAAGTTGCAGTCTGCTGAATTTTGGGGGCTGCTTTTTGATGGATCTGAGGACATCACAAAAACTGAGCAGGAAATAGTTTACATTGTGTCTGTGTCCAGCAACGGAGAGTTTAGCTCGGACTTTATTGGACTGATTGAATTGGGTGCTGACCGAACCGCGCAGGCCATAACAAACGGACTTGCGATACTTTTTCAGGACACAGGTGTAATGATTAGTGGCGTGGACCCGAAAGCAGACGGAGACGGAGGTGGCTATTTCAAAACAATATAAATTTATTTACAAAACGTATAACATAAAACGACTTCCCAAAAGTGGGAAGCGATAGGGGATAGATGGAGAGATAGGGGGAAAATTGTCCTTGCAGCTACTGCGGGGGTGACTCGGCAGGTCGGCGGAAATCCAGAGTGGAAACAACTCACGAACGTGGCACAGGAGATCCCAGGAGAGTAGGGAGACCGGAACAGCCAAGGAGTTGAAGACCAGCAGGAGACGTGACGACCTGGAGCGGAGACAAACGGGTAAGTATCTTTGTAAGGTAAGTACAGCGAGAGAGCTAGCAGCATGTCTTTACCCATGTAAGTTAGAGAACGATCTGACACCGGTGAGGAGAAATGGCTCCGCCTATAAGCCCCGCTGATTACACATCTGGTGCAGGTGAGGAGGAGCCGCGCAGGTGCAAGTGATCACCGGTGTCTGGGAACTGGGTCAGCCACGCCCCCTGCAGAGTCAGAAGAGAGGGGAAAGAGCAGCAGCCACAAAAAACAACACTAATAATAAAATTGAGGAGAAGGTGCAGGTGGAATCGTGACAACAGGCTTGGATGACTGGACAACAAAGTTGGTCGCTGTGTGCACAGACGGGGCTGCTGTCAACGTCGGTATCTACAACGGCGTTGTGCCGAAACTCCCGACAACTTGCTGCGATTGGAGACTCTCTCGTGCACATTCTGTGCACAGCACACACACTGGAGAACTGCGCTAAAACAGCTGATCGCAACGTCCCATACTGTGAGACATTTAATCGCAGGGTGATCAAGCTACTGCAGTTTTATTTACAAAAAGGAGGAGCAAAAAAAACTGCTGTGCTGAAGAATCTGTGTGAAGAAAATGGGATCTCTTTTGTGAAACTGGGTAAGTTTCATAATATCAGATGGTCTGCATGGAGACATGAAACACTGTTAAAAATATCAAGACTATTGCCAGCCATTTAAATGCAACTGGTTACGAGTGATAACAGTGACTTGCAGCATATATGCACAGAGCGTTTTCAGTGCTTTCTGTTGCACATGCTTGACATTGGCAACATTTTGAAGACCACATCCATTAGGTTTCAGAAGGAAAAGCTGACCATTGGAGAATGTAAGGATGAACTCATGGTGGCCATTGGACAGTTCACACTTCTGCTTGATGGTGAAGGCCACAGGCCACAAACTGTTTCTAATGCTGATGCTGACAGAGACAAAACAAACTTACTCAGGGGGTTAATTGAAGAATTTGAACTCAGATATGACTCCCTCAAGTCATGTGATCATTTTTTAGTATTTGATCCTTCAACATGGCCTCAGGAAATGATAGACCTCCACAATTTTGGAAACACAACAGTTTGCAGCATTCTCAAGAAATATGAGGCCACCTTGCAACTTGACAAAGACACCACTGTGACAGAATGGATGCGCTTAAAGCAGGCAGGAAAACGCCTCAGAGCCTCTTCTGTGTATGACTTAGTCCAAATAGTAAATACAAGTAACCTAGATGCTTACTCCAACATCAACAAGGTGGTTAAGCTGTCTCTTACACTGCCTTTAATCAGTGTAGCTTGTAAGAGGGGATTCTCACATCTCAACGTAATAAAAACCAAGTACAGATCTCGTCTGTCACCTGCTCGTCTCTCAGCCCTGATGCACATTCACCTGTCAAAGCTGACCACAGAGACATTTGACCCGAAGCAAGCTGTTGACCTGTGGATGGAGACAGCTAATCGGAGGCTCAACCAAGGACAGGCAGGTGCATCTGCAGCATCTTCATCATCAACCATGCAGGAAACTGAAGCAGAGGACAGTGGGAACGACAATGAAGAGGATAGTGGTGACGACTCCGAGGAGGACAGTGAGGATGAATGCACTTATTAAGATCACGCGACACATGGGGTGAGTACCAAACACCATCTCCTGGTACTCACCTGAGTAACTCACTGAAAAAGTTATGTGCACCCCTTGTTATATGTTGTATATACGTGTGTGTGTGTGACTAATAAACTGTAAACATTGCCAAATAATCAAATAACCTCAATTCAGAACAAGCAACCTAAGTATTTTAAAGCCTTAAATTAGACCCACTATGCCCCTAGCTCTTACTTAGGTGAGGTTATTATCTTATCTGCGGGGGACGCCCATGTAAATGTCAATATTTACTGAAAAGCCTCCTGTTGTTACTTTACTTAACTGATAAAAGAAAGTCTGGTGTGTTTGATCATCCAAGTAACAGACTCCAGACTAACAGACTTTGGGGTCACTTAAAACTGTCCTTTATTTTATACTATATATAAGACTATAAAATTAAATCAATCAGAAATATACTGTATACATTGTTAAGGTAGTAAACGGCTATTCTAGCTGCAAACGTCTGGTTTTTAATGGAATATGTACATAGGTGTATAGAGGCCCATTTCCAGCAACCATCTCTCCAGTGTTCTAATGGTACATTGTGTTTGCTAATCGCGTTAGAAGGCTATTGGATGATTAGAAAACCCTTGAAAACCCTTGTGCAGTTATGTTAGCACAGCTGAAATTTTGAATAAAAATAATTATTTCTAATCTTGTCAATGTCTGGATTATATTTTCTATTCATTTTACATGGAAAACACAAAAAAATAGTATAGGTGACCCTGCAAAGGTAACTTTTGAACAGTAGTTTATGCATTTTTTACATTGTCAATACACTGGTGCCTTCTTTCAGCTTTTACATTAACATGTAAACAAATCTGTAACTCAGCCTGAACAATCATTTTTTTGTATTCTTCTTCAGGATCTCTGTTATATCTGTCAAACCTGAAAACCTTTCACGCAAAGAGTCCCCAGTTACACTTTAAAGGTCACATAGAGTGGTCCTGTTGCACATAAATGTTAGTTATGGAGGTCTACTTACATATATTAACTTGTTTTTATGGTCAAAAACCTCCTAGTTGCTGTGAACTAGCCGATAGAAATCCTCTTTTCTGACAGTGTTTTTCAGCCGTGATGTTTCAGAGTGAACTTTCACCCCCAGAAGACAGAGTCTTGTGATTGGCCAGTAATATCCAGCTCATCCGTTCTCAGAAGCGCAGCGCCCCCCTCTGGAACGGCGGATGCACTGCTCCTCATTATCAAAACATTGTTTTAAAAGTGTTTAAAAATAGCTTCGTCATGACTCCCCGCCGCAGTCCCTTTTATGACTTTAAACCGGAGTCAGACCCAGAGTCAGAAGACACTGTCGCTCGTGAAACACCTCCACAACGGACGTTATTCTTCTTCTGCGGTTCAATGTACGCAACCGGATGTGCCCGGACTACCGCCCGGAGCAGGACGATCGGTTGTTCAGGAGAACCGCTGCTTACGTAACTATTACGGGATTTTCAGTGATCTCGTTGAGCCCCGAGATTACAATAAAACACAACGTTCTCAGCAATGGCTGAACTGTTTGTTTCGAACCGTCAGGCTTCATAAACAAGGTAATGACGCAGATACACACCAAAAAAAACAGCGATAATAGGAACTTCCGGTCTAGTTCCGCTTTAACCCTTAGTGCTTACCCATGGTAAATTGCCATATACACAACTCCTTATATGGACATCCTGGTCATCAAATTTTTAGCAGTGATATAAAGAAGCAAAGTCACAAAATAGAACAAAATTTCACAATCCAATTTTACACTATTTTAGTACTTTTTGCTCAGGTGCGTATATACAATTAGTGATTTTTTATTTTATTTTTTCAAATCAGACTGTCTCAGCTGAAAAAAGGGACATAAGACACTCTTTATTGTAAGTAATGGAAAAAATCTGCCTAAATCCTCTCAGTTCTAAGGTTTACTATCAGCCAAACATTTAGGAAACAACAGTGAAGATGTTTGTATGTGTGTTCTACACACCTGCAAATGCTAATGTGGCTGTTATTGTTATTGTTGTTATTTGTCTTGTCCTCCTCGGACAACATGACATACAGTACTGTACGTACCGATGCCTGAGGTGATGAAGAGTGAGGTTCTAAAACATGCACCCTGATTTGGAAGATTGCAGGAGGGGAGCTGGTGGCACAGACACCGGAAAAATACCAGTTCTTCTTCACCCATGACCTGCATTTGTGACATTCCTGCTGCACTGAAGGACAAGCTGAGTCCACACGCCGGAGATGTTTACAATAGAGCACAGAGCTTTGGTCGTTTGACGAATATTATTAACACAAATATTAACACAATTTTCAAAAAATCCAAATGGAGTCATTACCAAAAAGATTTTTGAACGTACTTGTATATCAGTTATATCATTTAGACGTTGCAAGCTGGATTCAAACCAGTCTCCTCAGTGTTGTTGATTAGTGAATTCAACCTTCATTTGTTCTGACGCTAAAAACAAAACAAAACAATAAAAGCTGTCAGCATCTGTATGTCCCACAGCAAGTACGTGTAATCTGATTTCATCTGGAATGTATGTGCCAAAATAGATGCATCCTTGGTCACACATTCTCACAAGCGACCGCAAAAATGTGACACTTCCACAACAATGGCGGGTTACAAATTAGACAGAGACTGAAAATTAAAAAATGATATTTGGAAAGCATATCGATTCTGAAGCTTTACATTTATGATGTGTACTATGTTGTTGGTATGTCACTTTAACCGGCACAACTGGCAGCATGAAGCGTTCGCAGAGAAAGGTATAAATGAATCGTAATACAAGCTACTTCACTGCAGAGTTGATTTTGATTTACGTACCTTTTTCATAGCAGAGTAGTTGTAGTTGTAAACCTATGATGTAGAACTTCAACATGAGCTCAGGCAGAGCCGACAGTCTCAGGGGGTGTGCTTCTATTTTTAACTGTTTTTCCCCACAAGTATAAAGTCTGTTACCTGATATTGTGGGCATGTGCCGATCTTGAGTATTTACCATCCAATATCTCTATTTACAGCCTCTTCCTGTGATGGCCTGCTGCACAGAATTCTTTTGGTGAAAATGTTTTTGGTGTAGCAGAAATGAGTGGCCTATTAAGAATGACAAGAATATCCAGAAGAATAATTATGGCTCAAATAAGTTTATAGAATATAAAATATTATTTGCGTGCGAATGAAACACACAAAATGTTTCCGAGTCTGATAAGTTACATCATGTTGAGCATGTTGTTTTGTGTTGTGGATTGGCAGAGGCCCCCGTGGACCCATGTTGTCATGGAGAGACGTATCATCTTACCAAAGCACGATATATTTTTACACCATGTCGTTGTGCAGTCTGCCTCAGATTGGTGTCTACCCTCCCGCCTTAAAGTCCTGGGACAGAACCAGGTGGAGAATGGTGCTGCGCATAAAAGAAGAGTGCGTCACAACCACGTGGTGTTTGTGTAAGCTGTGGCGACTCCTGCTGGTGTCTGACAGTAGTTGGGAGTAAGTTGTTGGATGGCAGAGGGCTGGGCCAGTTTGGCAATTTGATAACTGGGGACACCTGGGCCGTATTCGGGTTTGCCATATAAGCAGGTTCTCATTCATTGTGTCTCTCTCTCTTTTTCCCCTTGCAGACAGACGCCTGTCTCCCCGGGTGACACGGCAGCCTTAATCCTTAGTTCTTTTGATTTCCTTTGTGCATCATACAACATCCACACACACCATATTTACCATGCATACACACCTTACATGACTGATCTGACTGACTCTCTCACCTCACGTTATTGTATTTCCTGATTTATCTTTATTATTGATCTAAATAATTATGATTTGTTATTCCTTTAACAGTGCGTCTCCATTTGTTTGTCATGGCCTAGAGCCAGCTGTGACAGTAAGCTGAGGAACGCTTATTCAAGGTCTACAGCAGGTGTGTCAAGGGAACACACCGCACATGAATGACGAGACTCATTTTTCCATATTCCGACGGGCATGGCAGTCTAATTACAAAATAAACCATAATTCAAAGCAAATACTACGATTAGATTGTTGGACTCTTTATTTGATCAGAGACCTTTTAACACTCAAATTCTGTCGGTGAAAACTAAGAAAACTAAAACCCTGGGCAGGAGGATCTGCTGTTCAGGAGACGGGATCCTTACGTCACGACTCCATGCTTTTTCAGACCGCTTGCAGAGCCCAAGAATACAAAACAACCCAGTGTTCTTTAGGACTTCATAAACAAGGTAATGGCGCAGATACACACCCAAAAAACAGTGTTAATTGGAACTTCCGGTCTATGGAGGAAGAAATATGACAGAACCGGACTCAAAGATATCCATCCATCTGCCTCGACCGGTTGGGGTGTAAGGAAATATGGGGTAGAGGGAGATGAGGTAGAGACAGAAATAGGAAGGCAATTTATACAGTGTTGTGTAAGTTATTGAAACCCCATACTGCTGATATTGCTGGTCTGTTTAAACAAATAGACTGATATAATTAAGTGCTGCCAATATTTTTTTCTGATGTCCACAGTATCTATTTAAAGTTGTATTTTAGGAAGTAGGGCTTCTCAACCAGCACAGTCAGCGCGTAGCCAATCAACAGTGACGGCAGTAAGCGGCCAAAGTACAGGACCATCTACCAAGAGAGGATGGAGAAATTCATTAAAACACCACAGATGAACACACGAAATCACTTGATGTCATTGACTGTTTAAAGCACTTACGAAGTTAAAGACTGTGAAGTGAAATTGGGTTTCTTGCACTCCATTATGCACCATTATTAAAATAGGATGGAACAGATAGGCAGCAAAACTAACGTTGGAAATTGGAATCCAGAAACCCAGTGACAAGATGCTCTTGATTAAACCTGCAGCATAAAAATATGACAAAACAAAATTATATTAAACACAGACTTCTGAAATTGAGGATTTTTACCTCCAACACGAGTCACATAACTCTTCAGAAACGTGCATTCGTCCAATGTATTTGTTCTCATTTGTACCATTAAATTACATTACTACATTTGTATAGCTGAATACATTTTATTCAGCTATACAAATGTAGTAATGTAATGTTAAACAGCAAGTTGAGCTCAAAATTAAAATGCTACTTTGGTGTTTTATTCAATTGCATTTTGTGCATATGATATTTTATTATTTTTGACCTGGAAAGACCTCATTGGGATTGAAAATGTCTTACAATAGGGCCAAGACAGGCAGCAGCAGTGTGCTGTGTAGACTCTGGAACATTTCTGTAATTTACCTCCATATCCCTCCTCACAGGCAACAATGATCCAGATGACAGCCAAAGCCCAGGCTGTTCTGTGCAGTCCCTGATACAGGGCATGCGGCACAGATGGGTAGTCTGGGGTCTCCTTGAGGACAAAGGCCAAACCAAACACCACTGCCATGATGAAAAAACTGCATAACCAACCAAGTGCTGCCTGCCACTGCCAGCAAAAGCAACAGTGAGTACATAAACATCATGTGTTCAATGTCTGGTTCAGATGTATGTTGAAAGACTTAGATGTACTGTATGATGTGATTCTTAGAAAGTCTGAAATCATTCTTACCTTTTTCTTTATGAGCTGATCTTTTTTTGTCACAAAGTGTATTCCAGTCAGGATCCCAAGTAAATATGGGCCATATCTTGTATAAGGTTTATCATAGTACTGCGTCGAATATAGAAACGTCATTTGTGGTTTGCTCCTGCGAAAACATTTCATTGTATTTTAATATGCAGTGACAACATATCTATCTATCTATCTATCTATCTATCTATCTATCTATCTATCTATCTATCTATCTATCTATCTATCTATCTATCTATCTATCTATCTATCTATCTATCTATCTATCTCTTCCCAAAATGTCTGTAATTGCACCAGACCACAATCCTTGAATCTTACTGTGGAGATAGTGAATAGACCTGCAGGTGCATTAGTGCTGTGAAAATAGCAGCAGCAGCAGTGGTGAGTAGCAACAAACCTCCTACCACAGCTGCAAACACACCTTTGTTCCTGATAAACACAAAGAAGATGTGTGAGATTACATGTGTACATTTGCCAATGTGTGTAACTCTTTTATGATGGCACATTTAAATGAATTTTTGGAGCAATATGAAAGACATTGAACTTACAGTTTGTAAAGACAGAGCAATACAGGAGTGGTGGCATAAAACTGGATGTCTACACACAAGTACCATGACCAAGATAAACACTGGAGAGAGAATTGGAAATCATACTTAGGTCGAATACAATAGGTCAATACATGTAGATATAGACTATGTCAAAAATATAGCCAGAACAACTATATCGTAGTAGTGAAACTTACCTTCTTATGAAAATGTATAAGATTGTTGAGCAACAGAACATTGGCCCACCAATTTCTCTTACAACTATTTACATCTGCCCCAAATGTCCAGTAGGGTCCCATATTGACCGAAGAGTACACACCGACAAATAGACACAGACAGAACATATGTAGTGGCTGAACCCTGTTTGAAGTAAAGACAAAGAGAAAGTTTAGAATTTGCGCTGATAATGTGACTTGAACATCACATTTAGTTCCATTCAGATCTGGTATTAGCATCCATCCTGAGTGAAGTACAGATCTGTGTGTCTGTCAGGTACTGTAGATCTTTTTGAAGTAATGAACATAAAACACCTCATAATCCTGTTGTAGAAGTAGCTGCCCACCAGAGAGACACTCAGTTTGCCCTCTGCCCTGTTGATGGAGCCTAACAGAGACTTGGCACTAAGCATACCGCTGAACACAAAAGTGCAAGTTAGATAACCATTAAAACAATAACAATAATAATCATCAATATTATTATGATACATGGTTTACGCTCACCCAAGCACTAAGAAGGTGTCTACAGCCAGAAAACATGGTCCACTCGTGATAATATGAAAAGGGCTGCTTATCATATATTCATACCATTCTTTAGCATTATCTGCAACACATATAACCACCTTAAATGAATAAAGAAGTAATGGAAATGACGTGCAGTCTAAATAAGCATTCATTAGTAAACCTTGACATACCCAAGAAACTCATAGTAGATATACTATTGTGGCCACATATGATCCATAACAGGGAGAGAGCACGGATTCCATTCAGGGAGGAGTATCCTCCTCTTGATGAGACTGTGCTGAAGACACCACGGCAGGTATTCTGTAGAGAAAATGCCTGCAGCCACCGCTCCAGACAGCGTCGTGAAAAACAGACGGGTGTGTGTTTATCTATAAAGACACAATTCAAAAGAGCAAGCTCTTAGTGTAACGTGTTCCACTAAAAAAAGGTGTCACTACTGCAATAGAGAATTGTTGTACAATTGCCTTCATATCTGGTTTCAAAATGTAGCAACTGGTCTGTGCTTGTATTTAGAGTTAATTTTTGTACAATATCATGAATTCAAACCATTTTGCAGAGCAATCACTTGCACCAAACTTATAATAAATACTGTACGTACTAAACTCCTCTGAAGTATTTCGGTTCATTTCACTGCTGCAGGAGTCATTGGACTTCAAACCCCCATAAGGGTTTAGTCCAGTGTTTGTACAGCTTGCCTCTGGAGATGGACTGACATCCTTGTTCTTTTGCCACCTTATCAAAGCAGTGAACATGGTAGCTACTAGAGGAATTGCAACCATTAAGCAACACACAAACCTGCAAAAGAAGAGGTATAAGTACATCAGGAATGTATGTTTGGTGATTATCCAAGTGATCACATGTATGAATTTGTGAGTAAAAGTGAAGTTTTGCAATTATATATATTGTGTTCTCTTCTCTTAAGGAGAGGAACCTGCTTTTCAACATGCAGTTCAGTGCACAGTTTCAAAACAGTGGGTTAAAAAAATGTTATATACTGACAGACAGGCCACATATCCATGATACGATGCATCTGGAGCAATGTTGTTGGGCAAACATCGTATCCTGATCATCTCCTGAATGGACTGATTGACCAGTATTGGTGAAATATGCAATGTCTGACTATCCTGAAGTCTCTCTGTTAAGAAATTTGACCCAAGTCATATTTAAGACAAATCGTATATAGGACAGAATGTATTGAGAACAATGGAAATATAAAATCACCAACCATGCAGCAGAAGAAAATGTACGTCCTCTTCACTGCAGGAGTCAGGGACACAAACACCCACAACATACTGGACAGTTCCCTTTTGATAGTAAAAACATCTTTATCAAAATCAAGTTTTCTCACCTTTTATTTAGATGCCAAGACTACATTATATTTTCTATTATTGGGTTGTTATTATTATTATGTTTACCTGCAAAAGAAATGCCTGGCAGTACTGTCCAGAGAAAGTAGGGCCATGGGCCGATTGACACTGCTCCAGCAAACCAGTTTGGTTCTTGGCCCCTTCTGTAACATTGCCACCCATCTTTCCAGATGCATTCTGCACTGATAGATATGAATACCAAATTGTCATGTTAGCAAAAAGGTACATTAATTGCTCATTTTCCAGCAAATAGACATGAAGATGGTGTCATCAAGTACCTTCACTTGAACAGTAATACTTCCCCTGTTGCTACAACTGGCAACTATTCAGTGTTTGACAAAAGGAAAATAAAAATCCAATAAACCAAAAGACCAATTAGCAGTGTTGTAATTGTACTTGTGTGCAAAATTCACATATCTGTACTTAACTTTGCTACTTTGTAGCACATTTTACTCCACTACATTTCCCTTAACTATCTTTGTTACTAGCAGAGGAAGAAGAGTTGGTAATGGTCTGTATTCATAAAGTGCTTTTCTAGTCTTGATGAGCTACATTACACTACATTTTCGCCATTCACATGCTTCAACATGAGGTTAAGTGTCTTGGTCAAGGACACATAGACTAGCAGTGTCTTTTTCAGGTTATCTGAAGTATGTTCTTCATCATAACAAAGACAAATAAGCCTTCTCATAAAGCAGCACTACTTACTGAACACAGCATATTCCTTGGGTGTCTCCTGGTTGATTTCCCGGAGAAAAATGTTGGTGTCCTCCTCACATCTTTGAGACACATTCAAGGCCTGTGTATTCTCCAGCCCCAAACTAGTCCCTGCAAACAGAAAGAACCAAACCAAACCCAGCTCCATTTCAGGACTGACTGCAAAGATGAGAAGGGGTAGATTCATGTGACATAGGAACCAGGAGACAAAAGGGGGAAGTCAAGTGAAAGACTACTTTGGCAGTAGTAAACCCTTAAAACAAACATTGACATTGAATTAGAATTCAACTTTATTGTCATTGCACATGTCACCAGTACAGAGCAACGAAATGCAGTTTGCATCCATTCAGAAGTGCTGTTAGCAATTAAATATGTATATTACAAATGTACATGTATACAAATATAAATATATATACACAATATAATATATACAGTATACATATATATATAAAAGATAAATATGGTATATATGGTGGTTGATTATAGTTATAGGTTTTAAGCATTTATTTACAGCCGGGGAATAATTATTTTGTACATGTGATTATATTTGCAGTATTTACAGTATTGCACAGAATGTGATAAGGTGCGAGTGGTTGTGACTGATTCAGTCCAGGTGTTATTGTTATGTATGTCCAGAGGGAGCATTCAGGAGTGTGACAGCTGTTGGAAAGAAGCTGTTCCGGTACCTGGTGGTCTTAGTCCGGAGGCTCCTGTAGCGCCTCCCAGAGGGCAGGAGGGTAAACAGTCCATGAGCTGGGTGACTGGGGTCTTTGATTATTTTCCCAGCCCTTTTCAGACACCGCTTCCTGTAGATGTCCTCTATGGCAGGAAGTGGTGCTCCGGTGATGCGCTGGGCGGCTTTCACCACCCTCTGCATCTGAGCAGGTCCCGTACCAGACTGTGATGCAGTTGGTCAGGATGCTCTCGATGGTGCAGCGGTAGAAGTTCAGCAGGATGTCTGAGGACAGATGATTCTGCCTTAGGGTCCTCAGGAAGAAGAGGCGCTGGTGAGCCTTCTTGACCAGCTTGGAGCAGCCGGTCGTCCAGGTGAGATCCTCAGAGATGTGGACTCCCAGGAACTTGAAGCTGTTCACACGCTCCACCACCGCCCCGTTGATGTGGATGGGTGAATGTGGTTCAGCAATCCTCCGGAAGTCCACGATGAGCTCCTTGGTCTTCTCGGTGTTGAGCAGCAGGTTATTGGTGTCACACCACTCAGCCAGACGATCCACCTCCTCCCTGTAGGCGGTCTCCTTATTGTCTCTGATGAGACCGATCACCGTGGTGTCATCTGTAAACTTGATGATGGTATTGGAACCCGTCGACAGGTCTGCAGTCATGGGTGAAGAGGGAGTAGAGGAAGGGACTCATCATGCAGCCTTGTGGTACACCGGTGTTCATGGTGATGATGGATGAGCTGCTGTTGTCCAGCCGGACATGCTGGGGCCGGCTGGTCAGGAAGTCCAGTAACCAGTTGCACATGTGGGAACTGGTGCCGAGGTCGGTGAGTTTCCTGATGAGTTGAAGGGGGGTGACTGTGTTGAATGCTGAACTGAAGTCTATGAACAGCATTCTGGCGTATGTGTTTTTATTGTCCAGATGTGAGAGGACAGACTGCAGCGCTATGGAGACTGCATCCTCTGTGCTCCTGTTCTGACGATAAGCAAATTGGTGGGGGTCCAGGGTGGGGGGGGGACAGGATTTGAGGTGTGCTAGGACCAGCCGCTCGAAGCACTTTGTAATGATGGGGGTGAGGGCTACCGGGCGGTAGTCATTGAGGCTTGATGGCTTGGAGTTTTTGGGTATGGGGACGATGGAGGTGGTTTTGAAGCAGGCCGGTACCACAGCATGCGCCAAGGACAGGTTGAATATGTCCGTCAGCACTCCTGCCAGCTCCACAGAACACGCTCTGAGAACACGTCCAGGGATGCCATCAGGACCTGCAGCCTTGTGGATTGTTGATCTTGCTCAGCACCGCTTGCACGTCAGTGGGGGAGAGAGTCAATGGTTGGTGGCCTGGAGTCAAATCTGCCTTGGTTGCAGTTGTTGGGTTCCCCCTCTCAAAACGAGCATAGAAGTTGTTAAGCTCATTAAGGAAGGAGACATCAGAGGAGGCGGGGGGGGTTGGTGGTCCTTTAGTCTGTGATGATCTGGAGCCCTTGCCACATACGTCGGGGGTTTGAGTTGGAGAAGTGTTCTTCTACCTTCCCTTTGTAGTGGTGCTTGGCCTTCTTGATGCCCCTTTTCAGCTCAGCCCTGGCTGTTTTGTAGGCCTGTGCATCCCCTGACCTGAAGGCGGTGTCACGGGCCTTCAGCAGGAGACGGACGTCCCGGTTCATCCAAGGCTTCTGGTTGGGGTACATGGTTATTTGTTTCTGGGTGGTGACGCTGTTTACTGTGGTGAAGATGTGGTCCAGTACAGATGAGGCGTACTGATCCAAGTTTGTGCGGTTGAGCCTGTTCCAGTCTGTGTTCTTGAACCGGTCCTGGAGCACAGCGTCTGTCCCCTCTGGCCACACTTTTATTGTCCTCACAGTGGGTTTCACACGTTGGATGAGTGGTGAGTACCGAGGTGTGAGGAACAAGGAGAGATGGTCTGAAAGTCCAATGTGGGGGAGGGGTGTTGCTTTGTAGGCTCCAGCCAGGTTGGAATAAACATGGTCCAGAGTCTTATCCTCTCTGGTGTGGCAGGAGACATGTTGGTGGAATTTGGGGAGGACTGTCTTCAAGTTGGAGTGGTTGAAATCACCCGCAACAATAAAAGCAGCCTCAGGGTGTCTGGTCTGTTGTTTGCTAATGGCAGCATAAAGTTCTTTCATTGCTAGCTTAGCATTAGCGTCCGGGGGGATGTACACTGCAGTGAGTATGACGGCAGTGAGTTCTCTTGGGAGATAATAAGGTCTGCATTTGACCATTAAAAACTCCCCATTAGGTGAGCAGTGTCTCTCGGTAGTAGTAGAGTCCATGCACCAAGCTTTGTTAATGTAGATGCACAAACCTCCACCTCGGATCTTGCCGGAGTCGTCTGCTACCCTGTCGGCACGGTGTGTGTGACGTCCAGCTAACTCAATAGCATTGTCCGGGTAGTTGTCGTTAAGCCATGTTTCCGTGAAAATCATGACATTTGAGTCCATAATCCGTCTGTTGTTGGTGATGGAGAGCCGTATTTCATCCAGTTTGTTCGCCAGGGAACGGACATTGGCAGGGAAAATGCTGGGTAAAGGGAGCCGGTGCGGTGTTAGCTTTAGCTTAGCTCGTAGTCCTCCGCGTTTACCCCGCCTTTGTTTACGTTCTCTCCGCCGCCTGCATGCACTTCCGCCCGGCCGGGAAGAGTGAGCAGCCTCCGGTGTTCTGGAGATCTCTGGGATGAGTCGGAGATCGGCGATAAAACCATCGGAGTTTTGAGTCCAGATGTCTAGAAGCTCCTGTCTGCTGTAGGACAGCAACGCGGAGCATTTATCGGCTTGTTTGTATTGAAGATGCTGGAGATGCTTTTGATCTACCTCAGTTGATATTCTAACCACATATGTGTGAAGCCATGGCAAGACCGGTCACAAGTCTACCGAGGGACAATTTGAGTTATTTACATTCTGAAGGTGTGATTTCTAAGCTTTCCAACAATGTCCAACACATTCAAATCAGATATTATTTGAAGAAGATTTGGTCATTTAAATGTAGGCACTCCTCACACTGCTTTAGGGAGAATTTTACCCTCAAATATTTACACCTTCTGAGAGCAAAGAGACAGAATCATCACATTTACATAGAACAATCCCCTCCTGGTCTAAGCTGTCAGTGAAACCACACCCTGCTCTTTATGAGCGCAGATACTGTTGTGAGCTACACTGCTACACAGAACAATACATATACAATAGATGACAAACTGGACATAATATCCTCTTAAGATTTGAAATGAACCTTAAAAAATATAGGAGGGGGGGCTTATTCTGTTATAATTTCTTGTCCTTAGAGTGGTATGCACAAGTTTGGGCACCCCTGTACATTTTCATGATTTTCCTTTATAAATCATTGGTTGTTTGAAAAAGAGTTTAAAATGTCAATTAGGCATGTTCATAAGCACCACAAAAGAAAACATTTGTGCATCCTCCTTTTGCAGAAATAACAGCCTCTAAACATTTCCTATAGCTTCAGTAGAAGCTATAGGAAATGTTTTTAAATCTTTAAATGGTCTTGCCCCGCCTTACCTCTCTGAGCTTCTCCATCCTTACACTCCTGCTCGGTGCCTCAGGTCAGCTGACCAGCTGCTCCTGGAGGTACCGAGGTCTAAACGGAAGCTCAGAGGGGAAAGAGCTTTCTCCATTGCCGGTCCCAAACTTTGGAACGCCCTCCCACTTCATATTAGACAGGCCCCCTCACTGTCCATTTTTAAAACTCATCTTAAAACACATTTTTATTCTTCTGCGTTCAACTCAGCATGAGACTCTGCTCTTGTTTTAGTGTTTTATTGTTTTCATTGTTTAAACATTTTTATTGTTTTATAGTTTTATTGTTTTTTATTTGTTCAAACATTGTTATTTTTTATAGTAGTTTTTTTTTTTATTGTTTAAACATTGTTATTGTTTTATTGTTTATATATATATATATATATTTTTTTGTTTTTGTTTTTGTTTTATTGTTTTTATTTTGTCTCCTATGTTTTATGTGCCATGTTTTATTTATTGTACTGTTAAGCACTTTGTACCAGCTATAGCTGCCTAAAGCGCTCTATAAATAAAGTTGAGTTGAGTTGAGTAGGAAGTTTGTTTGAACTGTTTGTTTCGAGCCTTCAGGGCTTCATAAACAAGGTAATGATGCAGATACACACTAAAAAACAGCGTTAATAGGAACTTCCGGTCTAGGTCCGCTTTAAAGATATGTGCTGAAATATGTGCCACCAGAAACTGAATTTGAATCCTTTATATTTGAATTTGAATTGCTTAACTTGAATAATTGCATTAAGAAAATGAATTTGAATCATTTATATTTGAATTTGAATTGCTAAACTTGAATAATTGCATTAAAAAACTGAATTTGAATCACATCATTTGAATTTGTATTGTTTCATTTGAATTATTGCATTGAAAAACTGAATCTGAATAGTATAATTTGAAATTGAATTATTCAAATTCAACACTACGTGTCTTTGCATTCAGTTCTCACGATTCAAATTCAGTTCTCACAATTCAGATTCAGTTCTCAAAATTCAGATTCAAATTACTGCGACATACATCCGGTTAGTTCAAGGATGAAGGAAGAGCAATCGAGCGCAGATACAGGATCTGCTGGCTTGGTGTTGTTAACAGCTGCCACGAACGGCTTCCTTAACCACTGGCTGAAGCTCTATCCTACCGGTAAGTTAACGTTAGTTTGTTTACTTGACTGGGTTTGTTTATGTGCTAATGGTTAGCAGATTTTAGGCTGACGAACTCTCATCTCATCTCTCATTGCTAAGTTAATGTTAGCCTACATTTACGTTACCTTAGCTGAAACAGCCAGAAAGGTCGGAGTTTGTCAGCCTCTCATCTGCTAACCAATAGCTCCTTAAAAAGTCCAGTCAAGTAAACAAACTAACGTAAAGTCAAACTTACCGGTAGGATAGAGCTACAGCCAGTGGTTAATGAAGCCGTTCGTGGCAGCTCTTGTAGTTTGAAATCAAGATGAACACATTATTAATGAATTCGTCTGTTAACCTTTCCTGCTTTATCTCCTGATGGCACACACATGACAGGCCGTATTTAGCTGAAGAGAATTTGGCTTTATTAGCTGATTGCACAGTAGTTAGCACAGAGTTACACATTAGTGTTAAGGCACATCCTACAACACGTCTCCTCAATTGGAACAGCAGTGTCGTACTGTTTGAATGGCGGGTGGCTGTGCTAATGCGGTTGTGCGCATGCGTCGCGGCGTATGCAGCCTGTTCCAGTCGCTCCTGCTTACTTTAACTTTGTTTTCAACTTTTCTCTTTATTTTCTTTATCTTACTTGTTCTGTTTTTTACTGAGTTATTTATTAAGCTACATCCTCTCTAAACATGCTTATGTGGAGAGTTTTTGTTGTTTCGTTCGTGGTGGAATCGCTCCTTTTACTCTGCCGCTCGACAGTCGCTCAGCAACAGCGCTTTGTTTACTCCCGGGATCAGCTGATGGCGCTGAAGCCGGCCGGCTTGGCTACAGTTACGGAGGACATCCCAGCTGAACTTAGGAGGAAAACACACCGGGGATGCAGAGGGAAAGGATCGCTACGACGGAGGAATGGAGCGAAACATCGGCGACTTACGGAGAGGAAGACATACATGCCGTGTCTTCCATCTCTCATCATGGGCAACGTGAGATCACTGGGGAATAAGATGGACGAGCTGACATCGCTAACCCGGAGTCATCAGGAATACCGGCAGTGTAGCGTGATGATTTTCTCGGAGTCGTGGCTACACGCGGATGTTCCTGACCACAATGTTTCCACCGAGGGTTTTCACACTGTCCGGGCTGACAGGGACTGCGCTACGAGCGGTAAGCGTAAAGGAGGTGGGCTTGCTGTGTACGTGAACAACAGGTGGTGCAATCCTGGTCACATCACCGTAAAAGACCGCATCTGCAGCCCGGATATTGAACTGTTAGCTGTAGGTCTCCGACCTTACTATCTACCCCGTGAATTCTCACATGCCATTGTAGTTGCTGAGTATATTCCCCCGTCCGCTAACCCGACGTCAACATGTGACGTCATCCACACTACAGTCGCTGGACTACAGACTACGCACCCGAGTGCTCTCATAATAATCTCGGGTGACTTCAACCATGTTTCCATTAAAAAAACACTCCCGAAATTCACCCAGTATGTGACCTGTAAAACCAGAGAGGAGAAGACCTGCTGTATGTTAATGTAAAGGACGCATACACCTCCATGTCTCTCCCCCCGCTGGGAAGATCAGATCACAACTTGGTGATTCTCACCCCCTGCTATGTGCCTCTAGTGAAGAGGCTGCCTGTGACCACAAAGACAGTGAGGACATGGTCAGAGGACTGCTATGAGGCACTGCAGGGCTGTTTCGAGGTGACTGACTGGAATGTACTCTGTGAGCCACATGGAGAGGACATAGATGGGCTTGCTGAGTGCATTACAGACTACATCAATTTCTGTGTGGACAACATTGTCCCAGCAAGGACTGTGCGTTGTTACCCAAACAACAAGCCCTGGGTAACAAAAGACATCAAAGCCATACTTAATCAGAAGAAGAGGGCTTTCAGAGGTGGGAACAGGGAGGAACTGAGAGACATTCAGAGGGACCTGAATGATAAGATCAAAGTGGCTAAGGACAGTTACAGAAGGAAGCTGGAGAGGAAACTCCAGCTGAACAACACGAGGGAGGTCTGGAGTAGTATGAGGACCATCACTGGTTTCAGACCCGCTGGCAGTGGAGCTGATGGCAGCTTGGCTATGACCAATGAATTAAATCTATTCTTCAACAGGTTTGACACTGCTGCCCCAGCCCCTGCTAGTTCTCCTGTTGACTGTCTGCAGCCACCAACACTTATGACCTCCCCCCCTCCTCCTCCTCCTCCTGCTGATAGCACCTCATCTAACTTTTTGAGCCCCTCACACCCACCCCCCACTTCTCACACCTCTTCTGGCTCCCATGCTGCCTGCCCACTGTTTACAACACTTCATGTAAGAAGACAGCTGAGCAAACTCCCCACTGGTAAGGCTGCAGGCCCTGACGGTGTCAGGCCACATGTTCTCAAAACCTGCGCTGAACAGCTCTGTGGAGTGCTTCACCATGTCTTCAACATGAGTCTGAGTCTCCAGAAGGTCCCTGTGATATGGAAGACGTCCTGCCTCGTTCCTGTGCCAAAGACGCAGCAGCCCACTGCTTTCTCTGACTACCGACCGGTGGCACTGACGTCACATATCATGAAGACTCTGGAGAGACTCGTGCTGGAGCAGCTCAGGCCTATGGTCAGGTCGCATCTGGATCCCCTCCAGTTCGCCTATCAGCCCCGGATAGGAGTTGAGGATGCCCTCATCTACCTGCTGAATCGTGCCTACGCCCACCTGGACAAGCCGGGGAGCACTGTGAGGGTCACATTCTTTGACTTCTCCAGTGCTTTCAATACCATCAGGCCTGCCCTACTGGGTGACAAGCTGACGACGATGCTGGTGGACCCTCCCCTTGTGTCCTGGATTGTTGACTACCTCACTGGTAGACCACAGTACGTGCGCTAGCGGCACTGTGTGTCAGATGTATTGGTCAGCAACATTGGGGCCCCACAAGGGACTGTCCTCTCTCCTTTCCTCTTCACCCTTTACACCACAGACTTCAGCTACAAGACAGAGTCTTGTCATCTCCAGAAGTTTTCTGATGACTCTGCTGTGGTTGGATGTATCACTAAGGGTGAGGAGGCTGAGTACAGGGCTGTGGTGGACAACTTTGTCTCATGGTGTGAGCTGAACCACCTGCAGCTCAACACCACAAAAACCAAAGAGCTGGTGGTGGATCTGAGGAGGAAGAGGACACCAGCGACCCCACTTTCCATCCAGGGGCATAATGTGGACACTGTTGAACATTATAAATACCTGGGAGTGTTCATTGACAATAAACTGGACTGGACTAAGAACACTGAAGTCCTTTACAAGAAGGGACAGAGCCGCCTCTATTTTCTGAGGAGGCTCCGCTCCTTTAACATCTGCCGGACAATGCTGAGGATGTTTTATGAGTCTGTGGTGGCCAGTGCTGTTCTGTTTGCTGTTGTGTGCTGGGGCAGCAGACTGAGAGTAGCAGATGCCAACAGACTCAATAAGCTGCTCAGGAAGGCCAGTGACGTTGTGGGAATGGAGCTGGACACTTTGACAGCAGTGTCAGACAGAAGGATGCTGTCAAAGGTGAGGGCGATACTACAGCATGACTCTCACCCTCTCCACAACGCTCTGGTCAAACAGAGGAGCACCTTCAGCCAGAGACTGATCGCTCCTAAATGCACCACAGAGCGCCACAGGAAGTCATTTCTGCCTGTGGCCATAAATCTTTACAACTCCTCCCTCTGATGATCAGACTCTTTATAAATAAATAAACAAACAAACAACAGACAAACAATAATTACCCATTCTCATCTAACTTTCATTTGTTTATACTTACATTCTCTGTATATTGTATATATTTCCAGATTGTCTACATTGTTTATTGTATTGTTTATTTTATTTCATTTAGCTTATTGTCTATTTCACTGTCTTATTTTATTTTATTTTATTTACATATTTTATTTTATTTACATCTGTATATCTAGCTCTTGTTTCCTCATGCTGTATTTCTTCTTACTTTGCACAGAGCATCTGGAACAAAAACAATTTCCCCCCGGGGATTAATAAAGTATTCTGATTCTGATTCTGATGATTCTGATAAGCTTCATTAAGGGTTGCGGGGGTGCTGTGCCAATCTCAGCTGACATTAAAAGTTAAAATAAATAAAACATTCATACTATACAGACTTTCAAACTGTCAGGTCAAAACGTTTACATTAGAAAAGAAAGTAACGCGTCAACAACATATCTATCGAGCACACCAAATATTTAATGACGGAGCTGTCTGAGCCAGCGGATCGTTTCAACAGGGCAGGCCGAGATAAGGCTGCTCTGTGCCGGGCACTGCACTAACTGAGCGTCCGCTGAGATGGAGCTGATCACCTCCTACAAAGTCGCTGCCAAACTATAAATACATCACATCTTAATACACAAACCACATTTTTGAATTCCAAATTACTAATTTCTCGCCTCCAATGATTGTTGGGGAGGGTTGTTTTCTCTGCTGCTGTGTTCTGGCGAAAAACCAAAGCGATTATCCTGTATCTGCACTCGATTGTTCTTCCTTCATCCTTGAACTAACTGGATGTCTGTCGCAGTAATTTGAATCTGAATTGTGAGAACTGAATTTGAATCGTGAGAATCGAATGTGAAGAGATATGGAGTGTTGAATTTGAATAATTCAGTTTCAAATTATACTATTCAGATTCAGTTTTTCAATGCAATAATTCAAATTAAACAATACAAATTCAAATGATGTGATTCAAATTCAGTTTTTTTTAATGCAATTATTCAAGTTTAGTGATTCAAATTCAAATATAAATGATTCAATTTTTTTTATTTTTATGTTTTACTCGTTTTGCCTTGGCCCTTGCGCCCCCTTTGTCCATGGCGGGTCACATGGGAAAAGCCTTTGATCAGATTGCCACATTTGAGGGCTACAGACAGCATTTCATGTGTTAACTGAAACTATCAGTCATAAATGATGATGACCATGATTATGGTAATTACGATGCAAGCCTGACAGTTCCTATAAAACCACCAGATCAAGTAACTTTCCCTGGGCCTACACAGTAAACTATGAGAGGCCGTTTGAGAAATAATTCAGTCTTACGCTCACATGTTATATCATGCTCTCTCACAAACACTAGTATAGTCGCGCACACTTACTATCATACTCTCTCACAAACAGTGAGTAGGATAGTGTTTGTGAGAGAGTATGGTCATAAATGTATGTGACTATGATATCGTTTGTGAGAGACTATGATAGTGTTTTGTGAGTATGATGTAACAACGGCCTCTCATAGTAAACAGCCTATTCAGGTTTTCCACTGATGTCTGTGGCAGTCTCTGTTTCTGTTTTTATGTCATGTTTTCAAAAATTCTTTGACCAGGGTTATCTCACTGTATATTAGAATAGAATAGAATGCCTTTATTGTCATCATACAGTTGTACAACGAGATTTACTTGACTTCACCTTGAAAGTGCATACAGCTAAAAACGAAGAACATTAACAACAACAACAACAACAACAACAACCAGAGTATGGGTCAAAAAGGACATTAAAAAAAAAGTGACCCTAGTTAACGTGAGGTGGGTCTTCAGTTTCAGCGTACTACATTAAATGGATAAACAGCCATCAATTCTTATTGCACAGTATGAAATAGCAGGTCTATAGCAGGGTTTAAATATAAAAAGTGCATTTCTATGAGACGTGACCCATAGCAGGGTATAAAAAAATAATAAATAAGACTATTTCCACAGTATGAAATGTAATTTTTTTTCAGTATATGAAATATAGAAATATAAATATCAAAGTGTGAGATGTGATTTTAGAAGCATATAGAATATAAATATCATAGAATGAAATGTAATTTTGCAGTATATAAAAATAGAAATATAATATTACACAGTATGAAAGTGAGTTTAGCAGGGTACCATTTAAAAATATAGATATTGCACAGTTTGGAATGTAATTTAAGCAGGATAAAAATCTGTATATACAATATAAGTAGTGCACAGTATATAAGTATTGCATAGTGTGGGGTAAATTATTAAATAAATAAGCATTTCAGCCTGAAATGTAGAGTATTGCACATGCCAGAATGTGTGAGAGTATGTGGTAGAGGTAGGATGGTCAGTGCATGTCCATGTTCAGTGTGGTTATGGCTCTGGGGAAGAAGCTGTCCTTCAGTCTTTTTTTCCGAGCTCGGACACACCTGTAGCGTCTGCCAGAGGGCAGCATGTCGAACAGATGAAAGCCGGGGTGGGAACTGTCCTTAACAATGTTCCTCGCTCTGTTCAGGCAGCGAGAGTGGTAAATGTCCTTTAGGGAGGGGAGAGTGCAGCCGATGATCCTCTGTGCTGCGTTGATGACTCTCTGAAGACCCTTCCTGTCTGCTTCAGTGCAGCTGGCGTACCACACTGTGATGCAGTACAGCAGCAGGCTCTCTATGGAAGAGCGGTAGAAGTTCACCAGCAGCTTCTCATCCAGGTTGTTTTTCCTGAGCACTCTCAGGAAGTACAGGCGTTGTTGGGCCTTCTTGGTGATCTCCGTGATGTTCGGGGTCCAGGAGAGGTCAGCCGAGATGACGGTGCCTAGGAACTTGAAGGTCTGGACCCTCTCTACACAGACACCGTTGATGTAGAGGGGAGCTGGGTCTGCGCGGTGCCTCCTGAAGTCGATGACGATTTCCTTTGTCTTTGTGGCATTCAGTGCCAGGTTGTTCGCTGAACACCACGTTGTCAACTTCAGGATCTCATCCCTGTAAGAAGACTGATCTCCCCCTGAGATTAGTCCAACCACAGTGGTGTCGTCTGCGAACTTGACGATGGTGTTACCAAGGTGGGTTGGGCTACAGTCATGGGTGTAGAGGGAGTACAGTAGTGGGCTCAGCACACACCCCTGTGGAGAGCCGGTGCTGAGTGTGCGGGTGGAGGAGATGTGGTCACCAAGTTTAACAGTCTGTGGACGGTTCGTGAGGAAGTCTTTTATCCATGAGCAGGTGTGTGTGTGGAGGCCTAAATCCACAAGTTTACTGACCAGAATGTCCGGGATGATTGTGTTGAAGGCTGAGCTGTAATCAATGAAGAGTAGCCTCACATAGCTCCCCTGGTGCTCCAGGTGGCTCAGCGCAGTGTGGAGAGCTATGGCTATGGCATCCTCCGTGGATCTGTTTGCTCTATAAGCAAACTGATGTGGATCGAAGGTCTGAGGAAGGCTGTCTTTGATGTGGTGAAGAACCAGCCTCTCAAAGCACTTCATGATGACCGGTGTTAGGGCGACTGGGCGGTAGTCGTTGAGGCTGTCTGTGGATGATTTCTTGGGCACGGGAATGATTGTAGCTGTCTTCAGGCAGGATGGGATGGTGGCTTGAGACAGGGAACGGTTGAAGATGCGGGTGAAAACTTGTGAGAGCTGGTCTGCACAGGCTTTGAGCACCTTCCCTGGTATCCCGTCCGGGCCAGCTGCCTTCCTTGGGTTTACTGCTCTTAGCACCCGTCTCACTTCAGAATCCTGTACAGTCAGTGTGACGGTGCTGGGTGCTGGTGGCTGCAGAGGTGGTGAGGCTGTATGGGGCTCAGTTTTCTCGAATCTTGCGAAGAAGCAGTTCAGCTCCTCTGCCAGCGAGGCGTCTGGGTTCCCAGGTGTGATGTTACAGCCCCTGAAGTTTGTGATATGCTGTATGCCTTGCCACACCTGTCGTGGGTTGTTATCAGAGAGGTGGTCCTCTATCCTCTTCCTGTAGGCCGACTTAGCATCCTTGATTCCTCTCTTCAGGTCTGCTCTGGAGGCACTGTACAGTTCCCTGTCACCTAACTAACCCTGTCACGCTTCCTGAGCAGCATTCGGACCTGGCTGATCATCCAGGGTTTCTGGTTGGGAAAAACCCGAATGCTTTTTTCCACAGTGACGTTCCCAATGCAGTACCTGATGTATGCCAGTACTGCTTCTGTGTGCTCTGCCAGGTCCTGGTGTTCAAATACATCCCACTGAGTGTTCGCATAACAGTCCTGTAGCTGAGAGAGTGCATCGTCCGGCCAGGTTGTAACAGTCTTTTTGAGAGGTGTAGTTCTCCTCCTGAGAGGGGTGTATGCCGGGGTAAGGAGCAGAGAGAGGTGATCTGACTGGCCTGGATGAGGTTGTGGTATGGCTCTGTATGCATGCTCGATGTTAGAATAAACATGATCCAGTGTATTTGCACCCCTGGTTGGACACTTAACGTGCTGAAAAAATTTCGGAAGAACCGTCTTAAGGTTCGCCTGATTAAAATCCCCAGCTATAATGTGAACTCCATGTGGGTGCGCGCGCAGCTGTGTGTTCATTGTTTTAAGCAGGCTAGCGAGAGCTTTGCTAACGTTAGCATCCGGAGGTATGTATTATAAAATAAAAACTAATAATTATACAATTTCAACTGTATTGTATTGATTTGTATTGTATTGCATTGCATTGTATTGTATTCTATTCAGCAACACAATAGAGGAACCAAAATGTTTAGCTTGTTGAAATTATAAACTGTGATGCTAAGCAGGAGTGAATTATATTTTTGTCAAATTTACAAATGAAATTGCAGTGTGTCTGAGAGAGTTATGTTGTTGTCTTATGTTGTATGTTATCTTAGACAAAGTTCTAAGAGCATGAACATAACTCAGTGAATCTTGGGTTTTGCAGTTTTATTTGTCACCACATGGTGTGCCAATAACTGTCACTGTTGCTGCTTTCTGGTGCTTGGTGTTGATGTTGTGCAAAAGGTCTCAACACATCCTGGTCTCTCTCTTCTGTCTCTACCTTGCCTCTCTCTTTCCCTTTTTCCTTCCCCTTTCTGTCCCCCACCTCTTGATTGTCTCCCACTTTTCCTTTCACCCCAACCGGTCGAGGCAGATGCTGCATATCTTTGAGTGATTCTGATGCCTATAGTGCTTACTTATTGCGTGAACTGTTGGGTTTCTCTTCTCTGTATAATATTGTAAAGGTGCTTGTCTTACTATGTGCACGACCTTGAGATAATATAGTGATTTGGTGGATATTTGATGGATTTTTAGGACAAAAACATCTTCCACAGTCTTAAGTATTTAATGTGACCTACTCTTATATTTGAAAAGGAGCATGAGCCTGGCTCTCTTAAGCCTGTGTTTGTCCTACTATTTCATATCAAAAAATATCTGGTCTATTAAGCAATGTTACATACACGTGTTAAACAGATTGAAAGTTTGCTAATGTGACGAGTCCATAAGACTGATTGGCTTTTAGACCAATGGGAAGTCACAGCAGGTGTAGAGAGAGGGTGGAGCAGCAGGAAGAACATGGCAGTGTGTAATTCTGGCATTACATATAAGCTACTGGTTACCGGAATTTTAACTCCATTTCAAGAAGAAAATAAACAAAACCATATTTTTCAGTAGTGCAAACATTGTTTAATACAAATAACAATGCAAACAGGAATGATTTCAAAACACAGAATAAAATATTGTTTAAGTTGTATTCAAATTTGAAAGTTGAACTCTCCCTGCAATTTGCCCTGTAGTTGTGATGTAGTCGTTTTAGTCAGTCTTCCTTCTTCTTCAGAACACCAGGTGATGAGATGATAATGCAGAATGAGACACAACAACAACCGTGACACAACACTTTTAATTTGCAATATTTACTCTTTTCAAAGGCAGTGGTGAACTGATTGTAACTTCACAATTCTGAATTAATAACCAAAGCCTTTGTCCAACCCCATAAACTCCCCTTTCAGTTATAACTTGCCCTTCACTGTTGGCCCAAAGGTCTTCTTCTTGGGTGCAGCAGGACGTTGGGCTTTGTTTTTAGACGCAGACGTGGGCTTTTTGGCTTTAGGCTGAAGGGAAGCGAGGCCCAGGATCTCACAGTACATGTTGCACTGATGCAAAGCTTTGAACTGGTCAATGAAGGAGGTGGAACAATTTCTCATGAAGCCCTTATATCTTCCCCAAAGTGGACCTTTTCAGTGAGGATGCTCACAGGATGGTTATCTCCAAAGTATTGGTCAGATAGGAAATCATCTTTGAACATCAGCCTGGAACAGAGGGCATCCTCTTCCTCACATCCCATCTCCACAGGAGCAGCTGGGAAATAGACAATATTTCATTAGGGTGTGAGACTGCAGACACTGGGTAGTGTTTTGGCAAACAAAGTTACACACTGGAGCTTGAAATATTAAAACTGCAGTACATTTAAATATAACTTTCAAACCATTGTAAGATGAGTTCACACAATACTGTTCCACAAATAATGTTACCTTGTTTCATTGTTCATCAGAACAAATAGAGGCAAACTAATTTGATTCTCCACATCTTATTCTAAGATTGCAACTCACATGGGATTGTGTTTGGAGATGGAGGAATGACGATCTCACTGAGCACTGTGAAAAGATACAGGTTTGTTATTTGATACCTTAAACTGAGTTGAACACACAGTTTCTAAATCCTTTTTTATAGTCAGCAATTGCTATTGTTTTTTTTTTTACCTTCATATGTTAGCAGGTAGTCCAGGGTGACTGATCCGTGTAAGCTGCTGAGGCAACACTGATACTTGCCCAAGTCTTTGTGAGAAGCGTTGGAAATGGTGAGTGACACCCTGCTCTCATCCCCTGTACTTCATAAAAAGACAGTGTCACAAAATGAATAATTCACCAACATGTGTGTCTTTTCAATTTCATTTAATTATTTACATCATGATATACAATTATTTATATAAATGTGCAAGCCAAAATTTGGTACATACTATTTTCATCGCTTCTGGCCAGAGGAAATGTTGTACAAATGTACTAATGAACATTTAGGGGGTCAATGAAGGAGGGGGGTACAGGGTATTCGGATACCAGAAGACCTTACCTTTTTCCTTCTGCTTCAAAACACAAAACACCTGCTGTGGCTGGTTTGTCTGAGCTGGCTGTTGTCTGAGGTACATCCAGTATGAAAGGCTTGTCCTAAGGCTATTGTTATATATGCAATAATGGTAAATGGTCTGTATTTATACAGTGCTTTTCTAGTCTTGATGACCACTCAAAGCTGCTTTACACTACAGTTTTGCCATTCACCCATTTGTGCAAAAGTCAATACCTTCTCTTGATGTCAGCGAGGACAGTGCCCTCTCTGCTCCAAGTTACAGTGTAGTCAGAGAAGACAGCAGCAAACTGACACCACAGGCACAGACTCTGGGGGTCTCCGTTCACCGGCACTGCCTGGATGAGCTGCACCACCTTAGGGTCTGCAGACATTATCATGTGCTTTTCTCATGTGCTGAAGTATTTGTGCGTTCATACTATAGTGTTGACTATGTTGATAGCATGCAGAAGATAACTTGCTCAATGCATGCGCCTTACCTTCCTTCGGTGGTATTTTCTGCTTGACTACTTCACTGTATGCCTTTTTCCGAGTTGCCTCATCCACCTTGGACTCCTCTGTCTTCCCCTTGATTTGAACATCTGGCTTTGGTAGTTTAGACTCCAAAACGTTAAGAATCTTCCCAAACTTCCCAAACTTGTCCTCTGAAATTCGTCGTCTTTTAATAATGTCATCTTTAAGAGGACTGGTAAAGTTTTTTGGCTGTTGGTCTTTATGATCAGTGTGATGCACAGGTTTTTCTGCCTGGGGAGCTTTAGCTTCTAGTTGCCTGTTTCCCCCCCCGGCCACATCTAACGGACTTCTGTCTTTTTGAGTTTTCTCAGCTTTAGAACCCAGTTTAGCCTCAAACATATCAATTCTTCCTTTTGCAGTCTTTGGTTTTGCTCCATTCTCTTCATCAACTAGTAGCGCCCCTACGTTCTTTTGGGCTGTTGCATCCTGCACATGTTTTTTTTTCTTTTTGCCATGAGTTTTGCTTGGAGCTTTCTCTGCTGGCTTACTGGTCTCAGCCCCAAATATAGCTGGAGGGTCTTCACATTCAGCTGGTACGTTCTCAATGACACACTTTTCACCAGTAATAGGAAAAACTTCTTGCTGTTTGCAGGTCTGCTTACCTGAAACATTACATACATTCTCCTGTTTCTTGGAGGCCTGTGCATTATGATGATGACCTGCTGATTTGTCCTTCTTGGAGCGTGTCTTGTTGTCCAAGGTGTGCTTGTGACTTTTGTGAGGCATCTTTTCGGCTATTGTCTGCTTTGGTTGAGGCTCCTCAGATGGAACAGCTGTGACAGGCTTTGCAGGCCTGGAGACAAATGGGTCATTTATGTCTAATGTGATGATTGCAATACGGCTTTTCTCCAAGATGATGGAATGATCAGCAGCAGCAACAGCCAAGTTTGAGATTCCTCTACTGAGAGCATTAATCTCCTCAATTATTGTTTTTCTCTCAGTCAGGAGACACTTTCTGCTCGTATTTCGCAGTAGAGTCTATTGTATTTTCTTTGTTTTGAATCGGCTCCTTGTAACCTTCCGAGGGTGGTTTATCATTAATTCCACCCGAGGTTGGCCAGAGAAGGCAGGGTCGTATGTGATCACAAGTTGGGCCTCTGTTGTCATTGAGAGACCTTTTAGCAAAAATTTGATCGCTTTCCAAACTGCTGCCTTTCTGACATCCAAGAGACGAGCTGGTACTGAGTGGAGCTATGGGCATAATAAACTTGGGACTCCCCCACTGTGGCTCCACCTGGCAAGTTCCATCAAGGTCTGTTAAAGTGTCAGGCAACTCGTGCTTGTGGACATCAACACGCAAGCCAGGTTGTGTGTCTACACCTTGCACGTGTAAGTTTGTCAGAGTGTGCGTGCTAAGGAAACGAGGGTCTGCTGAGGGTACGGTTGTTCCACCATCAACCCTGTTTGATCCACAGCTCCTTTTAGCCTTCTGCTTGTCCACTGAAGCTGGACTGTGTTCATTTGTCACTTCACACAGTCCATCTGCGGAGGTCTGATAATGAAAGAGACAGTTAATTACAGCTTTCAGAGACAATTCACGAACAAGAACTTTGAATGCTTGGATATCAGCCTATTCGAGTTTCAGACTGTAAATGATCTAATAATTCCATACTTACAATACTAATATAATCTACTGTTGTGTCGGTCATGAGTGATTCGTTCGAAAGCACTGAACGATTCGGTGAATGAATCTTTCGAACAAATCATTTAATGAACCGATTCTAGTGATTCAGTACACTCAAATGAACTGCCGATCTCATCACTAATATAATCAACACGAAAACACAACAATTTAAAAGAAATTGCAGTTACAATCCCATGCACTTTTTTAATCTGTCTGGTCAACACATACCTTTCTATACAGCCACGAATCAGATGCCTAAAAAACACCATGCCTCTGTGTCCAATCCCACAGTCCATATGTCCTGCATGCAAATGGCCCTTACAGTGCCACTGTAATAGACAGGATCTCCTGCTTTATTGCGTGCACCAACGCCTATCAAAAGTCATCTCTCTTGGCCTGTGGACCTGTCAGGATCCTGGTGTGGGGTTTTTAAAGGAGATGCAGTGGGGATGGGTGTGTTAAAGGGGGGTGTACAAAAAAAAGAGAGAGAGAGGGGTCATGTTTCAGTCCTCAGCTGTGCTGTCCTCTCACCCCACCACCCATGACATGCCACAGATGCATGCTATTATCATTGAACTCTCAGCTATAATTAGAAGCCATTTCTTTCCATCTGAAGTTCTCCTCTCATGCACCCCTGTTTTCTCCAGCTCACACAGCTGTCAGACTTTTGAGATGGGAGCCAAAGGACTTATCCAGTGATACAGAATCAAGCCTGAGTGGAAGTCCTTGGGTGCAAACTGAGTGGCTCCAATCCAATGCGAGGCGACAATACTCGTGAGTGTCACGTTGTGACTGACATCCCTGTATGTCAATGTACGATGTATTCCATGGACCTTCTGTCTGGCTGTAGGCATCACAACATTGGCAAGGGGAGGAGGAGGAATGTCTCATAACATCCTGGCTGTGTTTTCAAAGAGCTTGGCTCATTCATCTGTTGGTCAGCATCACTGATAAAGGGTGAATCTTCCCACTGCTCTTGTCCACACAAGCATGTAAGACAATGTGTTGTATGTTTTGGAGTGTGTGTGGCGAGGCACATGCAAATGTTAAAATGTTTTTTTTTTTAAAGTTTAAAAAAACATTCCCAAGATTAGTTATGAAATATCCTGCTATTTCAATGTTTTTCCTCACCAAACAGATCACAAGCATCTGCCAAAAGAGTTCATGCAGATGATCTTACCTCTCCTATCACGAGCCATACAGGTGCGTTTTGTTCCTCCAAATCTGAATCCTCTGTTATATTTAGTATGACTGGCTCTTCTTTACTCATGAAAATGTCTGTGTCCAAGTCAACATATCCATCAAAGTGGGGGAGATCTAAGTCAGTACTGTATCCTCCAGGAGATCCCACGGTAGCACTAGATGAACCCAAGGGTGACAGTGGGTGAATGGAATATGTCAAGGATCCAGACTGGCTGTTTTGGATTTCTTCTGCCTTCTTTTCTCCTTCTTGTAGGTGGTCACACAAAGCCTCTGTGCTGTGGGAGCTCACTGTGTCTTGAAGCTCAGGTCCTGTAGCTCTGAGGAGTGAAGAGAAACTGTCCTGTTCAGCGAGGATGGAGCTCTCAGTGACATTTTGTGCTTCTGGAGGCTGATCCAGAATGCCCATGGCGGACTGTGATTGTGACCACTTAGCTGTTTTCTGATTTCGTCCTTCTATAGATGTCTGCTTCTCTGTATCAGTGATAACCTCTGCTAGTGCCTGTGTCAATGCATCAATCTCAGTGCCAAGCTCTGCAAAAGCAGGTGTGATGTCTTCTGATGGAGCCACAATGATTGCGGTCCAGTCTGACAATGCACTTTTCCAGCTGTCCACTGATGGCAGCCTCTCAACCAGTGGCCCACAGCCTCTAGTGTATTCACAGGGCCAGCCAATCCCCTCACAACCTTCAGCTTTGCAACTTGACTCTTGTGTCTCTCCACAAAGGAAAGATAAGTCACTGGTTACTGAGAGTTCTCCTTGCGTCACAGAATGGCTCCTCCTGTCCAAAACATCCACATCTACTGTATCTTCACCTGCCAGATACTGACATGCATCCAGCCAAAGCTCCTCAGGGCTGTCACATGGTCGTACTTGGGGGGAGACAGCTCTGACCTCTGCTTTCCCTCCTCTCTCACCATTTACTGACATCAAGCGCTCACCACAGGCATTTGCAACAGGTGGTCCCAGCCCTGCGCGTTGTCTCAAGTCTGACTCATAGACCGTTGCTTGTTCCTCAGGAAAGTTGTGATGACTCTTTGTCAGGACGTCTGCTGAGTCACTCATCAGGACATTGTGTGAATCACTCTCATGACGTGTCTGTGTTGCTTCTATTTGTGACAATGACTGGAAATCTGGACGTTGAATCTCACGGGGGGCTACATCGAAGTCCTGTGTTTCACTTTCGAAGATGTAAAGGCTCGACACAGGTGCTATAGCTGTGTCACTCTCTGAACTATCTGGGTGAGGTGATGGTGGACGTTCCATTAAATCTGCAGAAATAGATGACTCAGCCCCAAGTGAAGTATTGTCTTGATTGAGAGGAAAGGACAGGGGGGACTTTTGTTTAATGTAAAACTCTGATAAAGTGTCAGCTGGTAGCAAGATAAGGTCATGAGGCTGATGAGGTAAAAGAGGCAATGCAGATTCTGTTGTGCCAGAGCAGGAATAAACACTAAGATTATTATCCGTTGACACAGATTCTGAGCTAAGTGACAAATAATATGACGCACTATGACTGGATGGTGAATGCCTTAAGCAGTCCAAGTTGGTGCTTTTCTCACAAGAGAGACATGTGGAACCATTTATTATAGTGGATTTATCAATGGGGTCTGAGAAAGCTGGCACAGTCCCTGCATCTGCACTGAGAGGAGATGGTATGGTTTCTGCAGGACTGTGTAACACGTGTGTTACACTGTGTGCACGAGTGTCTAGATTCTCTGTCTGACTCTCTGTGAGAGGTGCTGGTGACTGTTTTTGGTCATCTGTGCAAAAGAATGACTGGTCCATTGGGACTTCTTGTTGAAACTGCTCAAGCCAATAGTCAACAGGGTTGCTAAAGATTGTGACTCAGTGTATCTTGCTTCTCAGGTTCCATCACATTTGCTTAGGTGCAGCTGCATCCTGGTGTTTTTTCAGGTTAGTACCTGCAAAATAAAAACACAGTTATATGTTGTATATACGTGTGTGTGTGTGACTAATAAACTGTAAACATTGCCAAATAATCAAATAACCTCAATTCAGAATAAGCAACCTAAGTATTTTAAAGCCTTAAATTAGACCCACTATGCCCCTAGCTCTTACTTAGGTGAGGTTATTATCTTATCTGCGGGGGACGCCCATGTAAATGTCAATATTTACTGAAAAGCCTCCTGTTGTTACTTTACTTAACTGATAAAAGAAAGTCTGGTGTGTTTGATCATCCAAGTAACAGACTCCAGACTAACAGACTTTGGGGTCACTTAAAACTGTCCTTTATTTTATACTATATATAAGACTATAAAATTAAATTAATCAGAAATATACTGTATACATTGTTAATGTGGTAAACGACTATTCTAGCTGCAAACGTCTGGTTTTTAATGGAATATGTACATAGGTGTATAGAGGCCCATTTCCAGCAACCATCTCTCCAGTGTTCTAATGGTACATTGTGTTTGCTAATCGCGTTAGAAGGCTATTGGATGATTAGAAAACCCTTGAAAACCCTTGTGCAGTTATGTTAGCACAGCTGAAATTTTGAAATTATTTCTATATTTTCTATTCATTTTGCAACTCTTTTGATGACTAAAAGTGTGAATTTTAATGGAAAACACAAACAAATAGTATAGGTGACCCTGCATAGGTAACTTTTGAACAGTAGTTTATGCATTTTTTACATTGTCAATACACCGGTGCCTTCTTTCAGCTTTTACATTAACATGTAAACAAATCTGTAACTCGGCCTGAACAATCATTTTTTGTTTATACAATTAGTGATTTTTTATTTGATTTTTTCAAATCAGACTGTCTCAGCTGAAAAAAGGGACATAAGACACTCTTTATTGTAAGTAATGGAAAAAATCTGCCTAAATCCTCTCAGTTCTAAGGTTTACTATCAGCCAAACATTTAGGAAACAACAGTGAAGATGTTTGTATGTGTGTTCTACACACCTGCAAATGCTAATGTGGCTGTTATTGTTATTGTTGTTATTTGTCTTGTCCTCCTCGGACAACATGACATACAGTACTGTACGTACCGATGCCTGAGGTGATGAAGAGTGAGGTTCTAAAACATGCACCCTGATTTGGAAGATTGCAGGAGGGGAGCTGGTGGCACAGACACCGGAAAAATACCAGTTCTTCTTCACCCATGACCTGCATTTGTGACATTCCTGCTGCACTGAAGGACAAGCTGAGTCCACACGCCGGAGATGTTTACAATAGAGCACAGAGCTTTGGTCGTTTGACGAATATTATTAACACAAATATTAACACAATTTTCAAAAAATCCAAATGGAGTCATTACCAAAAAGGTTTTTGAACGTACTTGTATATCAGTTATATCATTTAGACGTTGCAAGCTGGATTCAAACCAGTCTCCTCAGTGTTGTTGATTAGTGAATTCAACCTTCATTTGTTCTGACGCTAAAAACAAAACAAAACAATAAAAGCTGTCAGCATCTGTATGTCCCACAGCAAGTACGTGTAATCTGATTTCATCTGGAATGTATGTGCCAAAATAGATGCATCCTTGGTCACACATTCTCACAAGCGACCGCAAAAATGTGACACTTCCACAACAATGGCGGGTTACAAATTAGACAGAGACTGAAAATTAAAAAATGATATTTAGAAAGCATATCGATTCTGAAGCTTTACATTTATGATGTGTACTACGTTGTTGTTATGTCACTTTAACCGGCACAACTGGCAGCATGAAGCGATCGCAGAGAAAGGTATAAATGAATCGTAATACAAGCTACTTCACTGCAGAGTTGATTTTGATTTACGTACCTTTTTCATAGCAGAGTAGTTGTAGTTGTAAACCTATGATGTAGAACTTCAACATGAGCTCAGGCAGAGCCGACAGTCTCAGGGGGTGTGCTTCTATTTTTCTTCTATCCAATATCTCTATTTACAGCCTCTTCCTGTGATGGCCTGCTGCACAGAATTCTTTTGGTGAAAATGTTTTTGGTGTAGCAGAAATGAGTGGCCTATTAAGAATGACAAGAATATCCAGAAGAATAATTATGGCTCAAATAAGTTTATAGAATATAAAATATTATTTGCGTGCGAATGAAACACACAAAATGTTTCCGAGTCTGATACGTTACATCATGTTGAGCATGTTGTTTTGTGTTGTGGATTGGCAGAGGCCCCCGTGGACCCATGTAGTCATGGAGAGACGTATCATCTTACCAAAGCACGATATATTTTTACACCATGTCGTTGTGCAGTCTGCCTCAGATTGGTACCAGGTGGAGAATGGTGCTGCGCATAAAAGAAGAGTGCGTCACAACCACGTGGTGTTTGTGTAAGCTGAGGAACGCTTATTCAAGGTCTACAGCAGGTGTGTCAGGGGAACACACCGCACATGAATGACGAGACTCATTTTTCCATATTCCGAAGCGCATGGCAGTCTAATTACAAAATAAACCATAATTCAAAGCAAATACTACGATTAGATTGTTGGACTCTTTATTTGATCAGAGACCTTTTAACACTCAAATTCTGTCGGTGAAAACTAAGAAAACTAAAACCCTGGGCAGGAGGATCTGCTGTTCAGGAGACGGGATCCTTACGTCACGACTCCATGCTTTTTCAGACCGCTTGCAGAGCCCAAGAATACAATTAGGGTGACCATATTTTGATTTCCAAAAAGAGGACACTCGGCCCCACCTTGAGACACAAATTCAGACAGGCTTCTCAGAGGTTTATGAACATGCTTTATTATGCCTCAATGGTGCAAAATGAACTTCTGTAATGAAATCAAATCAAATATGTAACTACCTGTAATAACCTGTAGCAAAATTATAGCTCTCTTTTCAAATAAATAAATAATATGAAAATATGACCTCTTCTGTGTTAGAAAATCCAGCTTTAAATATCTCTTCAAGGTAATAAGATAAATAATAAATTAAAACAGTCTCACAATGATACTAACCTAACTCAGTCAACTTTGCAGAAGAACTCTCACCTCGCACAGCTTTTTTATGTTTTTCAGTATCCATGTGAGCTTTGAGATCTCCAGAACCTTTATTAGAAACTGAAACATATGTGCCAGCTTTGCACACAGTGCACTCCCACCGGTCCCGACCGGGACGGTACGTGGGAAAGTTTTTTTGTAGTTCATCTGTGAAGCTGCACTTACGCTTCGGCATTTTGTGTGCAATGCTGCTCCGCTGTCTGCTCTGTTGCCGCTGTCGGTTCTGTTTCCTGTGCATGTGCACGTCGCGGAGCCGCCCACAAAGCAGCCTCTCGGGAATTACGTCACACAACAAAAGAGGTACCGTTGTATTTGTATGCAAAGCGCCGGTCAATTTAAGTACACGCTTGATGGTTCGATGAAAAACAGCGAACCCCGGACATTTTCATGAATTTATAAAACCCCCCCGGATGCCCCGGACAGGACGTAAAAAGTGGACATGTCCGGGCAAAAGAGGACGTTTGGTCACCCTAATACAATACAACCCAGTGTTCTTTAGGGCTTCATAAACAAGGTAATGGCGCAGATACACACCCAAAAAACAGTGTTAATTGGAACTTCCGGTCTATGGAGGAAGAAATGTGACAGAACCGGACTCAAAGATATCCATCCATCTGCCTCGACCGGTTGGGGTGTAAGGAAATATGGGGTAGAGGGAGATGAGGTAGAGACAGAAATAGGAAGGCAATTTATACAGTGTTGTGTAAGTTATTGAAACCCCATACTGCTGATATTGCTGGTCTGTTTAAACAAATAGACTGATATAATTAAATGCTGCCAATATTTTTTTCTGATGTCCACAGTATCTATTTAAAGTTGTATTTTAGGAAGTAGGGCTTCTCAACCAGCACAGTCAGCGCGTAGCCAATCAACAGTGACGGCAGTAAGCGGCCAAAGTACAGGACCATCTACCAAGAGAGGATGGAGAAATTCATTAAAACACCACAGATGAACACACAAAATCACTTGATGTCATTGACTGTTTAAAGCACTTACGAAGTTAAAGACTGTGAAGTGAAATTGGGTTTCTTGCACTCCATTATGCACCATTATTAAAATAGGATGGAACAGATAGGCAGCAAAACTAACGTTGGAAATTGGAATCCAGAAACCCAGTGACAAGATGCTCTTGATTAAACCTGCAGCATAAAAATATGACAAAACAAAATTATATTAAACACAGACTTCTGAAATTGAGGATTTTTACCTCCAACACGAGTCACATAACTCTTCAGAAACGTGCATTCGTCCAATGTATTTGTTCTCATTTGTACCATTAAATTACATTACTACATTTGTATAGCTGAATACATTTTATTCAGTTATACAAATGTAGTAATGTAATGTTAAACAGCAAGTTGAGCTCAAAATTAAAATGCTACTTTGGTGTTTTATTCAATTGCATTTTGTGCATATGATATTTTATTATTTTTGACCTAGAAAGACCTCATTGGGGTTGAAAATGTCTTACAATAGGGCCAAGACAGGCAGCAGCAGTGTGCTGTGTAGACTCTGGAACATTTCTGTAATTTACCTCCATATCCCTCCTCACAGGCAACAATGATCCAGATGACAGCCAAAGCCCAGGCTGTTCTGTGCAGTCCCTGATACAGGGCATGCGGCACAGATGGGTAGTCTGGGGTCTCCTTGAGGACAAAGGCCAAACCAAACACCACTGCCATGATGAAAAAACTGCATAACCAACCAAGTGCTGCCTGCCACTGCCAGCAAAAGCAACAGTGAGTACATAAACATCATGTGTTCAATGTCTGGTTCAGATGTATGTTGAAAGACTTAGATGTACTGTATGATGTGATTCTTAGAAAGTCTGAAATCATTCTTACCTTTTTCTTTATGAGCTGATCTTTTTTTGTCACAAAGTGTATTCCAGTCAGGATCCCAAGTAAATATGGGCCATATCTTGTATAAGGTTTATCATAGTACTGCTTCGAATATAGAAACATCATTTGTGGTTTGCTCCTGCGAAAACATTTCATTGTATTTTAATATGCAGTGACAACATATCTATCTATCTATCTATCTATCTATCTATCTATCTATCTATCTATCTATCTATCTATCTATCTATCTATCTATCTATCTATCTATCTATCTATCTATCTATCTCTTCCCAAAATGTCTGTAATTGCACCAGACCACAATCCTTGAATCTTACGGTGGAGGTAGTGAATAGACCGGTAGTGAATAGACCGGCAGGTGCATTAGTGCTGTGAAAATAGCAGCAGCAGCAGTGGTGAGTAGCAACAAACCTCCTACCACAGCTGCAAACACACCTTTGTTCCTGATAAACACAAAGAAGATGTGTGAGATTACATGTGTACATTTGCCAGTGTGTGTAACTCTTTTATGATGGCACATTTAAATTAATTTTTGGAGCAATATGAAAGACATTGAACTTACAGTTTGTAAAGACAGAGCAATACAGGAGTGGTGGCATAAAACTGGAAGTCTAGACCCAAGTACCATGACCAAGATAAACACTGGAGAGAGAATTGGAAATCATACTTAGGTCGAATACAATAGGTCAATACATGTAGATATAGACTATGTCAAAAATATAGCCAGAACAACTATATCGTAGTAGTGAAACTTACCTTCTCATGAAAATGTATAAGATTGTTGAGCAACAGAACATTGGCCCACCAATTTCTCTTACAACTATTTACTTCTGCCCCAAATGTCGAGTAGGGTCCCATATTGACCGAAGAGTACACACCGACAAATAGACACAGACAGAACATATGTAGTGGCTGAACCCTGTTTGAAGTAAAGACAAAGAGAAAGTTTAGAATTTGCGCTGATAATGTGACTAGAACATCACATTTAGTTCCATTCAGATCTGGTATTAGCATCCATCCTGAGTGAAGTACAGATCTGTGTGTCTGTCAGGTACTGTAGATATTTTTGAAGTAATGAACATAAAACACCTCATAATCCTGTTGTAGAAGTAGCTGCCCACCAGAGAGACACTCAGTTTGCCCTCTGCCCTGTTGATGGAGCCTAACAGAGACTTGGCACTAAGCATACCGCTGAACACAAAAGTGCAAGTTAGATAACCATTAAAACAATAACAATAATAATCATCAATATTATTATGATACATGGTTTTACGCTCACCCAAGCACTAAGAAGGTGTCTACAGCCAGATAATATGGTCCACTCGTGATAATATGAAAAGGGCTGCTTATTATATATTCATACCATTCTTTAGCATTATCTGCAACACATATAACCACCTTAAATGAATAAAGAAGTAATGGAAATGACGTGCAGTCTAAATAAGCATTCATTAGTAAACCTTGACATACCCAAGATACTCATAGCAGTATATAGGCTATTGTGGCCACATATGATCCATAACAGGGAGAGAGCACGGATTCCATTCAGGGAGGAGTATCCTCCTCTTGATGAGACTGTGCTGAAGACACCACGGCAGGTATTCTGTAGAGAAAATGCCTGCAGCCACCGCTCCAGACAGCGTCGTGAAAAACAGACGGGTGTGTGTTTATCTATAAAGACACAATTCAAAAGAGCAAGCTCTTAGTGTAACGTGTTCCACTAAAAAAAGGTGTCACTACTGCAATAGAGAATTGTTGTACAATTGCCTTCATATCTGGTTTCAAAATGTAGCAACTGGTCTGTGCTTGTATTTAGAGTTAATTTTTGTACAATATCATGAATTCAAACCATTTTGCAGAGCAATCACTTGCACCAAACTTATAATAAATACTGTACGTACTAAACTCCTCTGAAGTATTTCGGTTCATTTCACTGCTGCAGGAGTCATTGGACTTCAAACCCCCATAAGGGTTTAGTCCAGTGTTTGTACAGCTTGCCTCTGGAGATGGACTGACATCCTTGTTCTTTTGCCACCTTATCAAAGCAGTGAACATGGTAGCTACTAGAGGAATTGCAACCATTAAGCAACACACAAACCTGCAAAAGAAGAGGTATAAGTACATCAGGAATGTATGTTTGGTGATTATCCAAGTGATCACATGTATGAATTTGTGAGTAAAAGTGAAGTTTTGCAATTATATATATTGTGTTCTCTTCTCTTAAGGAGAGGAACCTGCTTTTCAACATGCAGTTCAGTGCACAGTTTCAAAACAGTGGGTTAAAAAAATGTTATATACTGACAGACAGGCCACATATCCATGATACGATGCATCTGGAGCAATGTTGTTGGGCAAACATCGTATCCTGATCATCTCCTGAATGGACTGATTGACCAGTATTGGTGAAATATGCAATGTCTGACTATCCTGAAGTCTCTCTGTTAAGAAATTTGACCCAAGTCATATTTAAGACAAATCGTATATAGGACAGAATGTATTGAGAACAATGGAAATATAAAATCACCAACCATGCAGCAGAAGAAAATGTACGTCCTCTTCACTGCAGGAGTCAGGGACACAAACACCCACAACATACTGGACAGTTCCCTTTTGATAGTAAAAACATCTTTATCAAAATCAAGTTTTCTCACCTTTTATTTAGATGCCAAGACTACATTATATTTTCTATTATTGGGTTGTTATTATTATTATGTTTACCTGCAAAAGAAATGCCTGGCAGTACTGTCCAGAGAAAGTAGGGCCATGGGCCGATTGACACTGCTCCAGCAAACCAGTTTGGTTCTTGGCCCCTTCTGTAACATTGCCACCCATCTTTCCAGATGCATTCTGCACTGATAGATATGAATACCAAATTGTCATGTTAGCAAAAAGGTACATTAATTGCTCATTTTCCAGCAAATAGACATGAAGATGGTGTCATCAAGTACCTTCACTTGAACAGTAATACTTCCCCTGTTGCTACAACTGGCAACTATTCAGTGTTTGACAAAAGGAAAATAAAAATCCAATAAACCAAAAGACCAATTAGCAGTGTTGTAATTGTACTTGTGTGCAAAATTCACATATCTGTACTTAACTTTGCTACTTTGTAGCACATTTTACTCCACTACATTTCCCTTAACTATCTTTGTTACTAGCAGAGGAAGAAGAGTTGGTAATGGTCTGTATTCATAAAGTGCTTTTCTAGTCTTGATGAGCTACATTACACTACATTTTCGCCATTCACATGCTTCAACATGAGGTTAAGTGTCTTGGTCAAGGACACATAGACTAGCAGTGTCTTTTTCAGGTTATCTGAAGTATGTTCTTCATCATAACAAAGACAAATAAGCCTTCTCATAAAGCAGCACTACTTACTGAACACAGCATATTCCTTGGGTGTCTCCTGGTTGATTTCCCGGAGAAAAATGTTGGTGTCCTCCTCACATCTTTGAGACACATTCAAGGCCTGTGTATTCTCCAGCCCCAAACTAGTCCCTGCAAACAGAAAGAACCAAACCAAACCCAGCTCCATTTCAGGACTGACTGCAAAGATGAGAAGGGGTAGATTCATGTGACATAGGAACCAGGAGACAAAAGGGGGAGGTCAAGTGAAAGACTACTTTGGCAGTAGTAAACCCTTAAAACAAATATTGACATTGATTGTTTGTATTGAAGATGCTGGAGATGCTTTTGATCTACCTCAGTTGATATTCTAACCACATATGTGTGAAGCCATGGCAAGACCGGTCACAAGTCTACCGAGGGACTTAGGGACATCTTGAGTTATTTACATTCTGAAGGTGTGATTTCTAAGCTTTCCAACAATGTCCAACACATTCAAATCAGATATTATTTGAAGAAGGTTTGGTCATTTAAATGTGGGCACTCCTCACACTGCTTTAGGGAGAATTTTACCCTCAAATATTTACACCTTCTGAGAGCAAAGAGACAGAATCATCACATTTACATAGAACAACCCCCTCCTGGTCTAAGCTGTCAGTAAAACCACACCCTGCTCTTTATGAGCGCAGATGCTGTTGTGAGCTACACTGCTACACAGAACAATACATATACAATAGATGACAAACTGGACATAATATCCTCTTAAGATTTGAAATGAACCTTAAAAAAATATAGGAGGGGGGGCTTATTCTGTTATAATTTCTTGTCCTTACAGTGGTATGCACAAGTTTGGGCACCCCTGTACATTTTCATGATTTTCCTTTATAAATCATTGGTTGTTTGAAAAAGAGTTAAAAATGTCAGTTAACTTTATCATATAAGAGACAATCACAGGGATATTTGAGACATGAAATAAAGTTTATATGATTTACAGAAAGTGTGCAAGAATTATTTAAACAAAATTAGGCATGTTCATAAGCACCACAAAAGAAAACATTTGTGCATCCTCCTTTTGCAGAAATAACAGCCTCTAAACACTTCCTATAGCTTCTAATTAGAGTCTGGTTTCTGGAGGAAGGTATTTTGGACCATTCTTCTTTATGTTAGCTTAAAGGTCACATAGAGTGGTCCTGTTGCACATATATGTTAGTTATGTATATCTACTTACATATATTAACTTATTTTTATGGCCTATTTGCTGTAAACAAGCCGATTGAAATCCTCTTTTCTGACGCTGTTCTTCAGCCGCGATGTTTCAGAGTGAACTTCCACCCCCAGAAGACAAAGTTTTGTGATTGGCCAGTACTATTCAGCACATCCACTCTCAGAAGCGCAGCTCCCCCTTCTGGAACGGTGGATGCACTGCTCCTCATTATCAAAACATTGTTTTAACAGTGTTTAAAAATAGCTTCGTCATGACTCCCAGCCGCAGTCCCTTTTATGACTTTCAGACCCAGAGTCAGAAGACACTGTCGCTCGTGAAACACCTCCACAACGGACGTTATTCTTCTTCTGCGGTTCAATGTACGCAACCGGATGTGCCCGGACTAGTGCCTGGAGCAGGACGATCTGCTGTTCAGGAGAACCGCTGTTTGCGTAACTATTACGGGATTTTCAGAGATCTCACTGAGCCCCGAGATAACAATAAACACAGCATTCTCAGCAATGGCTGAACTGTTTGTTTCGAACCTTCAGGGCTTCATAAACAAGGTAATGATGCAGATACACACTAAAAAACAGCGTTAATAGGAACTTCCGGTCTAGGTCCGCTTTAAAAATATGTGCCACCAGAAACTGGATTTGAATCATTTATATTTGAATTTGAATTGCTAAACTTGAATAATTGCATTAAAAAACTGAATTTGAATCACATCATTTGAATTTGTATTGTTTAATTTGAATTATTGCATTGAAAAACTGAATCTGAATAGTTTAATTTGAAATTGAATTATTCAAATTCAACACTCCATGTGTCTTTGCATTCAGGTTCTCACGATTCAAATTCAGTTCTCACAATTCAGATTCAGTTCTCAAAATTCAGATTCAAATTACTGCGACATACATCCGGTTAGTTCAAGGATGAAGGAAGAGCAATCAAGCGCAGATACAGGATCTGCTGGCTTGGTGTTGTTAACAGCTGCCACGAACGGCTTCCTTAACCACTGGCTGAAGCTCTATCCTACCGGTAAGTTAACGTTAGTTTGTTTACTTGACTGGGTTTGTTTATGTGCTAATGGTTAGCAGATTTTAGGCTGACAAACGCTCATCTCATCTCATTGCTAAGTTAATGTTAGCCTACATTTACATTACCTTAGCTGAAACAGCCAGATAGATCGGAGTTTGTCAGCCTCTCATCTGCTAACCAATAGCTCCTAAAAAAGTCCAGTCAAGTAAACAAACTAACGTAAAGTCAAACTTACCGGTAGGATAGAGCTACAGCCAGTGGTTAATGAAGCCGTTCGTGGCAGCTCTTGTAGTTTGAAATCAAGACGAACACATTATTAATGAATTCGTCTGTTAACCTTTCCTGCTTTATCTCCTGATGGCACACACATGACAGGCCGTATTTAGCTGAAGAGAATTTGGCTTTATTAGCTGATTGCACAGTAGTTAGCACAGAGTTACACATTAGTGTTAAGGCACATCCTACAACACGTCTCCTCAATTGGAACAGCAGCGTAACTTCAGTGTTGTACTGTTTGAATGGCGGGTGGCAGTAGCGATGGGTCGGTCGCGAATGAAACGGCTCTTAGAGCCGGCTCTTTGAAGTGAACGACGGGAGCCGGCTCTTTCTTGGGAGCCGTGTTTTTTTTTTTTGTCACTCTCTCTCTCTCTCTCTCTCTCTCTCTCTCTCTCTCTCTCTCACTTTTTTTGTCTTCGCACCGCACGTGATTGGTCAATATGCGTGTGTGCCTTGTGTTTGCGCTGAGCAGCGGGGGGAGTTGCGGTAGTTAAGCCCAATTTATACTTCTGCGTAAAGTGCTCTGCGTAGGCTACGTAGAGACTCTGCGTCGACGCAGAGACTGTCGAAGAGCCTCTGCGTCGTCTCCGTCTGCACGAAATATTTTTTAAGTGTCCGTCACTCCGTCAAGGGACAACGGAGACGGCAAGAGCTGCGATTGGTCCTCAGGACAGGCCGAGCGAAGCTGCTCTGTGCCGGCTCTCAGTGCGCTCCGGGCGTCCTGACAGAGGCGGAGCTGATGCCCGCCGATAACGCCGCTGCCGAACTATAAATACGTCATATCTATACACACACAGCACATGTTTAGACCCTAAATGGCCAATTTCTCGCCTCAAATTATCTTAAAACTGCGTTCCGTCACACAGAAAAGTGAGAAACGGCCACTGTTTCAACAACAACAGTCTTTCGCTCTCTTTCTTTCTCGGACGCCATTGCTCACTGTAGCCAGAAGCACAACAACCTTGCGCAGCGACCCCTACTGATCGGGTGGGAAATTGCAGCGAGTGTCCGTCACCACGACGCAGAAGTATAAATGCTCGAGGCGTCTCCGTGGTGACGCAGACGGATAACGCATACGCAGTCGGAGAAGTATAATGTGGCCTTTACACTCGCAGCAGTAACACACGAACAGAGCAGGAGGGAGAAAGAAGAGACAACATCGACACATTAGAAAAGGTATAGTAGATACCTTTACCATAGTAAGAAAATGAGTGACACCAGGAAAAGAAGCAAAATCTGGAACCATTTCAATTCTGTTGACAACACAGTGGCAGAGTGTAGAGTCTGCAAGAAAAGAATATCCTACAGAGCCGGCTCCACAAACAACCTGCACAGCTGAGGCACTTGGTATTTCTTAATGCCAACCTCGACCTTAATTAAAGATCTGGGTGTTCATTTTTTTTCTTTTTGTTTTGCATATTTTAATCTATATTTTATTATGTTGTGGTTTGCAGTGTTTTGTGTTGTTTCACTTTAAATTTGTTTAAAAGGAAAAAGTTGAAAATTGAAATAGTTAAAAGTTGAATTGTAAATAGTTGTTTTTGTATTTTATAATTTATTTTTTACATTTTATGTGGAGTGTATAAATAAAAGCATATTTATATAATAAACATATATGAATAAAAAGCGCGTTTTTTTACTTAGTAATTAATTTTGAGCATAATTTTTTATTGTTGTTGATAAATTAATGAAAGCAATAAAACAACCTGAGGAGCCGCTTGGGAGCCGAAAGCGCCGGTTCTTTTTAGTGAGCCGAGCCGAAAGAGCCGGTTCTCTAAAAAGAGCCGGAATTCCCATCACTAGGTGGCAGTGCTAAGCTTCATTAAGGGTTGCGGGGGTGCTGTGCCAATCTCAGCTGACATTCAAAGTTAAAATAAATAAAACATTCATACTATACAGACTTTCAAACTGTCAGGTCAAAACGTTTACATTAGAAAAGAAAGTAACGCGTCAACAACATATCTATCGAGCACACCAAATATTTAATGACGGAGCTGTCTGAGCCAGCGGATCGTTTCAACAGGGCAGGCCGAGATAAGGCTGCTCTGTGCCGGGCACTGCACTAACTGAGCGTCCGCTGAGATGGAGCTGATCACCTCCTACAAAGTCGCTGCCAAACTATAAATACATCACATCTTAATACACAAACCACATTTTTGAATTCCAAATTACTAATTTCTCGCCTCCAATGATTGTTGGGGAGGGTTGTTTTCTCTGCTGCTGTGTTCTGGCGAAAAACCAAAGCGATTATTCTGTATCTGCGCTCGATTGTTCTTCCTTCATCCTTGAACTAACTGGATGTCTGTCGCAGTAATTTGAATCTGAATTGTGAGAACTGAATTTGAATCGTGAGAATCGAATGTGAAGAGATATGGAGTGTTGAATTTTAATAATTCAGTTTCAAATTATACTATTCAGATTCAGTTTTTCAATGCAATAATTCAAATTAAACAATACAAATTCAAATTATGTGATTCAAATTCAGTTTTTTAATGCAATTATTCAAGTTTAGTGATTCAAATTCAAATATAAATGATTAAATTTTTTTATTTTTTATGTTTTACTCGTTTTGCCTTGGCCCTTGCGCCCCCTTTGTCCATGGCGGGTCACATTGGAAAAGCCTTTGATCAGATTGCCACATTTGAGGGCTACAGACAGCATTTCATGTGTTAACTGAAACTATATCATAAATGATGATGACCATGATTATGGTAATTACGATGCAAGCCTGACAGTTCCTATAAAACCACCAGATCAAGTAACTTTCCCTGGGCCTACACAGTAAACTATGAGAGGCCGTTTGAGAAATAATTCAGTCTTACGCTCACATGTTATATCATGCTCTCTCACAAACACTAGTATAGTCGCGCACACTTACTATCATACTCTCTCACAAACAGTGAGTATGATAGTGTTTGTGAGAGAGTATGGTCATAAATGTATGTGACTATGATATCGTTTGTGAGAGACTATGATAGTGTTTTGTGAGTATGATGTAACATGTGAGTGCAAGACTGATTTATTTCTCAAACGGCCTCTCATAGTAAACAGCCTATTCAGGTTTTCCACTGATGTCTGTGGCAGTCTCTGTTTCTGTTTTTATGTCATGTTTTCAAAAATTCTTTGACCAGGGTTATCTCACTGTATATTATAAAATAAAAACTAATAATTATACAATTTCAACTGTATTGTATTGATTTGTATTGTATTGCATTGCATTGTATTCTATTCTATTCAGCAACACAATAGAGGAACCAAAATGTTTAGCTTGTTGAAATGATAAACTGTGATGCTAAGCAGGAGTGAATTATATTTTTGTCAAATTTACAAATGAAATTGCAGTGTGTCTGAGAGAGTTATGTTGTTGTCTTATGTTGTATGTTATCTTAGACAAAGTTCTAAGAGCATGAACATAACTCAGTGACTCTTGGGTTTTGCAGTTTTATTTGTCACCACATGGTGTGCCAATAACTGTCACTGTTGCTGCTTTCTGGTGCTTGGTGTTGATGTTGTGCAAAAGGTCTCAACACATCCTGGTCTCTCTCTTCTGTCTCTACCTTGCCTCTCTCTTTCCCTTTTTCCTTCCCCTTTCTGTCCCCCACCTCTTGATTGTCTCCCACTTTTCCTTTCACCCCAATCGGTCGAGGCAGATGCTGCATATCTTTGAGTGATTCTGATGCCTATAGTGCTTACTTACTGCGTGAACTGTTGGGTTTCTCTTCTCTGTATAATATTGTAAAGGTGCTTGTCTTACTATGGCCTTGAGATAATATAGTGATTTGGTGGATATTTGATGGATTTTTAGGACAAAAACATCTTCCACAGTCTTAAGTATTTAATGTGACCTACTTGCTTTGAACTGGTCAATGAAGGAGGTGGAACAATTTCTCATGAAGCCCTTATATCTTCCCCAAAGTGGACCTTTTCAGTGAGGATGCTCACAGGATGGTTATCTCCAAAGTATTGGTCAGATAGGAAATCATCTTTGAACATCAGCCTGGAACAGAGGGCATCCTCTTCCTCACATCCCATCTCCACAGGAGCAGCTGGGAAATAGACAATATTTCATTATGGTGTGAGACTGCAGACACTAGGTAGTGTTTTGGAAAACGAAGTTACACACTGGAGCTTGAAATATTAAAACTGCAGTACATTTAAATATAACTTTCAAACCATTGTAAGATGAGTTCACACAATACTGTTCCACAAATAATGTTACCTTGTTTCATTGTTCATCAGAACAAATCGAGGCAAACTAATTTGATTCTCCATATCTTATTCTAAGATTGCAACTCACATGGGATTGTGTTTGGAGATGGAGGAATGACGATCTCACTGAGCACTGTGAAAAGATACAGGTTAGTTATGTGATACCTTAAACTGAGTTGATCACACAGTTTCTAAATCCTTTTTTTATAGTCAGCAATTGCTATTTTTTTTTTTTTTTACCTTCATATGTTAGCAGGTAGTCCAGGGTGACTGATCCGTGTAAGCTGCTGAGGCAACACTGATACTTGCCAAAGTCTTTGTGAGAAGGGTTGGAAATGGTGAGTGACACCCTGCTCTCATCCCCTGTACTTCATAAAAAGACAGTGTCACAAAATGAATAATGCACCAACATGTGTGTCTTTTCAATTTCATTTAATTATTTACATCATGATATACAATTATTTATATAAATGTGCAAGCCAAAATTTGGTACATACTATTTTCATCGCTTCTGGCCAGAGGAAATGTTGTACAAATGTACTAATGAACATTTAGGGGGTCAATGAAGGAGGGGGGTACAGGGTATTCGGATACCAGAAGACCTTACCTTTTTCCTTCTGCTTCAAAACACAAAACACCTGCTGTGGCTGGTTTGTCTGAGCTGGCTGTTGTCTGAGGTACATCCAGTATGAAAGGCTTGTCCTAAGGCTATTGTTATATATGCAATAATGGTAAATGGTCTGTATTTATACAGTGCTTTTCTAGTCTTGATGACCACTCAAAGCTGCTTTACACTACAGTTTTGCCATTCACCCATTTGTGCAAAAGTCAATACCTTCTCTTGATGTCAGCGAGGACAGTGCCCTCTCTGCTCCAAGTTACAGTGTAGTCAGAGAAGACAGCAGCAAACTGACACCACAGGCACAGACTCTGGGGGTCTCCGTTCACCGGCACTGCCTGGATGAGCTGCACCACCTTAGGGTCTGCAGACATTATCATGTGCTTTTCTCATGTGCTGAAGTATTTGTGCGTTCATACTATAGTGTTGACTATGTTGATAGCATGCAGAAGATAACTTGCTCAATGCATGCGCCTTACCTTCCTTCGGTGGTATTTTCTGCTTGACTACTTCACTGTATGCCTTTTTCCGAGTTGCCTCATCCACCTTGGACTCCTCTGTCTTCCCCTTGATTTGAACATCTGGCTTTGGTAGTTTAGACTCCAAAACGTTAAGAATCTTCCCAAACTTCCCAAACTTGTCCTCTGAAATTCGTCGTCTTTTAATAATGTCATCTTTAAGAGGACTGGTAAAGTTTTTTGGCTGTTGGTCTTTATGATCAGTGTGATGCACAGGTTTTTCTGCCTGGGGAGCTTTAGCTTCTAGTTGCCTGTTTCCCCCCCCGGCCACATCTAACGGACTTCTGTCTTTTTGAGTTTTCTCAGCTTTAGAACCCAGTTTAGCCTCAAACATATCAATTCTTCCTTTTGCAGTCTTTGGTTTTGCTCCATTCTCTTCATCAACTAGTAGCGCCCCTACGTTCTTTTGGGCTGTTGCATCCTGCACATGTTTTTTTTTCTTTTTGCCATGAGTTTTGCTTGGAGCTTTCTCTGCTGGCTTACTGGTCTCAGCCCCAAATATAGCTGGAGGGTCTTCACATTCAGCTGGTACGTTCTCAATGACACACTTTTCACCAGTAATAGGAAGAACTTCTTGCTGTTTGCAGGTCTGCTTACCTGAAACATTACATACATTCTCCTGTTTCTTGGAGGCCTGTGCATTATGATGATGACCTGCTGATTTGTCCTTCTTGGAGCGTGTCTTGTTGTCCAAGGTGTGCTTGTGACTTTTGTGAGGCATCTTTTCGGCTATTGTCTGCTTTGGTTGAGGCTCCTCAGATGGAACAGCTGTGACAGGCTTTGCAGGCCTGGAGACAAATGGGTCATTTATGTCTAATGTGATGATTGCAATACGGCTTTTCTCCAAGATGATGGAATGATCAGCAGCAGTAACAGCCAAGTTTGAGATTCCTCTACTGAGAGCATTAATCTCCTCAATTATTGTTTTTCTCTCAGTCAGGAGACACTTTCTGCTGTTGCATCGATACAGATTTCCTTCGTATTTCGCAGTAGAGTCTATTGTATTTTCTTTGTTTTGAATCGGCTCCTTGTAACCTTCCGAGGGTGGTTTATCATTAATTCCACCCGAGGTTGGCCAGAGAAGGCAGGGTCGTATGTGATCACAAGTTGGGCCTCTGTTGTCATTGAGAGACCTTTTAGCAAAAATTTGATCGCTTTCCAAACTGCTGCCTTTCTGACATCCAAGAGACGAGCTGGTACTGAGTGGAGCTATGGGCATAATAAACTTGGGACTCCCCCACTGTGGCTCCACCTGGCAAGTTCCATCAAGGTCTGTTAAAGTGTCAGGCAACTCGTGCTTGTGGACATCAACACGCAAGCCAGGTTGTGTGTCTACACCTTGCACGTGTAAGTTTGTCAGAGTGTGCGTGCTAAGGAAACCAGTGTCTGCTGAGGGTACGGTTGTTCCACCATCAACCCTGTTTGATCCACAGCTCCTTTTAGCCTTCTGCTTGTCCACTGAAGCTGGACTGTGTTCATTTGTCACTTCACACAGTCCATCTGCGGAGGTCTGATAATGAAAGAGACAGTTAATTACAGCTTTCAGAGACAATTCACGAACAAGAACTTTGAATGATTGGACATCGGCCTGTTCGAGTTTCAGACTGTAAATGATCTAATAATTCCATACTTACAATACTAATATAATCTAGTGCTGTGTCGTGTCATGAGTGATTCGTTCGAATGCACTGAACGATTCGGTGAATGAATCTTTCGAACAAATCATTTTAATGAACCGATTCTAGTGATTCAGTACACTCAAATGAACTGCCGATCTCATCACTAATATAATCAACACGAAAACACAACAATTTAAAAGAAATTGCAGTTACAATCCCATGCACTTTTTAATCTGTCTGGTCAACACATACCTTTCTATACAGCCACGAATCAGATGCCTAAAAAACACCATGCCTCTGTGTCCAATCCCACAGTCCATATGTCCTGCATGCAAATGGCCCTTACAGTGCCACTGTAATAGACAGGATCTCCTGCTTTATTGCGTGCACCAACGCCTATCAAAAGTCATCTCTCTTGGCCTGTGGACCTGTCAGGATCCTGGTGTGGGGTTTTTAAAGGAGATGCAGTGGGGATGGGTGTGTTAAAGGGGGGTGTACAAAAAAAAGAGAGAGAGAGGGGTCATGTTTCAGTCCTCAGCTGTGCTGTCCTCTCACCCCACCACCCATGACATGCCACAGATGCATGCTATTATCATTGAACTCTCAGCTATAATTAGAAGCCATTTCTGTCCATCTGAAGTTCTCCTCTCATGCACCCCTGTTTTCTCCAGCTCACACAGCTGTCAGACTTTTGAGATGGGAGCCAAAGGACTTATCCAGTGATACAGAATCAAGCCTGAGTGGAAGTCCTTGGGTGCAAACTGAGTGGCTCCAATCCAATGCGAGGCGACAATACTCGTGAGTGTCACGTTGTGACTGACATCCTTGTATGTCAATGTACGATGTATTCCATGGACCTTCTGTCTGGCTGTAGGCATCACAACATTGGCAAGGGGAGGAGGAGGAATGTCTCATAACATCCTGGCTGTGTTTTCAAAGAGCTTGGCTCATTCATCTGTTGGTCAGCATCACTGATAAAGGGTGAATCTTCCCACTGCTCTTGTCCACACAAGCATGTAAGACAATGTGTTGTATGTTTTGGAGTGTGTGTGGCGAGGCACATGCAAATGTTAAAATGTTTTTTTTTTTAAAGTTTAAAAAAACATTCCCAAGATTAGTTATGAAATATCCTGCTATTTCAATGCTTTTCCTCACCAAACAGATCACAAGCATCTGCCAAAAGAGTTCATGCAGATGATCTTACCTCTCCTATCACGAGCCATACAGGTGCGTTTTGTTCCTCCAAATCTGAATCCTCTGTTATATTTAGTATGACTGGCTCTTCTTTACTCATGAAAATGTCTGTGTCCAAGTCAACATATCCATCAAAGTGGGGGAGATCTAAGTCAGTACTGTATCCTCCAGGAGATCCCACGGTAGCACTAGATGAACCCAAGGGTGACAGTGGGTGAATGGAATATGTCAAGGATCCAGACTGGCTGTTTTGGATTTCTTCTGCCTTCTTTTCTCCTTCTTGTATGTGGTCACACAAAGCCTCTGTGCTGTGGGAGCTCACTGTGTCTTGAAGCTCAGGTCCTGTAGCTCTGAGGAGTGAAGAGAAACTGTCCTGTTCAGCGAGGATGGAGCTCTCAGTGACATTTTGTGCTTCTGGAGGCTGATCCAGAATGCCCATGGCTGACTGTGATTGTGACCACTTGGCTGTTTTCTGATTTCGTCCTTCTATAGATGTCTGCTTCTCTGTATCAGTGATAACCTCTGCTAGTGCCTGTGTCAATGCATCAATCTCAGTGCCAAGCTCTGCAAAAGCAGGTGTGATGTCTTCTGATGGAGCCACAATGATTGCGGTCCAGTCTGACAATGCACTTTTCCAGCTGTCCACTGATGGCTGCCTCTCAACCAGTGGCCCACAGCCTCTAGTGTATTCACAGGGCCAGCCAATCCCCTCACAACCTTCAGCTTTGCAACTTGACTCTTGTGTCTCTCCACAAAGGAAAGATAAGTCACTGGTTACTGAGAGTTCTCCTTGCGTCACAGAATGGCTCCTCCTGTCCAAAACATCCACATCTACTGTATCTTCACCTGCCAGATACTGACATGCATCCAGCCAAAGCTCCTCAGGGCTGTCACATGGTCGTACTTGGGGGGAGACAGCTCTGACCTCTGCTTTCCCTCCTCTCTCACCATTTACTGACATCAAGCGCTCACCACAGGCATTTGCAACAGGTGGTCCCAGCCCTGCGCGTTGTCTCAAGTCTGACTCATAGACCGTTGCTTGTTCCTCAGGAAAGTTGTGATGACTCTTTGTCAGGACGTCTGCTGAGTCACTCATCAGGACATTGTGTGAATCACTCTCATGACGTGTCTGTGTTGCTTCTATTTGTGACAATGACTGGAAATCTGGACGTTGAATCTCACGGGGGGCTACATCGAAGTCCTGTGTTTCACTTTCGAAGATGTAAAGGCTCGACACAGGTGCTATAGCTGTGTCACTCTCTGAACTATCTGGGTGAGGTGATGGTGGACGTTCCATTAAATCTGCAGAAATAGATGACTCAGCCCCAAGTGAAGTATTGTCTTGATTGAGAGGAAAGGACAGGGGGGACTTTTGTTTAATGTAAAACTCTGATAAAGTGTCAGCTGGTAGCAAGATAAGGTCATGAGGCTGATGAGGTAAAAGAGGCAATGCAGATTCTGTTGTGCCAGAGCAGGAATAAACACTAAGATTATTATCTGTTGACACAGATTCTGAGCTAAGTGACAAATAATATGACGCACTATGACTGGATGGTGAATGCCTTAAGCAGTCCAAGTTGGTGCTTTTCTCACAAGAGAGACATGTGGAACCATTTATTATAGTGGATTTATCAATGGGGTCTGAGAAAGCTGGCACAGTCCCTGCATCTGCACTGAGAGGAGATGGTATGGTTTCTGCAGGACTGTGTAACACGTGTGTTACACTGTGTGCACGAGTGTCTCGATTCTCTGTCTGACTCTCTGTGAGAGGTGCTGGTGAATATTTTTGGTCATCTGTGCAAAAGAATGACTGGTCCATTGGGACTTCTTGTTGAAACTGCTCAAGCCAATAGTCAACAGGGTTGCTGGAGATTGTGACTCAGTGTATCTTGCTTCTCAGGTACCATCACATTTGCTTAGGTGCAGCTGCATCCTGGTGTTTTTTCAGGTCAGTACCTGCAAAATAAAAACACAGTTATATGCAGGGGTGCACATAACTGGTACGCAGGTACGCATGCGCAACAAAAACCAGGAATGCGTAATGCCACTTGAGTTATTTGGCGCCTTTGCGTAACCAATCATTACAGTACATGCTGCTTGTCAACTACTGCCAGAGATGTCCAAAAAGCAACAAACTTTAAGCAGTTTCTTTGGCGTATCGCCGCCACCTACAAAGAAACGCCAACTGGAGCCAGAGTCGAAGAAAATACTTTTTTCAGATAAGTGGTTACAAGATGTGCAGTGGCTTGAAGTTAACGATGAGCGCACTGAAATGTGGTGTAAGATTTGCCGTTCAAATCCACAACTAGCAGACAAAACAAGCGCATTTTATAAAGGCTCCACGAATTTCAACCATCCTTTATTTGACAAACATGAAAAGAGCAAGGAGCACACGAATGTGGCGCAAGCCTTTGCTAATAAACACGCTAGGATCATGCAGAGCATCGCTTGCACCATCAGCGGGGAGTTACGAGCCAAGTTGCAGTCTGCTGAATTTTGGGGGCTGCTTTTTGATGGATCTGAGGACATCACAAAAACTGAGCAGGAAATAGTTTACATTGTGTCTGTGTCCAGCAACGGAGAGTTTAGCTCGGACTTTATTGGACTGATTGAATTGGGTGCTGACCGAACCGCGCAGGCCATAACAAACGGACTTGCGATACTTTTTCAGGACACAGGTGTAATGATTAGTGGCGTGGACCCGAAAGCAGACGGAGACGGAGGTGGCTATTTCAAAACAATATAAATTTATTTACAAAACGTATAACATAAAACGACTTCCCAAAAGTGGGAAGCGATAGGGGATAGATGGAGAGATAGGGGGAAAATTGTCCTTGCAGCTACTGCGGGGGTGACTCGGCAGGTCGGCGGAAATCCAGAGTGGAAACAACTCACGAACGTGGCACAGGAGATCCCAGGAGAGTAGGGAGACCGGAACAGCCAAGGAGTTGAAGACCAGCAGGAGACGTGACGACCTGGAGCGGAGACAAACGGGTAAGTATCTTTGTAAGGTAAGTACAGCGAGAGAGCTAGCAGCATGTCTTTACCCATGTAAGTTAGAGAACGATCTGACACCGGTGAGGAGAAATGGCTCCGCCTATAAGCCCCGCTGATTACACATCTGGTGCAGGTGAGGAGGAGCCGCGCAGGTGCAAGTGATCACCGGTGTCTGGGAACTGGGTCAGCCACGCCCCCTGCAGAGTCAGAAGAGAGGGGAAAGAGCAGCAGCCACAAAAAACAACACTAATAATAAAATTGAGGAGAAGGTGCAGGTGGAATCGTGACAACAGGCTTGGATGACTGGACAACAAAGTTGGTCGCTGTGTGCACAGACGGGGCTGCTGTCAACGTCGGTATCTACAACGGCGTTGTGCCGAAACTCCCGACAACTTGCTGCGATTGGAGACTCTCTCGTGCACATTCTGTGCACAGCACACACACTGGAGAACTGCGCTAAAACAGCTGATCGCAACGTCCCATACTGTGAGACATTTAATCGCAGGGTGATCAAGCTACTGCAGTTTTATTTACAAAAAGGAGGAGCAAAAAAAACTGCTGTGCTGAAGAATCTGTGTGAAGAAAATGGGATCTCTTTTGTGAAACTGGGTAAGTTTCATAATATCAGATGGTCTGCATGGAGACATGAAACACTGTTAAAAATATCAAGACTATTGCCAGCCATTTAAATGCAACTGGTTACGAGTGATAACAGTGACTTGCAGCATATATGCACAGAGCGTTTTCAGTGCTTTCTGTTGCACATGCTTGACATTGGCAACATTTTGAAGACCACATCCATTAGGTTTCAGAAGGAAAAGCTGACCATTGGAGAATGTAAGGATGAACTCATGGTGGCCATTGGACAGTTCACACTTCTGCTTGATGGTGAAGGCCACAGGCCACAAACTGTTTCTAATGCTGATGCTGACAGAGACAAAACAAACTTACTCAGGGGGTTAATTGAAGAATTTGAACTCAGATATGACTCCCTCAAGTCATGTGATCATTTTTTAGTATTTGATCCTTCAACATGGCCTCAGGAAATGATAGACCTCCACAATTTTGGAAACACAACAGTTTGCAGCATTCTCAAGAAATATGAGGCCACCTTGCAACTTGACAAAGACACCACTGTGACAGAATGGATGCGCTTAAAGCAGGCAGGAAAACGCCTCAGAGCCTCTTCTGTGTATGACTTAGTCCAAATAGTAAATACAAGTAACCTAGATGCTTACTCCAACATCAACAAGGTGGTTAAGCTGTCTCTTACACTGCCTTTAATCAGTGTAGCTTGTAAGAGGGGATTCTCACATCTCAACGTAATAAAAACCAAGTACAGATCTCGTCTGTCACCTGCTCGTCTCTCAGCCCTGATGCACATTCACCTGTCAAAGCTGACCACAGAGACATTTGACCCGAAGCAAGCTGTTGACCTGTGGATGGAGACAGCTAATCGGAGGCTCAACCAAGGACAGGCAGGTGCATCTGCAGCATCTTCATCATCAACCATGCAGGAAACTGAAGCAGAGGACAGTGGGAACGACAATGAAGAGGATAGTGGTGACGACTCCGAGGAGGACAGTGAGGATGAATGCACTTATTAAGATCACGCGACACATGGGGTGAGTACCAAACACCATCTCCTGGTACTCACCTGAGTAACTCACTGAAAAAGTTATGTGCACCCCTTGTTATATGTTGTATATACGTGTGTGTGTGTGACTAATAAACTGTAAACATTGCCAAATAATCAAATAACCTCAATTCAGAACAAGCAACCTAAGTATTTTAAAGCCTTAAATTAGACCCACTATGCCCCTAGCTCTTACTTAGGTGAGGTTATTATCTTATCTGCGGGGGACGCCCATGTAAATGTCAATATTTACTGAAAAGCCTCCTGTTGTTACTTTACTTAACTGATAAAAGAAAGTCTGGTGTGTTTGATCATCCAAGTAACAGACTCCAGACTAACAGACTTTGGGGTCACTTAAAACTGTCCTTTATTTTATACTATATATAAGACTATAAAATTAAATCAATCAGAAATATACTGTATACATTGTTAAGGTAGTAAACGGCTATTCTAGCTGCAAACGTCTGGTTTTTAATGGAATATGTACATAGGTGTATAGAGGCCCATTTCCAGCAACCATCTCTCCAGTGTTCTAATGGTACATTGTGTTTGCTAATCGCGTTAGAAGGCTATTGGATGATTAGAAAACCCTTGAAAACCCTTGTGCAGTTATGTTAGCACAGCTGAAATTTTGAATAAAAATAATTATTTCTAATCTTGTCAATGTCTGGATTATATTTTCTATTCATTTTACATGGAAAACACAAAAAAATAGTATAGGTGACCCTGCAAAGGTAACTTTTGAACAGTAGTTTATGCATTTTTTACATTGTCAATACACTGGTGCCTTCTTTCAGCTTTTACATTAACATGTAAACAAATCTGTAACTCAGCCTGAACAATCATTTTTTTGTATTCTTCTTCAGGATCTCTGTTATATCTGTCAAACCTGAAAACCTTTCACGCAAAGAGTCCCCAGTTACACTTTAAAGGTCACATAGAGTGGTCCTGTTGCACATAAATGTTAGTTATGGAGGTCTACTTACATATATTAACTTGTTTTTATGGTCAAAAACCTCCTAGTTGCTGTGAACTAGCCGATAGAAATCCTCTTTTCTGACAGTGTTTTTCAGCCGTGATGTTTCAGAGTGAACTTTCACCCCCAGAAGACAGAGTCTTGTGATTGGCCAGTAATATCCAGCTCATCCGTTCTCAGAAGCGCAGCGCCCCCCTCTGGAACGGCGGATGCACTGCTCCTCATTATCAAAACATTGTTTTAAAAGTGTTTAAAAATAGCTTCGTCATGACTCCCCGCCGCAGTCCCTTTTATGACTTTAAACCGGAGTCAGACCCAGAGTCAGAAGACACTGTCGCTCGTGAAACACCTCCACAACGGACGTTATTCTTCTTCTGCGGTTCAATGTACGCAACCGGATGTGCCCGGACTACCGCCCGGAGCAGGACGATCGGTTGTTCAGGAGAACCGCTGCTTACGTAACTATTACGGGATTTTCAGTGATCTCGTTGAGCCCCGAGATTACAATAAAACACAACGTTCTCAGCAATGGCTGAACTGTTTGTTTCGAACCGTCAGGCTTCATAAACAAGGTAATGACGCAGATACACACCAAAAAAAACAGCGATAATAGGAACTTCCGGTCTAGTTCCGCTTTAACCCTTAGTGCTTACCCATGGTAAATTGCCATATACACAACTCCTTATATGGACATCCTGGTCATCAAATTTTTAGCAGTGATATAAAGAAGCAAAGTCACAAAATAGAACAAAATTTCACAATCCAATTTTACACTATTTTAGTACTTTTTGCTCAGGTGCGTATATACAATTAGTGATTTTTTATTTTATTTTTTCAAATCAGACTGTCTCAGCTGAAAAAAGGGACATAAGACACTCTTTATTGTAAGTAATGGAAAAAATCTGCCTAAATCCTCTCAGTTCTAAGGTTTACTATCAGCCAAACATTTAGGAAACAACAGTGAAGATGTTTGTATGTGTGTTCTACACACCTGCAAATGCTAATGTGGCTGTTATTGTTATTGTTGTTATTTGTCTTGTCCTCCTCGGACAACATGACATACAGTACTGTACGTACCGATGCCTGAGGTGATGAAGAGTGAGGTTCTAAAACATGCACCCTGATTTGGAAGATTGCAGGAGGGGAGCTGGTGGCACAGACACCGGAAAAATACCAGTTCTTCTTCACCCATGACCTGCATTTGTGACATTCCTGCTGCACTGAAGGACAAGCTGAGTCCACACGCCGGAGATGTTTACAATAGAGCACAGAGCTTTGGTCGTTTGACGAATATTATTAACACAAATATTAACACAATTTTCAAAAAATCCAAATGGAGTCATTACCAAAAAGATTTTTGAACGTACTTGTATATCAGTTATATCATTTAGACGTTGCAAGCTGGATTCAAACCAGTCTCCTCAGTGTTGTTGATTAGTGAATTCAACCTTCATTTGTTCTGACGCTAAAAACAAAACAAAACAATAAAAGCTGTCAGCATCTGTATGTCCCACAGCAAGTACGTGTAATCTGATTTCATCTGGAATGTATGTGCCAAAATAGATGCATCCTTGGTCACACATTCTCACAAGCGACCGCAAAAATGTGACACTTCCACAACAATGGCGGGTTACAAATTAGACAGAGACTGAAAATTAAAAAATGATATTTGGAAAGCATATCGATTCTGAAGCTTTACATTTATGATGTGTACTATGTTGTTGGTATGTCACTTTAACCGGCACAACTGGCAGCATGAAGCGTTCGCAGAGAAAGGTATAAATGAATCGTAATACAAGCTACTTCACTGCAGAGTTGATTTTGATTTACGTACCTTTTTCATAGCAGAGTAGTTGTAGTTGTAAACCTATGATGTAGAACTTCAACATGAGCTCAGGCAGAGCCGACAGTCTCAGGGGGTGTGCTTCTATTTTTAACTGTTTTTCCCCACAAGTATAAAGTCTGTTACCTGATATTGTGGGCATGTGCCGATCTTGAGTATTTACCATCCAATATCTCTATTTACAGCCTCTTCCTGTGATGGCCTGCTGCACAGAATTCTTTTGGTGAAAATGTTTTTGGTGTAGCAGAAATGAGTGGCCTATTAAGAATGACAAGAATATCCAGAAGAATAATTATGGCTCAAATAAGTTTATAGAATATAAAATATTATTTGCGTGCGAATGAAACACACAAAATGTTTCCGAGTCTGATAAGTTACATCATGTTGAGCATGTTGTTTTGTGTTGTGGATTGGCAGAGGCCCCCGTGGACCCATGTTGTCATGGAGAGACGTATCATCTTACCAAAGCACGATATATTTTTACACCATGTCGTTGTGCAGTCTGCCTCAGATTGGTGTCTACCCTCCCGCCTTAAAGTCCTGGGACAGAACCAGGTGGAGAATGGTGCTGCGCATAAAAGAAGAGTGCGTCACAACCACGTGGTGTTTGTGTAAGCTGTGGCGACTCCTGCTGGTGTCTGACAGTAGTTGGGAGTAAGTTGTTGGATGGCAGAGGGCTGGGCCAGTTTGGCAATTTGATAACTGGGGACACCTGGGCCGTATTCGGGTTTGCCATATAAGCAGGTTCTCATTCATTGTGTCTCTCTCTCTTTTTCCCCTTGCAGACAGACGCCTGTCTCCCCGGGTGACACGGCAGCCTTAATCCTTAGTTCTTTTGATTTCCTTTGTGCATCATACAACATCCACACACACCATATTTACCATGCATACACACCTTACATGACTGATCTGACTGACTCTCTCACCTCACGTTATTGTATTTCCTGATTTATCTTTATTATTGATCTAAATAATTATGATTTGTTATTCCTTTAACAGTGCGTCTCCATTTGTTTGTCATGGCCTAGAGCCAGCTGTGACAGTAAGCTGAGGAACGCTTATTCAAGGTCTACAGCAGGTGTGTCAAGGGAACACACCGCACATGAATGACGAGACTCATTTTTCCATATTCCGACGGGCATGGCAGTCTAATTACAAAATAAACCATAATTCAAAGCAAATACTACGATTAGATTGTTGGACTCTTTATTTGATCAGAGACCTTTTAACACTCAAATTCTGTCGGTGAAAACTAAGAAAACTAAAACCCTGGGCAGGAGGATCTGCTGTTCAGGAGACGGGATCCTTACGTCACGACTCCATGCTTTTTCAGACCGCTTGCAGAGCCCAAGAATACAAAACAACCCAGTGTTCTTTAGGACTTCATAAACAAGGTAATGGCGCAGATACACACCCAAAAAACAGTGTTAATTGGAACTTCCGGTCTATGGAGGAAGAAATATGACAGAACCGGACTCAAAGATATCCATCCATCTGCCTCGACCGGTTGGGGTGTAAGGAAATATGGGGTAGAGGGAGATGAGGTAGAGACAGAAATAGGAAGGCAATTTATACAGTGTTGTGTAAGTTATTGAAACCCCATACTGCTGATATTGCTGGTCTGTTTAAACAAATAGACTGATATAATTAAGTGCTGCCAATATTTTTTTCTGATGTCCACAGTATCTATTTAAAGTTGTATTTTAGGAAGTAGGGCTTCTCAACCAGCACAGTCAGCGCGTAGCCAATCAACAGTGACGGCAGTAAGCGGCCAAAGTACAGGACCATCTACCAAGAGAGGATGGAGAAATTCATTAAAACACCACAGATGAACACACGAAATCACTTGATGTCATTGACTGTTTAAAGCACTTACGAAGTTAAAGACTGTGAAGTGAAATTGGGTTTCTTGCACTCCATTATGCACCATTATTAAAATAGGATGGAACAGATAGGCAGCAAA